>NC_072800.1:23616742-23919772 GCF_028583425.1 Eublepharis macularius | reverse complement strand
TAGGACCCGCTGCCGAAACATCTGATTAGGCTACAAGTAAAGAATCAATCTAAATCTAATTGGGTAACATTAATAGCTTGACAGCAAGCAATCCCTATTAACAAAATCCCATTTGAAAATTATTTTCATTCACTTGAAGAATCCCTCTCTTTGGTACTATGGACTTGGGAGAAAGATATAGTAAGAACAAGTACAAACAATAAATAATAAACCGAGCAATCAACTACAGCCCTATTCCTTTTATAAAATTGTCCTTCTGTGTAATTCCTTTTTTACTACATTTCCATTTGTTCCATTTTACTACATTTATTCCATTTGTAGAAATGCCCTCCTGAACAAATTCATTTTATACATTCTGTAGAAAGATAGCAGGTAAAGTTTTTTAATTTGTGGGATGCTTTTCAATCTTTTTTTCCTCTCCTCTGAGGAGGAGAAGAAGAAGAGTTGGTTTTATACCCCACTCTTCACTACCCGAAGGAGTCTCAGAGTGGCTTAAAATCACTTTCCCTTTCTCTCCCTACAACAGACACCCTGTGAGGTAGATAGACCTGAGAGAGCTGCTCCAAGGTAACCCAGTTGGCTTCAAGCAGAGGAGTGGGGAATCAAACTCGGTTCTCCATGCTGCTCTTAACCACTACACCGATCTGGCTCTCCAAATATTTATTATTTAATTTTACAAATGGGGAACTGAAGTGGAGAGGCACTAGGGATCTCAGCGCTGTATACTGTGTAACTATGCCAGGAGTGTAACTTCCGTTCATATCTATCTGGTCCAAGCCTGACACTGTACCAAGCTGTATGGGCTCCTGTGGAGAATGAAATGTCACATTAATAATGGTGAGTTCCTTCCTTCCAACTAGATGCTCGTACTCCTTTTTCTAAGTGTCACTGTTACTAACCACGTCAGTATAACTATGAGAATGAAAGTAAAGAACATCTTTTGCAGGCAATGGAAAGGTGTTGATTGCAATAAAGAATGGTTGAAATAAATGCTGTTAATCAAAATTGTGGGCCATCAAGCTTCAGCTGATTCATGGCAAGCCTAGGGTCACAGGGTTTTCAAGGCAAGAGAAGAACAGAGATGGCTTGCCATTACCTGCCTCTGCATAGTGACCCTGGACTTCCTTGGTGGTCTCCCATCCAAGTACTAACCAGGGCTGACCCTGCTTAGCTATCTCGCTCTAACAAGATTGGGTTAGTCGGCTGTTATAGTGCCGTTTATACACAGATCCAGACCAGCTAATGAAATCAAATAGTAAAGTAAAAGTGTGTCTTGACAGAGCCTAATTTCAGGGTTTTGAAAAGCCGAATCAAAGTAACAATGCAGATCATTAACAATAAATAGCACAGCATCTCCATGCTTTGCCTCTGGCAAAAACAAGAGCATTCTTCTTGCAAACTTTCGAGGAACAAGAAGGTACTAAGTGCTCCACAAACATCAGTATCAACTTTATCTGATGCGAACTCACTCTCTTTTTACAGATGCAAGTTACAGTTGATGGCATAGAAATGTTCATTGTGGAGGTTTCCTTTTATCTCCTTATCTGTGCATTTCTCACTCCCATTTGTAAAGAGCTCTCCAGGTTTACTCCATCACACAAATGTATCACTTTCAAAGGCTTTGCTTTTCATGTCCATGTCAGTCTCACAGATTAGAATGTGATATGAATCCTATGTTGCATAGTTTCTTTAAACCTGAGCCAGTAGCACAGTAAAGTGTTCGGGAGGGCACTCTTTCATCTTGCAGAATCCACCACTTTAAAGTTAAAGGCTTGTTGATGTAATCCTATTTCCAGTCTATACAGGTCACCTGTAATGCGTTGCTCTGAAGATAAAATGTACGAAACTATTTTCTGTTAGAGGATTACTTTTTTTTAAAAAAAAAAAGTGGGGATGTCTCATTGGCAAATTTTATGATATTTTAGATTGTAGATTATTTTTTTTCCTGGAATGCCAGAGATTCCAGATTCTGTGTGATGCAGCATGTTCTATGTTGTGAGAATTAGTAAACACAAAAAGATAATTTTCAAAACCAAGAATTAATAGGCCATCAGTGCCATCCTAAACAGAATAATACGTTTGAAACTTATTTACTTCAATTGAGTTAGAAGGGGATAAATTTGCTTTGGACTGCTCTTCATGAAACCTACAAGTTTAGATTCAGTCTGTCTTGTCTTCAGTGTATTAATTTACTTGTCTTAATAAATAATATACAACAGTTATTTGGCAAAAAAAAATCACTGTTTGGCAAAGTAAAGATGCTGTGACATGTAATGGATCTTATCTTGATGTTTGCTGGCTATTTCAAAATATTTGCAGACTCTGCGCATCAAGCCTCAGGACCACTCATGAGTCACTGAGCACCTTTAACTGAAAACTTTGAGGACTAGCAGGGTAAAATAGTGTTGAGGCCTTTGAGTATCATCAGTTAGTATATTCCTGTGAACTATGTGGGCCACAAATCGGTTCATAAATAACTAGAAAAGGTACCTACTAGAGATGGGCACGAACAGCAATATGAACAAAAAAAGCCACGAACAGCCCAATCCGCTGTTCGCGAGCAAGCTGTTCGTGAGGCCCCGTTCCCAGTGAGCATGTGTTCGTTCCAAGCCCTCTTCGTGGAGTTCGTCAGCCGTTCGTAAAGCCAGACAGTCTGCCGCCTTTCAATCAATTCCCCTGGCAACATAGGCATGGACTGTCTGAACTCTGTCTGAACTCCTTCTGGCTTTCCTTTTTGCTTGTAACCCCTCAAAGTAGCTTCCAGCAGACAGTCCAGTTTTTGCCACTGTGAAGAGAAAATGACATGAAAGGGGGAGACCCATGGACTCTCCTTTCCCCTATTCAAGTTCAGCTAGTTCCCAAGGGGGCCATTCTGGCTCCTATGGACCTCCAAATACAAACATGTTCATGAATCCCTGTTCGTGGATGGCAACGGACAATGAACATTGTGTTCGGGTTTTTTTTTCCTGTTCGTGCCCATCTCTAGTACCTACTAGGATACCAGTTGCCAGGGTGTTATGTTCAGGACAGCTAGGAAACAGGTGAGAAATCTTTGGCAACTGCTGCATGCTATGAAATTATTCATGGTCTTAAAAGGCTTCATTCAGTCCAGTCGCATGTCTTGAGTTTGAACTGGTCCCAAGCTTGAACTGGTCCCTAATGCAGTAGAAAATCAAAGTAATTGTCGCTGGTCATTTGAAATCACCTCATATATGGTCTTAGACTTTGTCTAGATTCTATATGGAATCAGTTATTTCTTGCTGTATATTTAATTCTGGTTGGTCTAGATCAGGTATTTAGGTATGATCTGTTTCAATTTTTTTTTAAAAAGTAATTCTCAGCTTTGTCTGGAAATTTTCAGACTGCTTATCCATACAGTTCCACCTAACTATAGTCTCTCAAACCAAATTACACTCAGGGCCAAGCTACACATGACGAATGACACTTGAACGGCAAGTGGATTGAGTGGAGGGCAAGTGAACAGGGAGAAATACACTTGCCATTCAAGCGTCATTCGTCATGTGTAGCTTGGCCCTCAGTTGCTAGTCTTACAGGGCAATCCTAAGGAGAGTTACTCCAGTCTTTTGATTTAAATGGGCTTAGACTGAAATAACTCTCCTTAAGATTGCACTGTTAAAATCCATTTCTAGGAACAATACAGAAGTATTTGAAATTCAAACTTCCTTGATTCTACATCCTGTTTTGCCTCTCAAGTCCAGCAATAATAGTGTTGATGATTTGCTTGCAATTCAGAACAAACAGCTTTTCAAGTAGTTTTGCATCTGTTCAGTGACAGTATACAAGAATGGAGCTGGCCTCTGTGTATGCCCACAATTTACAGGCATGCTTAGATTACATTAGCGTCCAAATCATCATGGACAAGAAAAAGATCATTTCAAAATAACTCTGCTTGGCAGATCTGTGCTGCCCCTTTGCACCTGTGCCATTGGAGGTATTTCTCAAAAGAAGGGAGCTCTGACTCTCAAAAGCTTACACTCTGAAAGTCTTGTTGGTCTCTACTGGGTTCTAATCCTGCTGTTCTGCTCCAGACCAACGCAGCTACCCACCTAAACATTTTTCAGCCAAGTAGCATTTATCATGTTGGCATGTACATGGAAGATACTGGTTCGAACAGCAGTTCCCTGGCAGCAGTGTGAGAATGAGTATTTGCTTTCAAGTTAATATAATTAGAATAATATGAATAATTAGAATAATGAATAATATAATTTATTTTTATGAATATAAAACACACTCCTGTTTGAGAGTTTTGCAGGTGGACAAGTAGGCAAGAAAGAAACTGTAGAGAGACAGTCGAGAGAAAGAGAGAACAGTAGAGAGTACATTCAGCTGTACTTAAATCCCATCCCAGCAGAATCAAGACAATCTTCCTCCAAGGTGTGTCTTTCATAAGTTAATATTTGTTTTATGTCAGATATATTGGATGATCGGGTGGGTGGGAGCTGAATAGTTCTGGCAAAGCATTTGCAATCCAAACTTAAGTGTTCCCACAAAAGAACAAATCAGCCAGACAAAATGGGCTAGATTAGAAAGACAAGCCATATCACTCTTCAGCAGAATCCAACCACCACTTTTTATTTTACAAATGAACAGTATGGAACACGGTGTGAGAACATGTGCATGCAAGGCATTTGTGATTCAATTTTGGAATTTTATTGCAAGGGCAGGGGAGCTGTTGTAGTATAGTGGTTAAGTGGCTGGGCTGTGAGTCAGCACTAGACATGGGCATGAACAGAAAAAAACCCAACATGGTGTTCGTTGTTCGTTGCCATCCATGAACAATGAACATTGACGAACATAATCCTGTTCATGAACATGTTCATTGTTCATTGTTCGTGGAGGTTAGCAGGCTCTCCTCCAGCCATCAAGATCCCTACCGCACCACTCCCAGAAACCCTACCTGAGCAGGCAGCAGGAAAGGTGCCAATAATAAATAATAGCTTGGCCCCAGAGCCTGGCAGCAGCCCTGGAACCTGAAGGGGTAGATCCCCATCCCACCACACACAAAGAAAATTAAAGCTCCAATGCACTCACCCCGTCTTTCTAACAACAGCTGTCTCTCCCTGAAAGCCAGAGCTGGGAGCCCCCCTCCCCCCTGGTCTTCTCCTCTTGTAACAAATTTGGAGCTCCAGTCCACACTCAGAAGGAAGACCTGCCTATCAAGCTAAATTGGGCTTAGATTGGGGTTTCCAGGGTAACAGCAGGAGTTCAGACAGAGTTCAGACAATCCCTGCCTAAATTGCCAAGGGAATTGATTGCAGGTGTCAGACTGTCTGGCTTGACGAACCGCAACGAATGAGGCTTGCAACGACCACCTGTTCGTTTAGAATGGAGCCTCATGAACAGCTTGTTCGTGAACAGCAGATTGGGCTGTTCATGGGTTTTTTTTAGTTCGCATTGCTGTTCATACCTATCTCTAGTCAGCACTCTGCTGGTTCAGATCCCACCACTGCCATGAACTCTGCAGGTGGCCTTGAGTAAGCTGTTCCTCTCAGCCCCAGCTGTATTGTGGGGATAACAATAACACTGATTTTGTTAACTGCTCTAAGTATGGCACTAATCTATCCAGAAAAGTGGTATATAAGCACACGGTTGTTATTATTGTGAATATTTATTTG
Organism: Eublepharis macularius; assembly: GCF_028583425.1. Lineage (NCBI taxonomy): Eukaryota > Metazoa > Chordata > Lepidosauria > Squamata > Eublepharidae > Eublepharis > Eublepharis macularius. The sequence continues at coordinate 23,914,136 of NC_072800.1, read as the reverse complement.
TAAATTTAAAGGTACAGGTTCCTTTTTTGTCTTATTGTCAGGAAAACCATTAAGCAGTTTTTCTATAATGGCAAGTGAGCTGCTGGGATAGATAGCATGACAAATATTCTACTGCCAATCTTCTCCAGTGCAGGAGCCCATTGGGCACAGGTTTCGATGCCAGGTAGCTGCTATCTAAAGGCCAGGTAGCTGATATATATAAACTGACAGTAAGCTCCCAAATAATCTACGATTGTGAGCAGTTTCTCAATCATCAGGTAGAAGTTCATTGACTGACAGTTTGATGTGGCAGAAATTCTGACAAAATGGGTGGTGTAGAATTAAGATTTCTTAAATCTTCAGTGAATAGGGCCAGTGTACACTCGTGTGTTGTATAAACTGGTGTGGCTGTCTTGTTCTTCTGTATAAAAAGAATTTTCCGGTGGCATTTGTACTCCAAGCTGCACCTGCTTTGGCAAAGAAGGGTTCAGTGTGTGTGTGCGCACACACATGTGCATTTACATCTCAGTCTTACTTGGGTAAATACATAATCTATAGAAATCTGGCTCCAAATGAAAGTTGAGTTCGTAATGCTTGTGTATGTGTTTTTCTTTGTCATTAAGATTGGGCATCTGCTTTGAGAATAGCCTTTCATTTGATAAGATTCATTGGCTCCTTCTTTTATGCCTTTGTCTGAAGTTCTAATCCTCCATCAGTCATAATTAGTTGCTGTAGCAATATTCCCACAAACATAAACAGTTGGCATATAAGTACTAAATGATCTCCAAAGAAACCAAGGTTGTTTTCAAGTAAATGAACTAAAGCACCTGACGACGGGAATAATACTTTCTTCAATGCCTTTTCATCTTTCAAAGTGTGGTATCGCAAATATTAATAAATTAAAATCAGAGCATCGCTTTGAAAAGTAGCACTGTAATAATAGCTTGTTTATTTTCCAGTGGAATCTAGATCAAATGTGCTCAATTTACTACTTGTTTTTTTTAAAATCCTTTTAGTAATTTAGACTGTGTTTGTAGAGTTAAGGGGGGGCTATTCCTTTCAGTCCTGCCTCAGAGTTCTGCAAATCAAGTATGCTTTTTCTTAAACATATGCAAAGCAAATGTTTCTTCAGTTGTTAAAGGGAATGTGTGTTTCTCCTTATGCTGCTTTGATTACTGAACAGCTTTTGCACCCCACATTATTTAATTGATGTAACATCTCAGTTAACCTGTTGCTTTTGGTAGAATATTCCATCAATGATATTTCATTAATCACAACGACAGGCTAGGCTCCACTCTGAGGCAACAATGCAATCCTGAGCAGATTTACACTCTTCTAAGCCCCTTAGCTTCAGTCTACTTACAAGGGTGTAACTGGTTAGAATGGCACTGTACCTTTCCATAAAGCTAACGATAGCAAGAATGTGTTCTTCAGGAAACCCAGGCTGCATCCACACATCATTAGACATTGCACTAGTGTAGTACTATAGCAGTCTTTCACCTCCTAGATTGGCTCATTCACACTTGTGAATTATTGTTATAGCACAAGAGCAACAATAACACAAGACCAAAAAGATCTGTGCGTGCAGCCCTTTTGTTCTTTTCTTTCCAAACCCCAAATCAGCACTCAGAAATCTCAGATTCTTCAACTGGAAAATTATGTAAAGAGATTTCGTATGTGCAGCTACTAGTTATTTTTGTTTACAAAACTTGGAATGAGCTTTTTGGCAGCCATTGGCTTGGTGAAAGGGAAAGGAACATATGACACACTGGGAAAAACCACTGTGTAGCGGAAGGGACACAGGCATTGCCTTCTGTGCAGGAATTTGGTAATGTGCAAAGTGGCCTCAATTAAAACCAGACAATAGCTTTGAATTGGAGCCTCTCTTTTTAACAGAGTGATTCATAGTCCTCTGATGGTGGTGTGGTTCCATAGAAATTGTCTGTAGAATCTGTATGTATAAAGCTAATCTTACAGAAGTAGCTGTATAGACTCAATATGCTGTAGGGAGAAAAATGGGTCGAATTGTCTCCAGTTGTATCTGGCTGCCGATGAGATTGTCTTTGAAAAGTCAGTATCACTCCCTTAGATTGCATTGGTAACTATACTTACTAGGAAGCAAGTTCCTTTAGAACTCAGCAGGACTGGCTTAGCTGGTTTTAGGATCAGAGTCCCAATTTTACAGGCATAGCTCATTAGAAGGCATATTTTGAGTTGGCTGTATTGTTTTATCTAGCATCAACAAGCTCTATGTGAATGTCTCTCTGTGTGACAATATTTGCCATCCTAAGCAGAGTTACATCTTTTGAAGTTCATTAACTATGGACCAAGCTACAAGTGACGAATGAGACTTGAACGGCAAGTGAACAGACTCACATGTATTTCTCCCTGTTCACTTGCGCTCCACTTGTGCGTCATTTGTCACCTGTAGCTTGCCCCTAAGATGTCAATTTACTTCTCTGCATTATTGCAGGGTCTTGAATTGCCCTAGTGCTTAATATGTCTCATACAGTATTTCCCATAAAAAGATTTTATGTTTATCCTACCTTATCTATCAACAGTTGGGAGTGGTTCTTCTCACCCAGTCTGGATGAATTACTTGGTCTCAAATTGGCTCTTGTTTTACACTATCCACTCACACCATTTTTTATCACTTGTTTGGGATGTGATGTTGTGACTAGAGGTGGGCATGATCCAAAAAAAAATTACCAATCAAGCTGATCGTGGATTGGCGCCGGCAACAATCCCGAACTAGTGATCCACACTGATCATCTCCTGTTTCCGATCTGTGGATCGGGGATCAGGGATCGGGGAGGCCAAAGCGGAGGGGTGCCCCGCTGTTCCCAGCTATGTGGGAAGGTGGGTGGTGGCGACGACCACCGGGCCTGGCGGGCACAGGGAGGCGGTGACGAGCTGCCTCCCCTCAGGGGGCGGGGGGTCTGGCCGCTCAACAGCGGCACCCCCCATGTGTCCACCCACCAGGCCAAAAAGGAGCATGCTGGCGAGAAATGAACGGTGGGTGAAGACGGCGGCCACCGGGCCCAGCGGGCCTGGGGAGACGGTGATGAGCCGTCTCCCCTCAGGGGACGGGGGGTCTGGCCGCTCTTCTGTGTTTGGCCATCAGAGGTGCCTCTCAGGGTTTGCAGGGATGAGATTGGAGTGCCCATGGCTACAGAACACCCCCTTCCCCCTCCGTCCTCTGGGTGTCTTCTCCCAACTGGTGAGTGCTTTGCTGCTCTGTGGTTGGAAGGAAGCCCTGCTGATCAAGGCAAGCTGGTCTTCCATTCGGGTTTCCAGAGTGACAGAAGGAGGGCAAACACAGCTCAGGCATTTCCCTGGCTCTGTTGCCAGGGGAATAGATTGCTGGCGCCTGTGTGTCTGGCGCCTGTGTGTCCCGATCCGAGCCCGATCACCCTGATCAAGCCCCGATCAAGCCCCCCCCCGAACGCTGGATGGGTCACCGTGGATGGCACCGATCCGCCGGGTCCCGATTGCGCGTTCGCCATTATCGTGGGTATTTTTCTATCGTAATGCTGATCATGCCCATCTCTAGTTGTGACGTTCAAAACCTTGCACATCACACTTGTCCTTATGTTATGTCATCAGCTCTTCTCTTTTTAGAATCATACACAGGGGAAAAAAATCAGGCATCCTTCACTCCTTGTTTTGGATAAATAGGACATTTTCCCAAGCATCCTCCAAAAGGTGCACTCCAAAAACAATGGGGGGGTGTCAACAGAGAAGCAAAGGAGAGATGACATTTTAAAATGCTTTCTGGAGCAGCAGATGTTTCAGAGCCATCAGGGTGAAACAATGCATTGGAATTATCAAAAGGAAGGGGGTTGTTTGTCCACATTTTTAAAAACTCATGGGATATTTTTAGGCACTTAGTTGTGGTCTTTCTGTGCGCGGAGAACACAGCAAACGCCCTTATAGAACTGATACTTAAATGACACGCACGACATGGGAACTGCTTGATGTGGTTGAGCATTTGCTCTCGTTACACTCTGTTCTGACTATAAACATTCCAGCTGTGTGAATAATATAAGAACTATGCGCAAGCCTTTTGCCATTTCTAATATATCCTCCTGCTGAATTTCTAACTTCTATAAACTTGTCATGGATTCTTCTTGATATGAAAATGAAAAATATACTACTGTATAGTACAGTTCCAACAGCAGATGTGAGCAGCTGATGATTTCATATAGCCCCCCCCCAAATTAAGAACTTTTAACAGGCGCCTTACTGTTTTTGTTAAAATTTATGCAAACCGAATCATTCATCAGATTTTCATCAAAATCACACACACACACACTCACACTCCAAACGATTATTGAAGAATGTATAGAGAACATTTCAGCCTTTTAACTGAACTAGTGTTTAATCTGGCCTATGGCAAGAGCAATGTTAGACGTATAGTTATCAAAATTAGACATGGAACTTCCTAAAACAGTAGGGATGGTTGCTACAGTAAGTGAATGTTCCTTTCTGATTCCTCCTAGCCTACGAGTCTCTCTACACTAGATGAATTACACGAGGACGCTCAAGTGAAGGGACATACAATGTAGCCAGGAAGCCGAATTTTAAAAGACAGATCGGAAGGCTCTGTTAATTTCCCTCTCAACAGAGCCAGCAAAAAAGATTGCTGCTCAGAGGGTTTATTTATTTTCTCTTCACCTCCCAGAAGGCTCTGTCAGTTTCACCTCTCCTTCTGGGAGGCAGAGAGGAAGTAAACCCTCTGAGCAGTGATGAGGGAAATTGACAATGCCATCTGATCTGTCTTTTAAAACTCTGCTTCCTGGCTAACATTGCGTCTTCATTCACTTGAGCGTCCTCGTGTAGAGAGACTCCATGTGAGTTCAAGGATATACCGGCTTGGCTTCTCTTTTGCCTTCTCCCATTCAAGGCAACACATTATACAGTCTGAGCTATCCAACAGCATGATTGTGTGCTTCCTTGTAAGAGTTAGGGAACTTTGAAGAATATATACTGTACTTTAATGCAATTCAGTTCAATTTTATTCTGTTTTAATGAAGTATTGATTGCACATTTACATGTCACTACCTGAGGCAGACTATAAATCCGGATAAAGTAATTTAATCCTAATCCTACAGTAAGAACAGGGAACTTTATTAAGGATACCCTATATGGATACATGTTAAATATGCTCTGTTAGCATAAATAAAGAGAGACGATCAACTCATGCAGAATATGACATTTCAAAATTTCTCTAGTGTCCTGTGCCCACATTCAATGGTTTTTTAGACTTTCCAACTTCAGACTTCCCTCCATATTGACTTTGTTTTATTTATTTTTTATTTAAAACATTCATATGCCATCTTTCTACCCAAAACACAGTCCCCAGGGTGATGAACAATGGATATTTAAACCATTAAAATAACATTTAAAATGCATATATAAATACAATAAAAGCATATAGACATATAAACACACACACACATACCACCAGGGCCAATAAAAGTTTCCTGGGGGCATGACAAATGAAACCAAAAAAAACACCTTCACCCACTGGCAGAAGACAATGGCAGAGGGAGAGGCATGAATCTCCCTGTAGACGGAGTTCCAAAATTTCAACTTGTTTTTGACTTATCTGTTGAGGGTGCTGGTCACATAAGATAGTGCCCCCTGGAGCATTCCCAGCACATCCCTGTGGCTGCATAGTGCAGGTTTCCATCACTGGAGGCAAGGAAGCTTGTTTCTCATTATAAGTTCTGACCAACTACCAAGTTTCCAGGAACCCAGTTTGAAAATCAAACCTCTGAAAGGATGTTGAGATAAATTGCATTTTTCCCCACTGTAGTAATGACCTCACCAGTCTTATGCAACAATGAATTGGATGTGCAGCTCCAGGTGACAGAGCAAAGAACTGAGGGAGATAACTCCGCAGCCTTGCAACCGTTCTCTAGCAGAATTATTGTCAAAAGGCCCTTGAGTTATCTTCCATGATCAAGACGCGATTTATGCACAAAGTTGTCAGGTTATAGGTCCAGAGTAGACCAAGTTTAGTAAACCTTCATGTTCTTATTTATGTATGTATGCAGGGCTTTTTTTCTGGGAAAAGAGGTGGTGGGACTCAGTGGGTAGCCCTAGGAGAAAATGGTCACATGGCTGGTGGCCCCGCCCCCTGATCTCCGGACAGAGGGGAGTTTAGATTGCCCTCCGCGCCGCTCGGAGGGCAATCTAAACTCCCCTCTGTCTGGAGATCAGGGGGTGTGGCCACCAGCCATGTGACCATTTTCAAGAGGTTCCAGAACTCCGTTCCGCCACATTCCAGCTGAAAAAAGCCCTGTATGTATGTCATTTATAGTCCACCTTTTTCACGAAGACTCAAGGTGGATTATGCAGTGTGAGATTAGTACAGCCAATATCAATTTAATTTCCTATTTGTAAAATAATATATTTAGGGAACTTTTAATATGCAGTGAGTGGATTTGTATTCATGGAGGTCCATCGATAGATACCAGCCATGGTGAGTAAAAGGAATCTCCATATCCAGAGGCAGTAAACCTCTGCATGCCAGTGCAAGGAGGTGGCACCTGGGAAGGCTTTGGCCTCTCTCCCTGTCTGTTGGCTGTCCAGGGCAACTGGTTGACCCCTGTGTGAGAAAGGATGCTGCTACTGATGGTCTGCTGACCTGATCCCATGAGACTCTTCTTATGTTCTTACATCTTTATGGCTAAGTGATGGTTGAACAGGTGAACAGTAAGCAGGGGGGAAATTTATAGTATTAGTTATCTGGCTCTACATAAGAAGCTTGGGCACAAGATAGCTTGTGCCCAAGCTTCTGAAAATTCACACCTATACCTGAGTCTTGAGCATAGAATGTCTGAAATTCTTGTATATTCTCAGTTAAGCATTACTAAAATAAATGCATGTCCCCTCGATGGAAAATGACGGCCAGGTATTGTGTTGTGCTGGGTGTTCTCTGCACGTACTGTTTTGGCGGCAGCCTGCTTGAAGGAAATGGACAACAGGTAGGTTCTAAAGCACTTTATGGATTGCAATGTATGTGATGTGCAGGGTTGGATCCAACCATCTTTTCTAGTGGTGAAAAAGAGAGGAGAAGTCCTCTTTGACTACACAAAAAAACTATGCTGGGAATTGTGGGACTGGCATGTACAAAAGCCATGTGAGACAGGCACTGTAGCTGAGAGTTGGGTGAGACTGAGTGGAACAGTTGGCTTGATCCAGCCCACAGTGGGAGAGGTTTGCTGTACCGATGCTTGTTCAGAGGTAATTTCAGTATTTGTTAGGAATGGTGCAAATGATGGGGTGGGAGAAGAAGCCTTCTAGAAGATTACTGTGGGGTGTAAAATAATTGATGGCTGGATACCTTTCAGCTGCTTGACAGGGATCCAGGGAAGACTGAGATTCTCTGGGTCTGTATAAGTGCAAGACATTTGCTGGTAAAGCAAGTTTCAAAACAGAGTGAAAGCAAAGTTCTGAACATCTGTTTAGAGGTGCCAATGAAGTGGATAGTAACAAGGAAATGGCACTTCTCTAAGAAATGAAAAGGAGGGGACCAAAAAAGTACCCCCAAAGTGGTGTCCTGACACATTTTAAGAACTCTTTTCTTTGTCAAGGGTGGCATTTATTGTAAATGCTGTGCAACCCCCCCCCCAAAAAACCCCTCCCTTGCAGTCATCTTAAGCCAAATGTTTTATTTTTTCAAAAAGGCTACTTGAGAATCCAGAGGAAAAAATGGGGCCTGTAAAATCAGTTCAATCCTACTATACAAAGTAGGGCATATAAGAATATAAGAAGAGGGAAGTCGCAGTAATCTCACATTGCAGAGTGTGTTCCTTCTACCAATAGGTTCCAAACCCATTCAAGTATACAAGGCATCCGTTTTGACCTTAGATTTCAGCACAGAAAGGGGAAAGAGTGGAGAAGTCTCATTGGTGTTTAACTGTCCAAATATCTAGTGAAATGTTGCTCACAGCTATACAGGCTGTGTGAAATTTTGACACTCGTTTGGTAAGTTGTGCTTTTGTGCCTGCGTTCCAGCTGTCCTTGAGGCATTTCTGCCTGTGTGTGTGTTCCCCTCTCTTTAGAATCACTGGAGACTTTTCTTCTTGTTCAGCAATTCTCTTGCTGGCCTCCTGCTGGCTCCCCTGTTGTGTAACTAGCAGACACCCCAATCACAGCTTTGTGAGCTGGAAATCCTATTTATGTGCAGATCATGCTCCTGTTAACATCCTGATAAGAGTACACATTTCTGGGTGGGGGGTAAGTTGGGGGGGGGGAATAGGAGTAGCGAGTTCCCAGAGACAACAAACTACATGAGTTCTCCCTTTCCCCTTCCCCCCTGTATGGCTTAGTCCCTCTTCTGTACATAACTCTCATCTGGGATTTTCTTGGCTTTTCCTCCTCTCATTCCAGTTAGTTTTTATTTCACACATCATTATGTGAAGCGCTGCTTACAAGAGATACACTGCCCTTGTCATAGCAGAATTGTGCTGTGTGCACCTGCAGCTTGAAGGTCTGAGTTGTGGGAATATTTTGGAAAAGGTTGGAATCTTTCATTTTTGTGTATGTGTGTGTGATTGCACCTGCCACCCTTTCTTTCTTTATTTCTCTTGAAACACACATGCACGCACCCTGAAGGTGTATTCCTGGCTTTTGGAAACAGATCCCGTGTGGGGCCTCCAGGTTTTTGAAAAAGAGATGACAAAAGAACTCATAATTCATGTGGTGCAAATACCATGATACATGAGGAAAAGGGAAAGAATGAGGTGTTCATTCATTGGGATGGGAATGTTATGTCAGCATACAGATATATTCCAAAGCCAGGCGCGGTCCCATGGGTGTTGTACTGTAGATGGACCCAAGAGTTTTGATTTTCAAGTTCCAACAGAGCTATGTCTGTAATATGAAAATAATAACATGTCCTGTTGGTGTTATGAACGTGAATTAGGTAAGTGTGGAAAGCACATTTTATTTTAAAAATGCTAGGTTCAAAGCAATGAAATATAGATAAAGTATATAAGAAAGCTGGGTTACTGTAATAATAATAGCCATAGCATTTATGTAGCAGTTTTGATATGGAGATAGTTTTAGGTTGGTAGCCGTGCTGGTCTGCAGTAGAACTGGAGGATTTGAGTCTGGGGCACCTTAAAGACAATATGGCCCTCCCAGCCAGCAGCTTCCACTGATAAGGCTGGGGGCCACTCTTTGGCTCCCTGGAAGAAGAAGGAGACAGAGCATTTCCATGGTATCTGGGTCTCAGGCCGGAGGGGCGGAGAAAGGAGTCTTATGAGGCAACTCCGCCCAGCCGGCTGGCAGTTGCTCTGTGTGCTTGGCCCACCCACCTCACCCTGTAGTAGTGCAGGACTAGCCGGCTGCTGTTGCCAGAGCCAGGTAGGAATTTTCCCCCCATTTTCCCTAATTGGCATGGGGAAGAGGCGGTTTTTTGCCTACCTTGTACTGCTTGCAGAGGTTTGAGGTAATTGGCAAGGTGGAGCCACCTTAGGATGGTCACTGGCAGGAGACAGTTTTGGAATAGGGAGCGGGCCGGTGAGTACCCTAGGCGCTTCTCCACTGATGGGGAAGAGGGGTCTGCCAGGAGCGGATGGTACTGCTTGTGACGGCTGCCATGCTGCGTGGGCAGACTGCCTTGGGGAACCCCATGTGCAAGTCCTTCCCTCACTGCTGTATGGCTGAGGCTTAGGAGCTTGAGCTGGGGGGATCCATTTTGCCGGATGGCTTGCACCTGGGGCTTCGGGGCTCACCCAGACAGGTCAAGGCGGAGGTCCAGGGGTGACCCTGTGGCTTGACCTGTACCGCTAGTTGGCCCTTGCCGTATTAATGGTTGATGTTATGTTTAATAAAGTGGCCCTTTAGCTCCAAGCCTTGTGTCTGTCTCATTATTCCGATTAGGGTGGCAAACAAGATTTTCAAAGAATAAACTTTCCTAAGTCAAAGCTCCCTTCTTCAGATACAGGAAGGAGTGGAGATCCCTGGGCTTTTGGCTTTGTATTTGAAGAAGGGAGCTCTGACTCTCAAAAGCTTTATCTCTGAAAATTTTGTTGGTCTCTAAGGTGCCACTGGCTCATATCCTATTGATATTAAGACTTTTGTCTTGAGCCCGGCTCTCTGTGCTCCAGCCCATACAGTGAGGGCCAAACTACAAGTGACGAATGACACAGGTTGGACACTTGTCAGCTTCCCTCAAGTTTTGATGGGAAATGTAGGCAGCTTGGCGGAAAGTTGGACAAGTGACAGTTGAAAAGTCCATTGGACAGCAGTCGAAGAGCCAAGCTGCAAGACCAGGATGCCTACATTTCCCATCAAAACTTGAGGGAAGCTGACAAGTGTCATTCGTCACTTGTAGCTTGGCCCTGAGATAGCTGCAACTAGAGTCAGGGGGTTGGATCCAAAGTTACATTTCTGTTAATGAAAGGCACTTGATTTAAATCCATCTCACTGAACCCCTCCCCTCTCCCCCAATGGCTCCATCCCCCAGAAAAAACATCTTGGGAAGATCAGTGGTCTAAGTGGGAGCAAATAAGTTCTCTTCTGTTGATAGAAGTGTCTTCTGCTAACAAAAAATTTAATTTGGATCCAACCCAGAGCCTTTGATATATTTATTTTAAAGAAATTCCATCCCACCTTATCTCCTCAGATTCAAGGTGGTTAACCTATCAGCAACCAGGCTGAGAGGACACAAATTATAACAGTCCAATTAATAAAGTTAAACATCAAAACAAACACATTGCAATTTAAAAGCAATCAAAATTTAAAACACTCAACATGAACAGGCATATAGGAGGAGAATGAACACAGGCAAATCTGCTGGAACAATTTACCCTCCACGAATGGTTCCTGGAATAAGGCTGCCCAACAGGGGTGTCTAAATGTAGCCAGTTTCAGACATTCTCCTCATCCGCACTGGCATGACCTTCCAAAGAACCCAGAAAAAGCCCGGGATCTGACTTTGGCTATATGGACACTGTAAGGAGGAGGCACCTTAAGGACGACACCAAAGAATGTAACTGACACCAAAGAATGTAACTGACGCAAAACAATATACAGGGAGATGGAGGGCCCTAGGCCATGAAGAGCAGTTTAAAGGTAATATCAGCACTTTGAAATGGACCTGGAAGCAACTGGGTAGCCAGTGCAGCTGACACAGCACTGGAGTTACGTATTCCGGGTGCCTGATCCCAGGGAGGAGTCTTGCTGCCACATTTTGTACCAGTTGGAGTTTCCAAGACATTTTACACCAGCATTTTCACGTGCAGCATTTTCACATTACAGTCACTGAAAGACTCTTTTAGCAACAGCACTGACTTCTTTATCCATCCACAAGGCTGGAGCCTGGAACCCTCCAAGCTCTTATCACAATCTCCTACTACAGAAGGCTGAAACCCATCTAGGCCTACTTGATTAACAGCAGACAAACATTCTGTCTTCCCAGCCAGTAGCCCCTCCACTGGTAGCATCCCATCTTTGAAATGTCTTTCCCCTAGAGCTTTCGCTGGTGCCTGTTCTGCTAGGTCCCAGGCCAAAACACCCTTGTTTGCCCAGGCCTTTAATTGGTTATTTCAATACCTTTATGAATTTTATAGCCTTCATTCCACCTGTTTTCTGATGACTTTTGGTATGCTTTCATGTGGTTTTATGGCTGATGGGAGATGGTTTTACTGCTGTCAGGGTTTGTTTTATTTGGCTCAGCTGCATTAATTATAATCGTGTTATTGTTTTATGCCATCACCTGTATCGAGCAGTTTCTGGACGGGTGGCATGGAACTATTGGAAATAAATAAAAATATTCCAAAACCAAATGCTTCATATACATTATCTTGGCAATAACACACTTGTATGGTTAGTCAGTATCCATGCAGAGGGGATACTCAGCAGCTTGCCTGACACTACTTAAATAAGATGGCAGCTAAAGTGGAACCAAGGATATGATCATGGTTCATAGGTCTTGTGCTCGCACTAGCGGTCAGTCATAACATCGCTATTTCAGACATGACTCACTTGGTTTATTGAAAGGCGTGGTTGAAACACAAAGTCATTCTTGTAGATACCGGTGGTTTTCCTAGGGCTGCATTTTTTTCCACCTATAAACAAAAGTCTTGCTATTTTACACAGTCTAAGCAGATGGAAGAAGCTGCCTACATCTGATGCCCAGATGAATAGCTACACTTGAAATGCACAAGATCTTTGCTTTTGAATGAATCCATTGAGAGTCCTTGCGGGACTGTAGATCTGTGATAATTCCTTGCTGCTGCAGGGATAGCAAGGATTTTTTTTTCTTGTTTAGTTTATCAAAGACGCAACCATTAATCCATCACTTCAAATGAGTGCCATGCAGTGCGCAGTGTGCCAAAGCTATGACATGAGCCAGTTTGGTGTAGTGGTTAAGAGTGCCGAGACTCTAATCTGGAGAACCGGATTTGATTCCCCACTCCTCCACTTGAAGCCAGCTGGGTGACCTTGGGTCAGTCACAGCTCTTCCAGAGCTCTCTCAACCCCACCCACCTCACAAGACATTTGTTGTGGGGATAACAACAGCAATAACATACTTCGTAAGCCATTCTGAGTGGGTGTTAAGTTGCCCTGAAGGGTGGTATATAAATCGAACGTTATTATTATTATCCCAACCTTTACCATGCAACGTATCATATATTTTTTAAAAATGAGCTGCAGTAATTTTTTAAGAGTTCTCCAGTCATAATTGGCCTTTCTTTTTGCAAGAAGTTTTCAAGTGTCAGTGCAGAAACTAAATAGCAGCAGTGCAGCTCGCGCTACAAAAGTGAGCGGTGTGTTTGCACAGCATATATCCAGTGATGAAAGCTTCCCTCTGAAATAGTCACTCTTGGTAAGTAATGCATTCTTTCAAGACCCAAATGGCATACTGTTCTTTGACAGGTAATTACAAACTTTGACAAGGGGAAGGGAGGAGAGGAGAGAGGGGAGTCCCACAACATACAGTAAGGCTTTTAAGCATAGTTTTTCGTTAATCTTCTATAATAGCCAATGGGCGTGTGTACATCAGAACAGTATAACATGTATGCTCAACACAGCCAGAGGTTTCAGAAAAAGTCATATCCAAGTAATTCCCCCTGAAAATTAATCTTAGGGCCATAAAGACTCACTAAGCTTTGACAGTGGAAATCAGGTGGGTTTCTACTATGCGCATCGTGTATCTTTATAGATGTCAGTAACTGATATTGCAGGCCACTTGACAGCCCCTTATGAGTCATGTGCATTTGAAAAAAACAGCATTCTGGTTAAAATGTCCATGTTTATTATGTGGCACGTGACTGCAAAAGAACACCTGTGAGGTTTTTATCCCTTCGATTTGTAAGTTGTAATTCACCCACAAATCTCTTTACAGAGAGCTATGCAACTCATGTGTTTTTTATATCCTGCATGCTTTTAATGTGCAGGATCACGAAACACTTCAGCCCTAAGCTAAAGAAAATAGGATGACTTGAAGGTGAGATGGAAAGGGAGGAAGTGACTCAGTGGTTCGGGGGAACATTCCAGATGGACCGAACAACGCTTGAGCCTGAGAGCGACACCCCGGCCATGAAAGGCCAGAGGGAGAAGGTAGACAAGAGGCCAAGAGTGGAGAGGCAGGAGGAAGGGAGATTTAGGTGAGCATAAGGTCATCGAGGTAGGGTGGAGTGGGCTGTTGGGGCATTTGGAAAAACAAGGAATGGATTTCTGAGCTTGAAGGTCAGATAGGAAGATGTAAGTGGTGCATTCCCCTACTCCCTTTCTCTGTGGCAAGATTGTTTGGCTGCAACCATCTCTTTCTTAAACAAAATGATTGATTATGAATTCTTTCCACATGCCAAGTTCTATATAATGGTATTACCTGATCACCACTCGTTGCTGGTAAGTTCCAAGAGGAAGAAAATAGACTCATGATTCATACAAGCTTGTTTTTTCGTTCATCTCTTTGAAAGGGGGGAAAGCCCAGCTCTGGTCTTTTGTGGCTTCAAATCCTATATGAACACTTTTGGTTCCCCCCCCGCCCCCAAGTGTTAGCTCTTTTGTGTAAAATACAGGCATGGCTTTTGGGAACTGAGAAGTTGTTAACAACTCAAGTGGAAAGGGGGGAAAAAGCAGAAATCTGGAACACATACGAAAAGAATAAATGTAGCAGTGTGTCGAGGTTGGAGAGGGGCTGGACCATTCCAAGAGAATATGGGGTGTGTGTGAAGTGGAGAGAGGAGGTTCATTCACCTCTGCTGCCTTTTCTGCGACTGCAGGAAGAAGAACGAGGTGACCTCCATTGTTCTACATCCCCTCTTTCCCTCTCCTTCTATTCAGCTTTGGAAGAAATGAGAGGGGGGAAATACCCAGCATTTGGCAAATGACATCATTCATGTATGGATAACTGACAATCCCAGACAAATGTTATAAATGCTCAAAAATACTTGTCTGCTCTTTAGACATGCACAAACAAATGCTGACAATGGCATTTGGGTGGCAGTCAATATTTAGAATTGTATCTCTGTTAATTAAATCTATCTGGCAGTATCAGCAGTCACATGTCAAGGCAGACATTAACCCCACCGGATGTTAGCTTAAACATAAAATGGCCTGCTTCGAACCTAAGCCTGCATAGCAGTATAAGGCTTTCCTTATGGCTGTTATTATTTGAGCTGATGTCAAACCATAGTTTCCTTGTCCTAGAATATAACCCTGGGAAGTTATGCTATTTTGACCTTGGACCTAATGTAGCAAGAAACATATCAGTGCTGTCCAGAACATCAAAATGCAAGCCAATCTAACATAACACTAAGGAGGTTGCCAAATTAGTATATGAAGCTGTTAATACTGGATTTCCCCCCGTTAGCTTCAAAACAAATTCATGATGTACTCCAAGTGAAACTTTCAAGAAGGGTAATGCAGTGTAATAGGGGATCTGCAATTATCAGTTTCATTTTAAGCAGGTCTACTCAGAATCATACTCAAATCTATTTAGTAGGCTTGCTCCCAAGATAGGGCTCTTGGGATAGCAGTGTTACACCACACAACACAGCTTTAGAATTCCATCCTGTGAGATTTCCTTTGTTTCACCATTGTTAGCATTCCATCCAATGTATGAGATACTTTCCCCCAGGCCCTTTGCTGGTTGGCATCTGTTTAATAATTGGTCTGGCTTTAATTTTTTTTTAATTATGCTAATTTTAATAGGTGGTTCCAACTGAAAATAGTTTTAATGTTGCTGACGTTTATAGTGAAAAGTAGAAGTAGGGGCAGCTCGCTGGTTCATTAATCTTCTTTAATGTAATTTTATCAGTGTAGTTTTAATTTGTTGTAACCTGCCCTGTGGATTCATTTTATGGATGCAAAATCAAAAAGAGTCCAGTAGCACTTTAAGACTAACCAACTTTATTGTAGCATAAGCTTTCGAGAATCACAGTTCTCTTTGTCAGATGCATGGAGGGCAAGAAGAAACTGGTCAGATATATAGGTGGAGAGGGGAGGGAGGAGTAGATGCAAATAGTAGCTTCTGATATGGAGATCAGTTTGCTTCTGTTAAGGAAGTCAGTTATCTTCCATTTTATGGATGGAAGGCAAAGC
The DNA here is from genome assembly GCF_028583425.1 of Eublepharis macularius. NCBI lineage: Eukaryota > Metazoa > Chordata > Lepidosauria > Squamata > Eublepharidae > Eublepharis > Eublepharis macularius. The sequence continues at coordinate 23,898,584 of NC_072800.1, read as the reverse complement.
TGGTGAGAGATGGTTGAGGCAGAAACTTACAGGTAGATAGGGGGCAGGGCAAATGGTTTCCCCAATGCAATGATGTCACTTCCTTTAATCACAGGGTTCAATCATAGAGTTTTGAGTGAATGCTAGAGTGTCACTTGTGAGTTACACCAAAAGTTGCATATCACATCAGAGATGCCAGTTACACTCCCCCATTTCGTCAGCCACTTAGCAGTGGTGAGCTGCTGTGGTAGCGGGAGGGACATCTAATGCGGTAAGCAGAAATATGACATCCCTAGCCAGGATATGAATGATTTAAATAAATTCATTTTCATGGACTAGATAGAACCTCCTTTATCAGAAGAAGGAAATGTGACAATACATGAACATAGATGAAAAAATATAAATTGTTGTGTCACATGGAAATAAAATGCAACAGATATAATATTCCCATGGAGAATGTTAGCCTTAATTAAAAGCATTTTTGTGTCCACAGTTTCTATTCCTGGTATCTCCAGTTAAAAGTATCTGTTAAAAGGCAACGTGGAAGACCTCCACCCAAGACCCCGGTGGTCCGCTGTTACAGTAAATCTTGATTGACAAATGGTCTGACTGATTGTAAGGCAGCTTCATATGTTCACGACTGGGCTGGTTGTGAGAATTTAGGACCTGATCATGAGTTATCTTGCTTCTTTATTAAATTCTTTATGAATTTATCAAAGAAATACTAACTGTAATATAAGTTCAATGCCTGTAAGGAAAGGAATGGTTACATTTGCAGTTTAATAACCTTCCCATTCAGATGTGTCTGCTCACTTGGAAAGCTGTCCGATGGATTTAGCCAGTTTTAGATCACAGGTCTATCCATATGCAGGCCAAATGTTTGAAGGAGGTGTTTCACACACACACGTGTGCATACCCCCCCATACACCAAAATATTTTTTAAAAAAATAAAAGCATTTTTAGCATGTTTACCTTAAAAATGACGAACGCACATCCAAACAACGAAAACTAATATAGTTGTGGAATATTTGAAAGGTTATCAGCTGTTCATAAACAACATGAGCTAGAAATGGGCCATTTTCACACTGCTTACCGACCATGGAACATCGCGGCGAGCTCCCGGAACGACAGCATCTTCCTGGCGTGGTTTCGCGCAAGAACGGAGTTCCCTCTTCCCCCCTCCCATTGGATGAAAGAGCCAGCCTGGAAGCTTTGAAAGCTCAAACCAGCACCTTTCAGCTCTCAAAACTCCACCCTGGCTTTTTTATCCAATGGGAGGGGGAAAGACTGGTTGCGGGGGAGGTCGCCCCCCCCTTAGCCTAAAAGCTAGAAAGATCCTCTTCTGAGTGGCTGGCCTGGGCAAGCGCAGTCCCAATGTGTGCCAGCACAACGACCTAGATGAACAGCAGTTACAGGTAAATGCAACTCTATTTTCCTTTGTACCTCACTACAGTATACCTTGTGGTGTTCATCTTGCTTTTCTTGTCCCCATGTCTCTTGGCCTGCTGTTCATTGACAACAGTGAGATAGTGATGCTGGCTTCCCTCTTTTTGTGACATGACTGAGGTCATGTGACTTCCTGTCACATGCTTGCAGCTTAGTGGATCTCATCCTGCCCCCCTGGAAGTTAAATGTGGATCTGGATCTGGAAAGATCATTGCTCTGCATCACCACCAGTCAGGAAGGCACCGAATTCTATTATTTACCTTCAAAAAGGAATACAGGAGTTTTGGTGAACCTGTGGCCTATGTGATTGGGCAGCAACGTGGAGCACACTGGTTTCAAGATAATTCATATGGAAAGGCAGAACACTCCTCCATTGTAAAGTCACAAAGTCTCTTCAACTACTTGCTACTTGGAGAATAGCTATATCTTGGTTTAGCAAGTATTGTGAGGCACATAGTATCAATACTGAGAACTAAATCTGACAGTACAATGTAGTCTTCCATATAGAAAATAAATAAAGGGCAATTTAGCATATAAAGTATCTCAGGTTTATGACTGGAGATTTTGGCAGTCTCCAGCTACCAGGCAGTGAAATTAATAATAACATAATAACATTCGATTTATATACCGCCCTTCAGGACAACTTAATGTCCACTCAGAGCGGTTTACAAAGTGTTATTATTACCCCACAACAATCACCCTGTGAGGTGAGTGGGGCTGAGAGAGTTCCAGAGAACTGTGATTCGCCCAAGGTCACACAGCTGGCTTCAAGTGGAGGAGTGGGGAATCAAACCCGGCTTTCCAGATTAGAGTCCCCTGCTCTTAACCACTACACCAAACTGTCTTACATAAAAGTACTCTGGTATTCAACTCAGATAAAGCAGAAGTAACAGATCATACTTATTATGCTTCCTTACATAAGTGCGGGAAGTAAAAACAACAGGCACCATAAAAGGTTAACAATTGTTGCTCATGCTTTTTTGGAAAAGTCTATCAAAGGAATGAATTTAATCTCCCAGTTTATGTTAAATACAGTATTTAACTATTAAATACTGATAGTATTTAATTTTAATTATGCCTGTTAGTCTATAGGAAAGCAGCTTTCCTCCACAGCTAAAAAACTGCATATGCATATATTTTCAATTCGCGGTTGATATCCATGGTTGGACAGGAAAGGTAATCATGACTCGTATGCAGTGAAAGAAGATCCAAAAACAAACTGACGCATTGAGTGGAATTCTTCATTCTACCAAATGAAAACCAATCCTTTTTTTAATGTACTGTAGAACAAAGACACGCTTTAATGGAATTAAATATTAAATTGCATTGTTTGTGGAGAATTGTATTACAATTACATTTTCAGAATCTTAAGGGCAGATTTTTTTAAGAATAAAATTACAAACTCCCCAGAATGATATGATGTGATAATTGCATCAATTATTTTGGAAGAAGGAATTCATTAAAAGGTTAGTCTAAAGGGCAGTGGAACTGAAATATGATTTTGGATGGAATTTGCTTTATGTGTGTTTGGCAACTGGGAAAGGAAAAAATAAGATGTTTTTATTGCATGGTGCTGAAATCCAAATTCAAGTTTTCTTTAAAACTCATTGTAAGTGGGAGAGTTTGGGAAGGCCATGAACTACTTTAATACATATTCCATCAATCTGTGCTGCATTTTTTCTTGTTTGTATTCATTTTCAGCATACCAAATGATTGAAAATCCAGCTACTGCTAGTATAAGCTTCATTGTTGGAAGTGAAACCTCAGATGTGTACTTGAATGGCAAGTGGTGTGCCCAAAAACATCTAACTCTGTCTGAGGGTAGAAAAGGGCAGGAGTCATTGGATGAATAAGTAATTTCTTGTGTCTGCTGTGTTTCTCCAGTTAGCACAGATTTCCCAGTGCAGGAAGAAATAGATGGCCTTTCCAAAAATGATCCGTTAAGGAGGAAGAAATGCTCAAGGCTAAGCTATACAATACTGGGAGCATAGGGCTGGCAGTGAAAATCAATCTGTTTAGTATATGTTTAAACCAACCTTCCTCTAAGGAGCTTAGGGTGACATACTTAGTTGTCCCTTCCTCCATTTTATTATCACAACAACTTTGTATGATAGGTTAAGCTGACTGGTTCAGAGCCAAGCTACAAGTGACACCCTACACAGGTTGGACACTTGTCAGCTTCCCTCAAGTTTTGATGGGAAATGTAGGCGTCCTGGTTTTACAGCTTGACTCTCCATTACAGCTGCAAGACCAGGATGCCTACATTTCCCATCAAAACTTGAGGGAAGCTGACAAGTGTCCAACCTGCATCAGGCATCACTTGTAGCTTGGCTCTCAGTGATTGAGCATCTACTTGCATGTGTCTGGTACCAGGTTCAATCGCTGGCAACTCCTCTTAAAAGAATCAGGTAGTAGGTGACCTGAAGAGCCACTCAAAGTAAACAGTATTGACCTTGATAGACCAATGATCTGACTCAATATAGGACAGCTTCATATTATCCAGTGATCCCCAATGGGGCATCCACCAGTGGATTTCCTGGCATGCACGTATTTCTCTGGCAAAGCATCACTTCCCCAAAGCAAAGACCCAATCCTGGCTTCCCTCAATTTCATTGGCATAGGGCCAAGCTACGTGATCGAGTGGAGTGCAAGTGGAGTGCAAGTGAACAGGGAGGAATAGATGTGAGTCTGTTCACTTGCCGTTCAAGTGTCATTCGTCACTTCTAGCTTGGCCCATAGAAGATGCTTATGAAGAACTCAGGGAATGCTAATTTAGCAGCAGTTCCCCACGTTGTAGAAGGATGCTTGGTTTGTCATCTCCCAACTTCCCAATGGCTAACCGTGGTAGACATTTTGTGATTGCTTTCCATGGCAACCATTTTGTGCTAATCCCCAAACTCCATTCTCAAATTTCCAAGAAGTGGCTGCAAGCTGAAGAAGACTGGGGATCTCTGTAACTATGGCACACTAGCTCTTGTTCAGTTCAGAAATTGCTTTAAAATGCTACATACAATTTGTCCCCCACCCATTGTTGGCTGATGGGGACAGAGAAATAGCATAATGGCATCAGGTCTCCCAGCATGGCCCCTCCTTCCCCACCATCGCTTCAGAGGTTGGTGAGAGGGAAATGAAGGAGGCTTGCTGCATTGTGCCAATGTATGATGACGCTTCCCGGGCAAAACCAGAAGTGACATCAGCATGTTGGGGCAGTGCTGTCAGGTTCACTTAATTCTAGAGTTATCACCCCAATGCTATAACATCACTTCCAGTTTTTGCATGGAAGTGACATCATAGGTTGCATGTCACCAGATTTCTCCCAGCAACTTGCAAGCTTCATATGGCAACCCTAGTGGTATGCAGTATTACAAGTTTCAGGTGTGTCTGTGATAGAGGAGGGACTCAACTTCTTGTCAGTTCTTGTGATATGTACATAAGTGCCCATTGCTCCATGGAAAACATGTGATCCCCTTATGCCATATTAAAAAAGAGGTTTCTTTCCTATATTAGATTTACAAAGCACCCGTGATGCCCATCTGGCATCCTTTTTTAAGTGTAGGGAAAAAAGAAAGCTGGATTTTGAAACCGTTAGGAGTAACTGTGCAGACTTCTTTACTTGGAATAATATTACTTTGAAAATGCCTGCATTTCAGCCTCCAGATTTTTCATGTTTGAACAATAAATTGGCACTGTAAATTACCACTTAATAAGGACAGTTCCTCTTGTCAGAAATCGAAAGTAATTCCAACAAAAAAAGGAAATGAATATGTTGCTTCCTATTTTTAAAACGTTCTTGCCATTGAAAGGAGGGGTGGAAATTGGTGCATATGGTCACCATATTAACCTGCGATTTTTGTCCTGTTCCCTCCCCCCCCCATACACACACACATTTCTTTTTGATTAATGGACTTTTACTTACTTAGGGGAGAGCCATAAAAAAGGAACATTAACATTTAATTCTACACTCCTGGATGCATGTGAGTGGCCAGAAGGGGGAATGAAATCTATATTTTGGCATAGAATCTTCACTGATTAGTTCCTGCAGTCCTGTGCGGAGTTGCTCTGATCAAACCCCATTGACCACAGGGGGTTGCAGCCGGAGGAACTTTGCACAAGATTACACTATAAAGCCATGGAATGTTTTTTGGCCCTCTTTCTTATTTTATTTTATTAACACCTAGGCTTTCCACACTCCAGTCCCCTGTGCACTGGACTTTCCCACCCACAATACATATGCAAACAAGAAGATAAAGCCTCTTTTCAAGAATTATGGCAAGGAGGATAGACATATGATTGTTGTGTGTACAGCGAAACATGGAAGTAATTTTTGAGTCTCTGAGAATCTGTTCCTTCATAGCTCTGCTGTGCCCTGTTAAATTGTTGTCTCTCTTCTTAGATCACATTTTTCATTGGCCTTTTGTTTATTTAACCAACTTATTTTTATTGATGCAATTCTTTTTTTATATGTCTTATAAATCATGTTAATAGAGCAATCTATCATCATCCATCCCCTGCTATGGTTTAGTAGACTTTGGTTTGCCAAGAGTATCTTTTGCGCGTGGATTTTTAACTTTTTTTTGTTTTAAAAAAACCAAACAGTCTTTATTTTCCCCACATTCAGTAGCACAGACAAATACAGTTTTCAATTGTTGCTGTGAAAAAAAACCAGAGTCTTGGTCAGTTTCAGTGCTGAATATATAATATAGAGAGATTTTAAAAGTAAGCCATAAACAGAGGGGCTTGTTAAAACTGATCTTGCTTTTGATCTTGAAGTAATCTGAGAAAGCACTTTTGACAGTTGTGGAGTAGAGATGGGCAGGAACCGGAAAAAAACCCGAACCATGTGGTTCGTGGTTCGTCAAACTTCACTATTACATCCTTAGTTTTGTTCGGTCCTGGTGGACTTTTCTTAATATTGTAAGTAAGTGTTTGTTTTTGATGTTAGGTATTAGCGTCCAGATTTGTTCTATTTTGTACGTTATATTTTGCTTGCTTTTGTGCTTTTTATCTCTTTTCCCCCCTCTGGTCATGGGCTGTAATAAAAAAAAATGTAAATTGTATCTTTGGAGGTAGTTGACAAAGAGATACTCAAATGAGTACCAAACCCTCCCCATTCAAGTACCACCAGTATGCACAGTTGCTGGCAGAGTGACTTTCACATGGTTATAGCAGCCCTGTATCTCAAAGAGGTCTATGTTAAACAAAGAGAATCCCATTTATATTGTGCAAGATTAGTACCAGCAGGTATATAGAACTGATGGACCTGGTAACCATTTGCCATATATGGTAATGATTAAAGCTAATAGGAATATCACCACCAAGTGAGTCCAGCATCAAAGAGATGCCTAGTATTGAACTTGGATTGATATAAAGCTCAAATGATTCATTATGAGTGGAGAAGAGGAGAATGGAAATTGTTTGGAGTTCCTTGTAGGCATACAAGTATTAACCCTTGTTTGCACAATGGCACATCTCCAACCATGAGTGTACTTTACAGAGCAAGGCTTCCTCTGTCCCACTTGCTGCAGCCCTGGAGGCTCCCAGATTTGGTTCATGGATTTCAGCAAACGCTCAAGCACAGCATAGGCAGCAAGCCAGGATCTGCAGTGGGAGGGGAAATCAGTGGAAATAGCTGTCAGCTCTTCCATAAATGGAATACTGCTCTATCAGAGGACCAGTGCAGTTGGATACAGGATAATATATTGAATCTTCAGAATGCTGATATATTTTCCCTGCTTACTGTTGCAGGTGCATATTGGAGGCTACCATTTGAGATGGTTAGTGACTTAACTTGAAATGCATACAGTGCAATGCTATGTGGAGTGACTTCACTCTAAGCTCATTGAAGTCAATGGGCTTAGACTGAAGTAGAGATGGGCACAAACCACAAAAAAACCCGAACCATGAGGTTCGTGGTTTGTGGGTTTTCACGAACCAGGAACCACGAACTAGCATGAGCTGGGGCAAGTTTATGAACCAGTTTGTGGTTCATGGTTCATGGGGTTTAAATGCCCTTTTCCGGCCGCTTAGCAGTGGCAGGGAAAGGGGCATTTGACAGTTTAAAGGGCCCTTTCCTGACTTGCAAGTGGCAGGTCCCTTTAAACTCTCAGCTGTCAGGCAGCAGGGGGGGATCCCCCCTTGCCGCTTGCCAGCTGAGAGTTTAAAGGGACCTGCCACTGCAAGTGGCAGGGCCCTTTAAATTGCCCAAACCCCAGCCCCCCAGCCCCAGCTCCAGCCCCAGCACCAAACTTACCTTGCCCAGCGATCCCGTGCTATCCTCCCTCTCCTCCCGCGAGGGGTGGGAAGGCCATTTCTGCCCTCTTCCACCACTGTGTAGGCCCACAGGGTGGCAGAAGAGGCCAAAAACAGCCTTCCTGCCCCTCAAACGGCTGCCACGGCAGCCGTTTGAGGGGCAGGGAGGCCGTTTTTGTCTTCCGGCAGCCATTTGAGGGATGGGAAGTCCGTTTTCAGCCTCCTCCACTGCCCTGTGGGCCCACGCAGTGGCAGAAGAGGCCAAAAATGGCCTTCCCACCCCTTGCGGGAGGAGGGGGAGGACACTGCGGGCCCGCAGGGCAAGGTAGGTGTGGGGCTGGGGTCTGGGGTTTCGGCAGTTTAAAAGGCCCTGCGGCTTGCAATTGGCAGGTCCCTTTAAACTATCAGCTGGCAGGTGGCACGAGCGATCCTACGGCAAGTTTAAATGGAATTTAAACTGCCCCTTTATGACCCAAACGAACCAGTAGACCAGTTTGTGGAAGTTCATGGAAACGAGCTTCCACGAACCACTGGCTCGCGAACCACGAACCAGCCTAGTTCATCCGTTTTTTAGGGTCGGAATTTGATTCATACCCATCTCTAGACTGAAGTAACTTGCTGTAGGATTGCTCTGATCATATTCTGCAGGATGTGCTTAATGCTCAAATTTGTTGAGCACTAAACCTCCGATTCATCTTGAGCTTAAATTTAAGTTACAGCAATTTCCCCTTTACACTAGTAACATATTTCTTTCTCCATCATTGTGTTTTGCATTGATTCCATGGAGGAGGTAGCTAATACCATGGAGGAGGTAGCTAATACCGGATTAAAAGCCCGGAGCCTTTTTTGGATGAGAATGGATGATCACCGCAGCACAGCCCTTTTTTATTTAGTGTATTCATTTTTGTTTATTGCTGTGTAATGTTCTTTCTAGACTTAGACCCTGCCTTAATCATCTTATTCCCATTACTACAGCATCTGAATTTCAAGACACAGATTATTTCTTATTGTTTCAGATGCCCCAAATGATATTAATAGGCTTGGTTCAGCACCTTGTCTGATCAAATGTCTCTTATTGTATTGTTTGGCAGTTGTCTTCTCCCTAAGGACACGAGAGGCGACAGTCTTGATCAGACAAGAGGCGCCCAATTGCCCTTGTTGGCACATCAACAGATGCTCACAATTTTGTGTTATACATCTTTGCCAGAAGCTGGGTTTATGCCTTCTGGAAAAATGTGTAATTTAAGCTTTTCTCTGTTTGCGATGTTACATTTGGCTGAACACCATTCATGAGAACGATGGCCCTTGTTACATGTTGGGTGATTAAACTTTTTTTTTTTTGGTGTGTCAAAGAAAGTGTCTAGCTAATGTTGGGAGGAGGGCTCCTTTTTGTCTTTTGAAATAGGATCTTGATTAAACCCTTCACATTAGGAGTGAACCCTTCTTAGAGGAAAAAGTCACAGAATAGCCAAGATGCCTAACAGGGTCTGGGCACACTGCTGTGTTTATCAAGTCTCACCACCGACTTCACATCTGTTATTTATGGGGAAACATATGTTTCCACTGGGCTGACAGCACTGTCAGGTCAAAAAATGTAGTACCACGAGATTTCCAGAGCCCTCTAAATAAAAGAATACAAAGACAGGTACTTGTGGTTTCAAACCAGCGCTCTGTTTATTCACACAGGGCCCGTGATTCAGCACACTTGACAAGATTTTCATTGTCTTCAGCCGACTTTAAGTTAGCCCCTTACACTTTTTGTCGAAGTTATTAAGAGAGTTTGGAATCGCACAACACATTCCATATGCAGCTTTTGCTGGAATAAACAGCGCACAGGAGACTTGTCAGATGTATGTTCATTGGGGAGCTATTGATCTCCATGTGATTTTTGCACATTCTTCAGCTCATTCAAAAGTCCAAATGCAAAATCCAGCACATGCAGCTTTCATCAGTATTTGTGATATCCTTTGGGGGCTTTGACCTGCAAGCTTGCTGTTGGCTTGAATTCGCACTTATGCTAACTGAAAAGTAATATCAGGTTGTTGTTTTTTCTCTTGCCGTTCTCCGAGCAAGTCAGGACAGCACACCACTTTAGGGTTGCCACCCTCCAGGTGGGGCCTGGAGATCTCTCAACTTATTTCCATATGACAAGGATCAGCTGCCCTGGAGAAAATGGCTGCTTTGGTGGATGGACTCGATGGCATTAAATCCTGCTGGTGTCCCTGCCCTCCCTAGGCTCCACCCCTAAAATCTCCACCCTGGAGCTGGTAATCCTAACCATTTTCTCTGCCCTTTTTCTCATTTTTTGTTAACTTACAAAGCAAATTTTCTGAATTTCCTCCCCCGCTCTTATCAAGCTAGTTACATTTCAAATCGTACCGCCACATCCTATCTTTCTCCTTTGCAACACTCTCCCACCTTCTAACTGGGATTAAAAAGACTCAGATCTCCATTCCTACTCATATCTGTGTGATTTGGTATACCTGGTCCAAATATTGGTACTATTCGTGTACATTCAGGAATCCCAGTCAAATTTAGGATTCTCAAACATACCAGTATTGGTTCCCCAGTTAATTCCAAATATATTCAGAATTAACTGGTTCCATCATTCTCTGTGGGGGCATCTTTCCAGGGGGCTGGAGGGTCTGTTTGTAAAGTAAACTACACCAAAATTGCAGCATAGTGAGGGCTGACTATTCTTTATAGACCCCCCCAAAGTTTCAAGTGGATTGGTCTGATTTTACAGGGCCCTGAACAAGGACTCCCCCAGCCATTACATGAAGATTCTCTCATGAGATAATCATCCTGGTTGGACAGAGAGTGTTGCAGCTATCCCTAACATGCAGTGCTGTTTGCAGGGGTTTTTTTCAGCGGGAACGCAGTGGAACGAAGTTCTGGCACCTCTTGAAAATGGTTACATGGCCGGTGGCCCTGCCCCCTGATCTCCAGACAGAGGGGAGTTTAAATTGCCCTCTGCGCCACCGGCCATGTGATCATTTTCGCCGAGGGCAATTTAAACTTTAAAAAACTCCCCCCTTGTTCCAGCTGACCCAAAGTAATGTCATTGTGCGGTCCTGAGTTCCACCATTGAGTTCCACCACTGAGTTCCACCACCTCTTTTCCCAGAAAAAAAGCCCTGGCTATTTGTATTTGAGAGTCGCCTCCTACCTCCTCTCTCTCTCTTTGACCAGGAAGGCAAAGATGAGTGGGGAAACTCAAGCTGCACTTTCAGGGTGAGGAGCTCTGCCGGGTGGGGTCTGCTGGGATTCTCCAGCTCTGTTGAACTTTATTTGTTCTCTTTGGGAGACTTAGAGTCAGTGGTTGCTTTTTGTGTCTGGGCAAACTTTTTTTATCCTGGAGAAAGCATGTGATTGGATATGATGGAGAGTGGTGGGGGGACCTTGTTCAGGGCCCCGTAGAACTGGGCACCATGGTTCAATTCACTTGAAACTTGGAGGGTCTTTAAAGGACAGGCATCAATCGCAAAGGTGAACTTTTTTGTGTAGTTTGCATTAAAAACAACCCTTCCAGGCCCCCAGAAAATTTCTCCCATAGGGAATAATGCAGCTTAAAGTATTCGGATCCCCCTTCAAAAGCTGAATCCAAGTCCTGTATCAACATTTTTTGGGCCTGAATAAAGCCCACCCCCATACCTTTTTTTAGTGCACATCCCTAGAGCTTTACTCTGAAAACTTTATACCTAGACTAGGAAAAGCCACAGAGCTCTATCACCTTCTTTTTATTTGCAATTTCCCAGTGATGCCATTTTTTTTTGTTTCTGGACCATTGCTCATGAGTAGACACCTCAGGCCTTTACTCACAAACAAGTTATTGTTTGTGAAGACACTTTTCTCTTGCTCCATGGGAATGACTGATGTGATGATAGGAACCAACTTCCCATCTTCTCTTCAGCATGACTGCCACTCCCTTTGACTCCCCTTTAAATCCTCTTCTTTCCCCCCATTTGTGGGCTTTGGCAAGGCAGGAATGCCCCATGCACACACACACATTTTATATCACAGCCTTTTCAGTAATCTATTGTGAGAGATCTTTTTTGTTCAATATTCACTTGTTGATTTGTGTATTTGGTCAAGCGACAGACATCTTTTCTGATATTTAGAACAGAAAATAACGGACGATACTGTCCAGCTTCCCCTTCCGAGTCTGTACTGTGAATAAGGTATGCCCCCCCCACCCCAGGACAGGATTTCCAGATTCTATAAAAACTTTTTATGTATAGCTGTCAACTTTTCCATCATAATATTTAAATGCAGTTTGTAATGTGGGCACAAAGCTCATGTGAATTCGGCCTAAAGATGGCAGCAGATGGATATATTGCAAGAAAGGTCATTGATTGGCAGAATCACCTTATGCAGTAGGAGAGGTACCCAAGACTCACCTGCTGCCTGTGAGCAATATTCAGTGCAAAATGGTGGGACTTCTTATGCAGATGGATTTACCTGGGTGTGAATAGGGGAAACAGTACTTTGGGCCAAAAATTGTACAGAAGTAGAACCTGCAACAGCACTAGGGCTAATTCCACACACGTTGGATAATGCACTTTCATTGCTCTTTATCAATCGTTTGAGGTGGATTTTTTGTTCCGCACACAAAAAAATCCATTCCAAATGATCTATAGAGAGGATTGGAAGTGCATTATCCAACGTGTGCGGAATCACTCTAGGTCAGACTTCAGGATCCATTAGTGAAATCTGAGTTGCACTGTGATTGATAGAATTTTAGTATCTGAAAACTCTTTGATGAAAGAGTTAGAATCCAAGCTGTCACTGGATAATTCAAACCGTCTACTGTAAGAGAATATTAGTAAAAAATACCTGTATGATGTAAGAGGAGATGTGTCTGGTAGCAAATGATTGAGTTGAATTGGGTGGCTGGTGTGACTCAGACTTGTTGACAGTGGTTATGAGATGGTCTGATGGCTCTTCCTGGGCACATGATTAGATTTCCAGAGAAGTCTACTTTGTGAAGGAGATTCTGAGAGGGGTGGTTATTGTCCTGCAAGTATAGTTCATTACTCATTGACAGGGTGTGATGAGTAGGAGGCTTAAAAAGAGCCTTGTTTAATGTACCCCTGGAGATAGGGCAACCGAGCAACTTCCTCTTTAAACATCTGGGGATTTGTAAACATCTGGGGAAATACATGCTGTAACCAAGAGACTCTGATTTGATATCAGAAGCTTCATCCAAACCTCTAACTTTGCAAAACCAGAGCATCTTGGGTTGTCAAACAGGCAGTTGAGGGAATGGGGATATTTTTATTGCAAGAAAGATTTCTTGTAAATCTATAGCCGGGATATTAGGACAGCAGTTGACCATATGTCTGACATTTCAAGATCTCAGCCTGACTCATGGCACCATGATTGCTCCACTGAACCCATGCAGTTAGTGGTAAAAGATTCCTGATTTGTTATTTTGGAAAGTCCAATGCAATGGAAAGAGTTCCCCTGCAATGCAAAGTGGAGAGATAGCCCCCTCTCTAGAAAATTGGCTTAGCTTGCTGGTCAGTGGAGAATAATCACAGCTGATGAATGAACAATTCGCTGCAGCAAGAACTCTTTGATCTCAAGCCTGAAAGGATGCAACAATCAGACCCACCTAAAGAAGTGTGGGATGAAGCCAACCTGCTTGGAACTGCAACGTGTTTTTGGAGAAAGAGATTTGGAGATTGCTGCATCACATCACAGTTTTACAAAACTGGCTTCTTAAATTTCTCCAGCGTGAGCTCCAGTGTGCCCAAACTGGGCCTTTAAGTGCTCACAAAGGCAAAGGGAAACAGAAGTGTGAAGGCAGTGAGTGGATATGTGGATAAATGACAACCAAACGTGATTTCCGAGATGCAGCAGGTATTTTCTTGTCTTCCTTTCAGAGACATTGCTCCATGCACTACATATATGCATGCCCTTCCCAGTTTGCACTTTCTTTTACCCATGTGAATATATGCCCAGTTATAGGTTGGGACTGTTTGCATGGCAGGACAAGGAGATCAAACCTAGTGGTTCCAATTTTGATTTAGTGTTCAGGAATGTTGTAGATGTTAATTCAGAAAGCATGTTTCCATATGATTTGGAAGCACAACAAGACTTGAAATTGTTGCAGCATTCTGGAGATTTTCAATCTGTCTTCATGTATCTGATTAAGTGGCTTGTGAAAGTTTATGCCATAATAAATGTGTTGGTCCTGAATGCGCCACAAGACTCCTTTACTATTTCAGCTTCAATGTAACAGGGGCAGTGACACATTAATCAGCCTTGAAACTTCTCTTTGTGCATGTGCAGTGTATAGTTGACTCCTCTCCTTACCATTTGCAAAGGAAGAAGGTAGATATTAAATTTGAACTTTAATTTTTTGACATGACTTTAAAGACTGTTTCAGAAAGTTTATTCTGTTGGGATCGCAGTACCATCTCCCTGCTCCAAACATAAAGAACTGAAAGTTTATTCATAAAATTTTCCATGATCTGTTTCCCAGACTCAGCTTTGCAAATAGTTTCCTTTTAAAAAATCCTCTGCTGTCTTGCAGTTCAATTTCCTGTAGCACCAGTTATGCTGAGAATCACAGCCACAGTATTATCTGCAAAGTCCTGGATTGTAACGTGCAAACTTAGTTGGGAGGGGTGAGGGAAAGGAGGGAGGGAGAAGATTTCTTCCGTTCAGAAAAGTAATTGTCCTGATGTGATGGATATTGCAGTTACCTGTCCAAGACTGGAAAATCTCGAGCGCGGGGATGTCTACAGCATCATCACTTCATTACTGTTCCCAGCAGCTTTGTGCTGGACAGCCGCTAAGATGAGAGCCAATTAAGGCAGTGTCTTGCAGTGATAAAAGCATTTTGAGGTCACCATCGTAAGATTGGGCAGAACCTTGTGCTCATGATATGGTGTAAATGCCTTAAAGCTGTGTCTCCTCCCACCAATTTGGATGATTAGGAAAGGGTGAGGGTCTGGCATGATCAGTCAATGCCAATTGAATTGCTTGCTTGCTTCTTTTTATTATGTGCCTGAGTTTATTCCGTGGGCCTAGAGATGCTGAGCACCTGCCAGCTTGGTTCACATCTTGCTTGCCCATTACAAGCTGAGAGCTGAGAATTCAGCAAGCATTTCAGCTTGCTTGCAGGCACCATGACCCTGTTCACCAGTGTCCATCTTGCATACTTTATAAACCTCTGTCATGCAAAGAGGTACATGCCAACTAGAAGGTATATGACCAGCAAGAGACTGTGTGTAGGAGAATGCAACATGAGGTAAAACTACTCAGTTTGGCCTTAATTGACTTACACATTGTACAACGCCTTAAATCCAGACATAACATAATGACTATCAAGTGAATCTGTGCCCCCTTCCAATAAGGAATTTGTATGTCTCACCTGGTGTTAGAGAGATGATAGAGACATTGGCTGGACTTTGTTTTCATATGGAGACAAACCCTGTTATTGCTCAGAGAAAGGGAGCAACCTGATACCAGCACCGTTTTGAATCTGCTTGCCTTCTCATCAGCTGACATGAACAGGAATTATCATGATCTGAGGCATCTGGGGATTTTTTCCCCCTCCTGCCCTCCTTATACTTAAGTATTATAATATCTAACCTGATTAAGAGTTTTGGTGAACTCAAAAGTGTGCACGTTTTTATGTATTTGGTTGGTCCTAATAGAAATTATTATGTGGATTGTGTTTAGAGATGGGCACGAACCGAAATACGAACCAAAATTAAGCACGAACGAGGCCAGTTTGTGGTTCGCAAACCATGGTTCATCAGATCCCATTTCTGATAAACTGCCACGAACTTTTAGGCTGGTTCATTTGGTTCATTTTTTGGTTCATCACTGCAGACAGCCTGGTGCCAATCAATTAGTTTCCTAGGCAACAGTGGATGGACTTCCTGTAGACCTTCTGCTGACCCAGAAGGGACCTTCTGCTGGGCCAGAAAAGATGATTTTCTGACCCGGATGTGCCGTTTTCATGAACCAAACGAACCAGTTCGTGAACCAGGGGCAGGTTCCTGAAAGTTTGTGGTTTGTGGTTCGTAAAATTTGACGAACCATGAACCGCATGGTTCAGTTTTTTCTGGTTCGTGCCCATCTCTAATTGTGTTCTGGGTTATGGATTTTCTACCTTAGTTATCTTTTCTCTAAATGGGAAAACTACCCCCAATCCTTATCCAGTTTGGTGTAGTGCTTTGTCACCGGTGTGCTATGTCAGACTGCATTGCAGCTTAAGAATCACACCAGACACTTATTTGGGTTAGAAATGGCCACAACTTTATTGATTACAGCTGGATGGAGCATTGGCCTGGCATCTGGGCACAGATCCCCGTTGGCATTGGGGGCCTGGCTGCCGACCGATGCATCTCCCGCCAGCCTCCTGCTGGCACACCTCGGCACACATTGTTCCGTCGCCAGCCCTGCCTGGTGACCCTTGCTTCCAGATCCATCAGGGTGAGCAGTCCCAAAGGCCCACTCACCCTGTTGGGATCCGACCCAATGCCAAAAAACCGCCAAACCCTTAAAGTTGTGACAGTGTCCCCCATCAGTCTAGAATCAGCAGAGGGTGGAGGGGTGACTTTTGCTCCTGCGGATGCTCAGGTAAAATGGCTCTGACCATGAGGCTGGCCCAGAACTGGGATGGACGCTCCACCTTCCAGGTTGATCCCACCTCCACTGCATCTTGCACCCGGTGCCAACCCAGCCTGCCAGTGAGTCATCAAGCTTCTTTAAGAACAGCAGGACTCTAACCTAGAGAACCGGGTTTAATTCCCCACTCCTCCACTTGAAGCCAGCTGGGTGACCTTGGGTCAGTCACAGCTCTTTCAGAGCTCTCTCTGAGCTCTGAATAACAACATACTCGGTAAACCGTTCTGAGTGGGCATTAAGTTGTCCTGAAGGGCGGTATATAAATCGAATGTTATTATTATATATATCATTATCTTTTCCTCATGAAGATGATGCTCCAAACTGGTGCTCCAGATATTTTAGCTGCCCTTTTCTGTACCTTTCCACAGTAGCTGTGCTTACATGATAATTCTAAGATAGCCATGAGCAGAATCACTAGTCTTCTTTATCTGTTAAGAAAACCATATAAGGGGGTGAGGTGGGGGGATGGAGATGGCTCTGAGTAACTTTCCTTTAAAAAAAACAGAAAAAGAGTTTCCCACATTAAATTTAGGAGCAATCAAAATAAAACAACTTCTAAAATTATCCAATTTGCCTCAGGCTTTGTGTAGAAGAATGAGCATGTAATTATCAATTAGTGAAAAGTGCCTCGGAATGTAGGGTTGCAAGGAGGATCATTAATTGAAAGATTTTTTTTCGGAACACAGCCGCTTGAAAGAATGCCATCTGAAATAATTTTAGAGCTGTAGGGGCTGTCCATTACAGATGGGTGGGAAACTGGCATGCAGCACTAATGAGTTTAGAGGGTGAATGAAGTCCACTGTGTTACTGAAAATAAAACAAGGCATGATCAGAGATAGGATGATCCTGTATTTAGGTCAGGCTCTGCAACCACTCTTCCTTTGTGATCTGAAATGTATGGTGTTTTACCATATTGGGTGTTAAAATCCCAGTGCTTTGTAAAACAGCCAGATTTTAGTTGCTCTGTTTTAATGTTTTCCCTCATTGTTTGGTTGTTTAGGGATGTAATATTAACAACCTTGTTTTCAGTTGCAGAGCTGAGGAATAACGGATCCCTCTTTGGACACCTCCGCTCATGTACTACACTTGGAAATTTAGATACGTATAAATATTTTGCCCATTTTTTCTTGCTTTTGACCACAGATTGACCAATTTATCTGGAAAAATTGTACGCTGCTCAAGGTAGTTCATAAAGTGTTATTTGTCATTAATATTTTTTTTTAAAAAAAGGTAGTTCACAAAGTAAAAACAATTAAATAAAATCATAAAAACAACCGAAGATCTTTCATTTGACATACAATGTTCAAATGTTAGCCCAGTAGGATCTTTAGCCCTTAGACATTCCAATTGTACAGAATGTTATCAGAAAGACAAAGATAAAATAAAAACCCACATTACACTTGTAATTTGTTTTTAAACCTTTTCTTCATATAGCATACCAGAATTCTGCGCTACAATTCAGAGAAATGTGTAGGTTTCAGACACCACCTTTCACCCGGTAATCATTAATGAATAGAGATGTTCTGATGGATGTAGTTTGATTTCCCGGCTCAAATGAATGGTAATTCCTTTGTGCTACCCAATCAGTCTTGTCCTGGGCTGGAATTTTGCCTATGGATATATCGTTTTTCCACAGTATAAAGCAATCTTGATGACTTTGTGGGAGTGCCTTATAGTATGTAAATAACTATAGATCTGTATAAGGGTGGATGGTTTCAGTATAGACAGATCAGAGATCTTTATAATGCGGACTGCCTGAGAGGAGGCATAAGATTGGAAAATTCAGAGTTAGAGGAAGTGATATTACAAGAAGGCAAGAAAGAAATATCTAAGATTTACAAATTACTTTTAAAATGGTTCACGGCCGACGAAACAGTAAAAGTCCAGATGGTGAAGTGGGCAATAAATTTTCATAAAGAAATAACGATGGAGGCATGGGAGTACCTATGGAAAAATACAGTGAAGATTTTAACTTGTACGAATATTAAAGAAAATGTGTATAAAATGATTTACAGATGGTATTTAACACCAAAGAAAATTGTGCTAGGAAATACTAATATGTCAGGCAAATGCTGGAAATGTAAAAAGCATGAAGGATCACTATATCATATGTGGTGGACATGTGAAGTAGCTAAACAGTACTGGGGTGAAATAATTGAAGCAATTAATGAGATTTTACAAATACAAATAAATAAGAACCCAAAATTGTTGCTACTGAACTTGGGAATGGAGGCAGTTCCAATGCAGTATAGAACATTGTTATTTTACATGACTGCATCGGCAAGACTTTTGTATGTGCAGAAATGGAAGACACAAGAAATACCAACTGTAGAAGACTGGATTTACAAATTGCTGTACATGGCGGAAATGGACAAAATGACAAGGAAACTCAAAGATCTTGACCTAGGACAGTATATAGATCTTGACCTAGGACAAAGATCAAAGATCTTGACCTAGGACAATTTTTGGAAAAAAAATGGGATGTAAAAGGAGAACTGTGGCAGTTTGAAAATTTTTAAAGAATGATGCTGTAATGGGAAGAGAGAAGGGATCTTACCATTTAGGGGGAATGTAATTATAATCTAAGCTAATATAACATTTAAGTGAACTTTATATTGAATATAAGGGAGAACGAAAATGGTCAAACTGATATATCAGTGAGGTATATAATATACAATATATAATATAAAATAATGGGTTAGTGGATCAGACTTTATATTATAAGGTATGTGGTTGTGTTATATTGGGTTGTGTGCTGTGCTACATTGGTGGCATAGCATACAATATATGTTTTATAATATATACTATATTGATAGTATATTTGATGGAATATATGTCTAAAAGAAAAGAAAAAGAATATGTTTAAAGTAAGAGACACTGAGATCCCTGCTATATACTATACCATATTGCTACGCTATATTGATATGATATATACTATATTGATAGTATGTTTGATAGAGTTCATGTAAAAGAATAAGAATGTGCTTAGAGTAAGAGATATTATGATTTATAGGTGGTAGGAAAATATAAATGAAATAGATTTAAGTAATAAGAAGGGTTAAGGGTTGGAAAGCTGTTGGAAGTCAATAGGGAGGGGGGAGGAAAAGGGTGGGGGACAGAGTAAGGGGAAAAATGGGATTATATGTGCTAAATTTGGAAAAAAAAATTTCACTCACCAATAAAAATTTTATTAAAAAAAAAAGATCTGTATAAGGGATTAAAGTATCTTTCAAACTAGATTTAGATACCTGTGTGTTTCTTCATTGAAGGAATTTCGCAAGCAATGACATTTATAGACAATTAATAGAATTTTAAAGGAGTGAACATGGTTCATTATCAGTCTTTCTGTGTTTTTTATTGCTATGATCAGTAAAATACACAGACTGAAAATATTCACCAATATGTTCCTCGTATGGGATTTTGCCTGTGAATATAGCTTTTTCCTCGATGACTTCATAAGGTGCCCACCTATTACCCATGTAAAGGTTCATGAAAAAAGTTCAGATAGCCAAAACTTTGAAGCAGCTTACATGTAGTTGAAGGTAAAGAACTGGGAGTGGGGAGAGCTTGGAGACAATTCTAAAGCTAAAAAAATCCAGCAAGTAAAAGTTTCAGGAGGGACTCCATTCAGAATTATTAGGCTTATAACATCAGGCTAATAGTTTGGAAGTCTAAATTTATACCCTAGACTTGCTTTTGTTACCCACTCAAAACTTGGATTCCAGGCAGTACTTAGGCCTCTTCATAATGATTTAGAGCTAACCAGTTACTGCTGAACCCAAGGATGTATCCTATGAACACTTAAGATTTCAATTGACTTAGTAGGGTGTAACTCTGTAGGATTGCATGGGAAATGGATAATAAGAAATTATCCTTGTAGGCAACCAAATTTTAGCCTATATTTGACGCCTGATCTCAGTAAATGTTACCTGTCTTGGCCTTCATCATGCAAGCAGAGCATCTTCATAACTGACTGTATGCAATACAAATTTTCAATGTTTTAGGACTCTCCAATAGAACATGTCTTGGGGGTGTTTGCCTATCACTTGATATGTTCTTTTGTAACCTATGTTTGGTTATGGCACTTGTTAGGCATTAAAATGATAGACTGATGTTGAAACATAATTTTTTCATGTTTACTTGAAAGCAAATCCTTTATGATGGAAGTGCTAATATAACATCAAATAATATCAGATACAAAGAATGTTTTGATTACACTCTGACAGCCAACATTCATTCCTTTCTGTGTATATGCAGGAGGATTTCCATGTTCACACAGAGTTCCATTTGTGCAGAAGTCACTCTGTTTCTATGTTGTTTCTTCAGTATGGTTATGGTGCCTGTATGTGGCCACTAGGACATTTTATTGTGGCCACTAAGTTATGGAGGCAAAGTGGGGCCAAGCTGGAAGTGGTGGGGTAGAATAAGCAGTGAAAAATTACTGTACGACTGCCAAGTTAACCATTGGGAGTGGGCATAATTGTCCCTTGCTATGGGCCAGAGGGACAACAGTGAGCCACTTAAATATGTATTGGATTTTTTGGGGAAAAAATTGTGATGGACTCTGGTTTGTTTTAAAATCATTGCTAGCCATCTCAGGCCACATGGCAAAAAGGAAGCATAAAAATATTTCTGATAAATAACAGTGCTTGATTAGGGGAAATGAGGCTTCCCAGTTATTGGCTTCCAGCCCTTTTACATGTAACCCTCATTGAACTAGTTGGTTTAGCCCAGAAGGGTGGAATGCCAAGCAGCCTAGGGGAAAGCTGGTTGCTGGGGAGCCTGATTGCATTTTATGAGCTCCTACCACCTTGAATCAGGGCTATAATTCAAGTGGAAGACAGAATCCTGGGTTCCAGTTTGTTTCCAAAATCAAGAGGACTGTAGCAAGGGACTCTGGCACTTGGTGGACCCGAACGTTGGACTTTGTTCACCCTGAAGCGGTTCTAAGAGACAATTAGTTACTTGTCTTAATTCAAAGACATTATTGGCTGCCAGTTTCAGTTTTTTGTTGTAGCTGTGTTTGGATTGTAAAAAAATCTAGCTATATTGGTCTGACTATTGACAAGTTTTGATTTAAAGGAATTTCTTTATTTACATTTATCTTGCAAGTTTGGTTCCTAATTTAGCCCCATAGAACCTATATAAAAGAGGTTACATACACACTTCCTCTTTCTCTGTATATACAAATGCAACACTGTCCAGTTCTTTTATTGTGTGAAGAGTTATAATCAGCAGAAACATTGAGAGAAAGAAACTGTGTATGTACATCATGTATGTTTTGTGTTTACACTTCCTATCCTCACTAAAGGATAATCTGAAAAAAGATACCATAAAAATTATTTTCCAGCTCTGTAAATGCCAGTTCTGCTGATTAGGGGTGTGTGCTTTGGGTATCTGATTTGGGATAAATGCCCGAATCGGACCTGATCCATAAAGATTTGGGGATTCCGAATCTAAGCTTCCCGAAGCGATTCCCCCCTCACTTTGGTATGCTCCAAATATTTTCGGAGCATACCAAAGTGATTTAAATACCCAAAGCCGAAGCAGCTTGCCACTTCAGCTTCCGGGGTATTACAAATCATTTTTGCCCCCTGCACACCCCTACTGCTGGTTTAAAGCAAATCACTGAAGTGAAAATGTAGTGGCCACCTTGTAGTGAGGGGGTGGGCTGTAAGTCTTAATAAATAATACTTTTAACAAAATTATGCATATCTTGAAGAAAGTTTTCCTTGATAAACATTGCACACTGGATTTTGCATGTTAGAGAAACACTTGCCAGAAGGTATCTCCATGGCTGATTGGCTGTTTGTACAAAATTAGAATTAAAATGACTAGTAATTCTCATCAATAGTCATTCTGCTATTTAAGACAATGTCCAGGAGTCACAAGGAATAAAGAAGACGGATAGTTTATCTGTTTGTCTAGAAGTTGACTGGAAGAATCCGAAGGAAAGCTTCTGGACTTGTAAAAGTTAGACACATCTTAAAACATATCAATGACTTCCCTTGCTGACAGGATGTAGTTTAGCTCATTATGGAGAAAGGTGCTATGAGAAAATTTTTATAAAGTGAATGCTCTTTATAAACTATATGTTAAAGTTCATACAGTTTTCATTTAATCCACCAGTATTGCCTGCAGCAGTCAAGTACATTTCCCAGTATATTCAGAGCGGAGGGGGGCAAAAATGAAAACCATGTGCCTTTCTCTTTTCTTTTAACCTGCTTCTCTACTTTCTTCTCTAGTATTTTAAGGACTTTTCTAGAATTAGATCTGCAGAGGTAAAATATTCCATTACTATATAGTGACACTTTCACAGGTGTTGAAAATATTGCTAAAACTTTGCGAAGGCTGCTTTCTGTGAAGGCTGTTAAGCAAGTGTGTGTCGGGATGGTAAATATATCCAGTAGCAAATGCATGGCTAATTCCAGCTACAGGCTGCCCTGAAGCTCTCAATGTTCCCATAACAATATTAATATGAGCATATGTTAACTGGGCATCACCCACACAACATTTGAATCCCACTTTGAACATTCTAGTTGAACGAAGAAAGAAATAGAAATTTCTGTATAATGTACTCAAGCTCTTAGTTATGTTCCCAGAGGCAGGGAGGGAGGCAGGAGGTATAGGAGAACAAAATCACCACTGCACAAGGCTGGAGTAAAACACAGCCACAATTTTATCGATTATAGCCCTTAGAGCATTGGCGCAGCATAGGACATGGATTGAGGCATTGGGCAACCCTCCTGCTATCTGATGAGACCCCTCCCAGCCCTCATGGGACGGCTGGCGATGTGACTCTACCTGGGTGCAAGCCTCTTTGTGGATTCCCTGTCACCTGGGAATGAAGCTGGATGATGGTCCCCAATGGCACCACCCCAAGAGGGGTGGTGCCATTGGGGACCATTATAAAGGGGGCCTCCAAAATGGGGCTGAGACAGCACACAGGCCCTACCTTCCCCCAAGCCAATTCCAGTGCTCCAAACAGCCCACCTAAATTTGTGACAAACCAGGAGACTGCACCACACCCATGTGCTGCCATCGAAAAAAGGAAGGAGGGTGGGGAAGTCAGAGTGAATTGCCTTGTGCTCTGTGGTAGGCTCTGGCTGTGAAAACACAAGGCAGACTAGAGGGAAAACTTCCTCCCTCTGGTCTGCCAGGGCAGCCCTGTGCCTACAGCCACAGGAACCAGCCCAGAAGCACCTACCATGTACCTACCCAGAAGCCAAGGACATAGGTGGACCACCCTGCCCCTGAGGCCCCCCACATGCCACCACAGCAGAAGGATGGTCAAGAGGAAAGGCGGGGGAGAAGGAGGTATACCCCAACTCCTTCCAGTTTCTGCCCTGTGTCAGTCCAGGAGCCCTACATGTGGTGAAATAAATTATGCCAACCATTTTTTTACAGTCATGGGTGACATTGAAAGAGCCTGGCAGAGGGGTGGCATAAAATGCTCCCTTCCGCCATGCAGTCCCCATTAAGTCTGCCAAACTATAGAGCAGGGATGCTGCAAACCTTGCTGCAAACATGTTTGATTATTTAACTCAACGTGTTCCAAGGTGGTGATAAGATGTGATCCAGTCACTCCGTCTGTTTGGTTTGTGCTGAGCCACCACAAATGCCTGCTGAACTGGTTTGCATTGAGTTTTCCCGAAATTGCACATGCACAAAGATGCTGCTGATTCAAATTGACCTGCAGCCATTAGCATCACTAAAAAATACTTAAGCAAACACTGAAGGATAGGATTTTATTGAAACACAGCATTTATTGTTAAATCACAAACAAATCCTGCAAATCCGTTCATTTTCTCTTGAAGAATTGCTTGTTAAGCAGCACAATTACTCAGCTAGGATGGAGGGTAATAGAACTTAATTGATCCAGAGGAGTTAGCTGTGTTAGTCTGCAGTAGCAAAATAGTAGAGTCCAGTAGCACCTTTAAGACTAACCAACTTTACTGTAGCATAAGCTTTCAAGAGCCACAGCTCTCTTTGTCAGATGCGTGGAAAGCTAATTATGCTGTACTGCATGGTTAGTAAGGAATACAGTGAAACTGCTGAAACCCACAAACAGATTGACTATCAAACTGATCACTGAAAAATCAGGTCTCTGTTTGCAACCAGTGAACAGGACATGAATGGAACCAGGCAGATATTTTTGAGCATCTCTGTATGAGAGTCCAATCATATCGAGGCTTGGTTTGTAAGATCTTCCTTTTTTTACCATCTGATTTATCTATTAGAGGTGGCTCACAAAATAAAAACCATTCAATAAAATCATAACATTGTAAATATTAAAACAAGCCAGGGGCATAAAACAAAATTCAGCAGCTTAAAATGATAATCTATAAAAATAATGAATGAGAAGTGGGCCTTGGCATGGTTGTTGGCTTGCCAACTTCCAGATGGAGTTCTACTGGAATTACAACTGATCTCCATACAGCGAAGATCAATTTGAATAGAGGAAACAACAGCTGCAGAAGGCAGACTCTATGGCATCACATCCCTCCCCTCCCCAAATTCCACTCTCCCCAAAGTCCAACCCCAGATCTCCAGGAATTTCCCGGCATGGAGCTGGCTCCCCTACACAGTTAGGTGCTTATGAGTGTAAGCAATGCTGTTGTTATCATCATTGATATCTTTGAACTTCTATAGTTCTTCATGGCCCTGATCTGAATTATGCTTTGCCCCGTGCATTCATATAATAAAGAGAAACTCGACTTCAGTGGCCACCATTTATTGGTCTGTGGCTGCTGCCAGAGCTTTTTGGTTGTGGCACCCATATCGTGGAACTTCCTCACAAGCAGGGCTTTTTTTCTGGAAAAATAGGTGGTGGAACTCAGTGGGTTGCCCTCGGCGAGAATGGTCACATGGCTGGTGGCCCTGCCCCCTGATCTCCAGACAGAGGGGAGTTGAGATTGACCTCCGCGCCGCTCAGCCATGTGACCATTTTCAAGAGGTTCCAGAACTCCGTTCCCCCGCGTTCCCCCTGAAAAAAAGCCCTGCTTACAAGTGAGATCTAACTGCAACTTTTAAACTGAACTATTAGTGTTTAGAATTGTATTTTGTCTTACTTTTAAATTTGGTTTTATAATACTATTTTATTTACTCTGCTTCAAATCCACTTTAAGCCAGAAAAGTAGGATTTAAATAAAATGAATCCATAATGTTTCCTTCAGCTCTCGGGGGGGGGGGGGAGTATCTGTTATCTCTACCTTCAGACAAAAGACCTATTCAGAGTGAGAAGTTTTAAAGTGTAACATCTACTCAGGTACAGGGCAAGTTACATTCTTTCTGCCAAGATTTTAATATGTCCAAAGAATGTTAAAGAAAGCCTTCCTAGGATGGATAACATCGTAGTACTCTTTGATGAATTGATTACTGTATCATGGGAACCTGGTCACCAGGGTATCAAGTCTGGCTGAACCATACTGCTGTTGGATGCTCAAGAGATGGCAGTGTTTAACTGCCAAAAAGGTTTTTTACCCATCTTGTAATGTTTGTTTACTGAGTAGCCATAGAATCTTCCCTCCCTTGTTAAAAATTTCAACACAGCTTTGATGCAGTTATTTTTGGAATAATACTATGAATAAGTCTACAAGAAGAACATAATTTATAGTATCGAGTGACATTTTCTCTCTTCTATTTCCTTGGCTGAATGCTTTTTAGTCGCTTCTGTATACTTTTTGATTAACAATTCTTATTTAGCATTTAGTTGTTTCAGTGCAAACAAAAGTTCCTTCCATCCAGAGTCTGTTATGCTATACTAGCTTTTAAGACAGAAGATTTACATTATCCTGTGTATAAAATCTCTGTGGTAGTTTCTCAAAATTCTGCATCATATATCTGCCCTGAGCCTGCTGGAAATGTGGGAAAGGTGGAATTAAATAAATAAATAAATAAATAAATAAATAAATAAATAAATAAATAAATAAATAAAAATATTTGGCATATCTGGCTCTCTGCAAGTAGATAGTTAGTGCAGTCCTAAACAGTCACATCCTTAAGTACATAGAAGTCAGTGGGCATAGAAGGGTTAATTCTGTTTAAGATGGCAATGGATATTTCTAGCTTTCTGCAATATACTATATGTATATAAATTAATGAAACCATACAGACTACAGATTACAGGTCTTTTAAAGATCCTTTGGCACGTCTCCATTTAGATGTACGAGGTAGGTTTATGCAAGTTATTAGTACCTTTCCAAACTGAATAAGCTTTTTAGGTGATGGACCACTTGCAGGGAACTAAGGAGATATTCTGAAATATTGTTTCTCAGAGTAAGTTTTCCATACAATTTATGTATATCTAAAATGAGGCAACGGCAATTCGAGCAGCACCTCTTCTGAAGACGTCAACAGCTGGGAGGTTAGAATTTAGCAATCATTTAGCAAACCAAATAAATAAATGCTTTGAGAGCAAAATGCATTTTGTGTACATTGATGACCACCTTAACTGCAAGCAAATGCATATATATCATCCCTAAAACAAGGCAACAAGGCAATGGTTTTTTAACATCTTAATTATTAGCTTGTTACAGCCTACCTATAAAAAAAGGAAATAAATGCTTAAAAGGAAAAGCAAACTCTTGTAAGAGTTCAGCAATGTGTTAAGGTGGAGGAGATAAAGTAATTATTTTGCATGTATATTTTTTAATAATTGAGATGAATAGATGAGTTCTTCTGTTGAACTTTTGATGCATGGCTTGTGCTAAAATTCTGTTCTACCGGAGGCTGCTGATTCCGCTTTAGTAAGTGTCCTTTCATTGCTTGCTAAACCTATTAATGTCAATTTCATTGCCGCTTTCTGGACTCACATACCTTGTCTTCATTAGATTGTTTTGTTAAATCTGTAAGATGATTTTTGGAACATTTTAAACAGATTGTTATACAGCTAAAAAGGGAAGGGTGGATGCGGGGGGAGAAACAGGTACATATTGTAATTTTTCCAGTAATAACATAACATATGGTTTTATGTCCATTCTTCAGTTCATCTAAAAAGTTTTGGCATTAATTAACATGAAGGAAAAAAACATCCTTCAAAAGTCATCACAGGCTGAGAGCCGTAACATGAGCCTGATGTATTAGTATGTGTTGTGTTACACTGTATAAACATATACATTTTCAAAATACAGTTGTAGCATTTCTCCAAATCGTAATCCATCAAAAATGATATGTTTTTTCCCCCTTCTGAAAAATGACCCGTTAGCATTTTTGGCTGGCTTCCCATGATGGGGGCGGGGGGAGGGGAATGGTATGACTCCTACTTCAGGTTTTCAAACTAGTTCTTGATTCTTGTCAATTTTCTAAATGACTCTCTCTCTCCCTGCCTCCTGCTCCCCCAAGATGTTGAACAACTTGTTGTTTTTAAAGCTCTGTAGATGTGCACTACCAGCTATCTGGGGGGCTGGTGTTGTGTTGTAAATGAGCCTATCCGCAATCAGTCACATCCATGCAATGCAGGTGTTGTGATTTGTCAACGCCATGCTCATTCCACATTGCCCATGAACTATACTGTTCCTGTGGCTCCAAACTGAAGAGGTACAGTCTCTCTTTCTATACCATTCCTCCTACTCTGGAGTTTTTCAGGTGCGAAGTGTTACGTAATGTCACATCCTGAATTAGCGTGCCCATTTCATCCATTATGAACATATAACATAAACCTTTTTCAGATGTTCAATTTTGGTGCCTCAACCCATGCATAGTGGCAGATTGTGGTACTCATAGAATCATAGAGTTTGAAGGGACCTCCAGGGTCATCTAGTCCAACCCCACACACAATGCAGGAAATTCACAACTACCTTCCCCCCACGCCCCCAGTGATCCCTGCTGCATGCCGAAAAGATGGCAAAAAAACTGGCAGGATCCCTGGCCAAACTGGCCTGGATAAAATTGTTTCCTGACCCCAAAGTGGTGATCGGCATTACCCTGGGCATGTAAGAAGGGGCCACGAGAACTAAGAACTGATGTAATCCTTCCTGCCCTCCCTCTCATGATCTGTCTTGGTTCCCAGAATCAGCAGGGCTGTCAGATGGTCATCTAGCTTCTACTTAAAAACCTCCAAAGAAGGATACTTAGAGTTGCCTTTTTGCATGAATAGTGCAATGCACATAATTTTCTACATGTGTAGCTTTGCTATGCAAAAAGACACCCTCAAAATTGCAGCAGCCAGTACTGGAGCTGGAAAATGCATGCCTTGCTCTCTGAACACAGAATTGCAACTGTACGTAGTAGGATGATCATCTGTAGCACATGCTCCTTTTAGGGGTGGTCAGTGCATCAAAACTGAATGAACTTGTGTCTCTTCCACAGTATTGAATAAAGCCTCATGAAACTGAAGTGATAATGTTTCAGAGCCTAAGTTGCTCTTTTAGTGCAGCAACAGCAGCTGTAATGGAATAGCAATGGAGGAAATAAACAATTCTTAACTTTCAGTGTATAGTGGAAGCAAACCTGTTGTGTCTTTTTCATGGCCTCCATGTTATAATGTTATAATTAGAGATGGACATGAACCGAAATACAAACCAAAATTAATCACGAACCAGGCCGGTTTGTCATTTGTGAACCATGGTTCATCAGATCCCATTTCTGATGAACCACCATGAACTTTTAGGCAGTTCGTTTGGTTTGTTTTTTGGTTTGTCACTGCAGACAGCCTGATGCCAGTCAATCAGTTTCCTAGGCAACAGGGGATGGACTTCCTGCAGACCTTCTGCTGACCCAGGAGTAAACTTCTGCTGACCCAGAAGTGAACTTCTACTGACCTGGAAGTGATGGTTTTCTGACCCAGATGTGATGTTTTTACGAACCAAGCGAACTGGTTCGCGAACCAGGGGCAGGTTCATGGAAGTTCATGGTTCATGGTTCGTGAAATTTGACGAACCACAAACCACATGGTTCTTTTTTTTGCGGTTCGTGCCCATCTCTAGTTATAACAATTGCAAGAACAGAAATGCAAAACATAGGGTATAAGAAGGATTTTCTCACAAGCTTGGAACAGCCGAGATCAATGAGTTTTAAACTGAAAATCAAGGGACTATCCCAAAATTCTCTAATAAATAGCGTTTCTATCTATGGAGGAGGGGGAGGAGATTTTATGTTCTGTGTTGTGGAAATCTACACAGTCAGTAGGGGCGAGGGTTAAACAAACCTTCTTGCAAAAGCCCAATCTATTAAACTGAATATATTACAGAATAAGGGAACGTTTATGGATATTCTAGCTTTTTCTACTCTAGTTTATCCTACTTCTTTTTGTTATACCATTGTGTATCAAGCCAAATATTTCCTCTCTGCCTGTATGCTGAAAGACGTTAAATATCTGTAAGCTACAACTTTTCTCATGCTGAAACACACACACATGTTGTTTCCTCATAAATCAGTCCCTGAAATTTTATACAAATAGTATGGGAAGTTGCCATTTTGTCTTCGTCTGCCAACAGTGATTCCTCATTGAATCAGAATTTTTTTTAAAAAATTATAACCTTGAAAAACATCTTAGAAAGGATCAAACTGAACAAGACACTGAGAGAGATCCCTGCGTCTTGACCAAGTAGTTCTTGAGATCGCATTTCATGTTGAGCAGCACACATTTAATTCTTGTTCTCAGACAACAAATCCTAATATACCTGTAAAGAGATGGACGTGCTGGGACAGCAGTTCACTATTCTGCATATTGCTTAATCTGCTATAAACACTGCTTTTCATTGGGTCCAGCAAAATCAGGAGATCTGGATACCCCATATAGATACATGCCAAAAATACGGAAGAAGAGTTACTCGTCCAAGTTGGAAGAAGTATTAGACCTCAAAGAAACAAGAAGTCTTGACATAAATATGCAGGTTTATATTATTTGTAGATTAATAATGAGTGTAGAAGGTAAATGAAGAAGAATCAAAATTCCTTGGGGGGGGGAATCTAAAAAATGAAGATAATTTTACCACTCTTTCTGAAGCCATCAAGAGGAAAAGAGTGTGTGTTTTTAATTTTGTTTTCCTCTTTTCTGAAATATTTTTGCAGAAGTTATTTGGCATGTGAAGTCATTGTTGATATATTATTGGCTCTGTTTCATGAAGCATTAATTTTTAAAAATACCACAAATAATTCAAGAGCATATGCTCAGTTCATTTACATTGTGAAAAATTAAACACACAGTGTAGGAAGTTTAACCAGGCTCTTTTCTATAGCTAGGTTTTATAGAGAGAGGTCTAGTAACTGTAATAATAATGGGATTGAACACCCAAACACTCTGATTCAAACTGTCTTTAAATTGGCTAGATAATGTCCATAAAGCGGTGCTTTTTGGAGGACTTTCAGTACCCAATTCTCCCCGGCTAGAAGCATGTTCCAGAACTGCTCTTTGGCACAGATTGTAAGATTTACATTTGTGATGCCTTCTATCGGCAAATTATTAGTATTAGTATTAGTATTAGTATTAGTATTAGTATTAGTATTAGTATTAGTATTAGTATTAGTATTAGTATTAGTATTAGTATTAGTATTAGTATTAGTATTAGTATTAGTATTATTAAAGTATATGTCATCTTTCTACTTAGGGTCTCCAAGGTGGCAATCGTTAAAACATAAAAAAATTAAAACAACATTTTAAAATACTTTTAAACATTTAAAATAGTATAAAACAATTCAGTAAACATACAAACACATAACACAAAGTACAGAGAAGAGGGCTGATGACAATTATTAGGGTTATGGCAATCAAAACAAAAAAGTCTTTGCCCACTGGCAGAAGACAGCAATAGAGGGAGCAGAAAAATCTCCTGGGAGAGGGAGTTCCAAGGTTTTGGTGCCATGACTGAGAAGGCCCTTTCTTGAGTTGCCACCTGTCTAGCCTCGGATGGTAGGGGCACCTGAATCAGAGCCTCCGAAAATATCCATAGTGATGGGTAGGTTCATATGGGAGAAGCCAGTCCTTAAGGTATTCTGGCCTCAAGCCCTACAGGGCTTTAAAGGTCAACACCAACCCCTTGAATCAGGCCTGGAAGTGAACTGGGAGCCAGTGTAGATGGAACAAGTTGTCAAGTTCTGCCTTGGGCATTGCCCAGTGAGATGCCAGCCTGCCTGACTTTGGACTAAGGGTACCATCAGGGATTATGTGGGCTCCCACTCTGTGGAAGGAGGGAGGGTGTACCTCACCCTCGCACCTTCTCAATCCTCTTGCAGGCCTGCTCAACCTGACAGAGTCCCGGCTACCTTCCATGACAGCTGGCCCCTTCCCTCCTCCGGACGTGCTCTTCCTCTTCATCATCTTTCCTCTACTCCCTCTCCCTCTCCCTCTCCCTCTCCCTCTCCCTCTCCCTCTCCCTCTCCCTCTCCCTCTCCCTCTCCCTCTCCCTCTCCCTCTCCCCCCCCCAACTCCTCCACAACCCACCATGAGCTCTTGGCTGAGCCTGCTTTTATAGGGCTTCCCTCAGGCTCACTTCCTGATGTGCGCCAGCTGGGTATACTCTCAGGTGTTCCCATTCCGGCCTCTCCTGGCCCTTTTGTCTTTCCCTGCAGGGCGGGGCTGGGCATCACCCAGCTGGGGAGGCTCCCAGGTGTTCCTCCCCTCATTCCCAGTCCTCCTTGCCTTTCCGTCTTCTCTCGCAGGGTGGGGCTGGCTGGGCCTTTCCAGGTGATGCGCCTTGGCCATCTCTGCCTCTGCTCATGAGGTGCCACCCCGATAGGTGTCTGTGCTGCCTGCTCATTGGGGCTGGGCACGGCTGCACTTTCCTGGCTGGCCTCCCCCACTGGCTCTTCCCCCCCGCACTTGCTGCTGGCTGGAACTATGTTGCCTTCCCTGGGTCCTGTGGGCGCCCTGAGCCTGCCGTCAGGGTGCTGTTGCTGCTCAGGTAAGGGGGCTGTGACAAGTCCAGTGTGTCAGGACTGCTCAACCCCGGACACAAGTAACTGTGTTTCTCCAATGTTTCGTGCCCCTGTCCAAGGTTGTTCTATTCTAGGCCTCTAGATTCCCTTTGTAGCATGTCTAGTTCTGGGGCCAGGATAGCTCTGCAAAGGCATCTGCTGTGACTTTCTTGGTCAAATCTAGCAACTGTTCTCCTATAGTTCTAGCTATATTCTTGACAGTATGTACTATAGACATATCCTTTTAAAAATCTTATGGTGTAAATCAGTTGAGAAAAGAATATGTCTATAATACACCATTTTTGGTAGGTTGTAAGAACCTCCTATTTGTGAGAACTTTAAATGGGTATTAAATGACAGATATTTTCTTGGAGAAGGGGGGGTTAATGGGGTTTTATTGTGAGCTGTCTTGAGCCACAAGGGAATGAGGTATTGTGAATATTTTAATAAATAACTAAACTTGAAGAGGAAGGAATAATAACATTCGATTTATATACTGATCTTCAGGACAACTTAATGCCCACTCAGAGCAGTTTACAAAGTATGTTGTTATTATCCCCACAACAATCACCCTGTGAGGTGGGTGGGGCTGAGAGAGCTCTGAGAGAGATGTGACTGACCCAAGGTCACCTAGCTGGCTTCAAGTGGAGGAGTGGGGAATCAAACCCTGTCCTCCAGATTAGAGATGGGCACGAACAGAAAAAGAACCAGAACATGAAGTTCATTGCCATCCACAAACAGGGACTCATGAACAGCCATGAACATGGCCCTGTTCATGAACATGTTCATGGTTGGCTGTTCATGAGGGCCAGCAGGCTCTCCTCCAGCCATCATCCAAGTCAAGATCCCTACTGCACCACTCCCAGAAACCTGACCTGAGCAGGCAGCAGGAAAGGTACCAATAATAAATAATAGCTTGGCCCAGAGCCTAGCAGCAGCCCTGGAACTTGGAGGGGTAGATCCCTACCACACTACACACAAAGAAAATTCAATCTCCAATGCACTCTATCAAAATGCCAACAGCAGTTGTCTCTCCCTCTCAAAAGCCAGAGCTGGGAGCCCCCCTCCCCCCTGCTCTTTGTTCCCTTGTAACAAATTTGGAGCTCCACACTTGAAAGGAAGACCTGCCTATCAAGCTAAATTGGGCTTAGATTGGGGTTTCCAGGGCAACAGCAGGAGTTCAGACAGAGTTCAGACAATCTCTGCCTAAGTTGCCAAGGGAATTGATTGCAGGTGCCAGACTCTCCGGCCTGATGAACCGCAATGAACAAGGCTTGCAACGACCACCTGTTTGTTTAGAATGTGGCCTCGCGAACAGCTTGTTCGCGAACAACAGATTGGGCTGTTTGTGGCTTTTTTTTTTGTTCGTATTGCTGTTCGTACCCATCTCTACTCCAGATTAGAGTCCCACGTTCTTAACCACTACACCAAACTGGCTCTCTCTACCCCAAACTGGCTCTCTTGGACAACCAACCTGGTGCACAAGAGGCCGGATAGGGTTGAAGCTGACTCATTATACAATTTCAATCCAGGTACAGTTGTGATGCAGTTTTGAAGCTGGGCTCTCACTACATAGCAGATGGGAGACATGCCACAAAGGGAGTCTAGAGGCCTAGAACAGAACAACCTTGGAGAGGGGCATGAAACAGTCGAGTAACACAGATGTGTGGCCTTGTGTAGATTAGAAGAGCCATCCAACTCATACCAATATATATATAATGTATTAAGGTCCAGGTGCAGAGAGCATTTGAGAATAGCAGGAATGTCTCAGAGATAGAATTCAAGGACGGATGTATTGGTTGAGGACCAAAAGATGTTCATCCATATGAGAAACTTGTAAGCACTAATTTTGCATAGACTCTGTTACGATACGATGTAGGAAAAACAAACTAACAATTTTTATATCCTTTAGAAAGATGTTTCAAATATAGATAACCATTCTGGTGTTTGAAATTATAAGATAATTAGTTAGCCAAGAATGTGAGCCGTTTTAAAGAGAGATAGCCAGTTACTGTAAGGTTCTGAAACTGTATAATATGAGAAGTTGAACTGATCGTGAGCTTCTTCCTAGAAAGGATTCCTTGCCTGTGACCTACTTATCTTTGAGTAAGATACTTTCTTGGACTCATGTAATTGCTCTCCTATAATGATCTATGTAGTTGTTATAATGGATGGTATGATTTTCTGTTGAGTGAGCCAATATTAAGAATGCTGAATAATCATGTTTTATTAATAACAGCTTAGAATGGAACCAGAAATTCTGTAATAGTATTGCCTGCGTACCCAGTAACATTATCTGTGGTGTACCTCTTGCCAGGAGTTAAATGATTTGATATAGGAAAACTAACTAGATGCTTAAGGCTTCTTAGGTGCATGCCTGTACCTGGATCAGGCTTGAGCAGAGTCATCCAGATCAGTGTAAAGGTTTGGGAATTATCATTTTCTAAAACAGTTTTAACAATGCTATCTTAAAGTCCATGTTAAATCAGAATTCCCAAGACTCGTTGGGAGTAGTCAGGAAAGTTATGTCTGTTTCAAATCAATTTATAGCATAAACAGGAACAGTTCTAAGCAGGTCTACTCAGAAGTAAGTTCTCTGTCATTCAGTGGGGTTTACTCCCAGGAAGCTCCCTTTAGGATTGCAGCCAACATGTCCAGAGAGAAGGAAATAAGGAGGTAAACTTGGGTGTGTTTGTGGGAGGGGGAATAACATTCCATATGTAGCAGTTTAGGCTTTAACATTTATGCAGTTTTTTATAACTCCTGCTGAGGGAAGATGGGATACAACACTAGTGAAGAAAATTGTTCAAGACAGTTCAATAAAAGTATATGGGCTTTCAAATGTAAAATGTGTCATGCTGCGAAACACAGTTATAGATACAATGGCTAAGTTCCTGTGCTGTGGTCCCCATATGGGAGACAATAAAATGGGCAGATTATATGATGGCTGTTCAAGATCTCATGTTTATGAATTGTAAGGAGTTGAAAAGCTTTAAAATTTAACTGTTTATTTCTGTACTAGCAACAAAGCCCGTTGTTGGAAAAAACACAACGGGCTCTAGAAAGGGGAGGGCTGGCAGGCGGGCGTTCACTCCTCCTCCATGACTGATCCTGGCTGGATGAATGCAGGAGGGGCATTGCCACCTCCTTTGTGCCTGATCCCAGCTGAGTGCAGGGGGCGGCCATTGTTGGCTGCTCTGTATCTGATACCAGCCAGGTGAAGGGGGCGGGTATTGCCGTCTGCTCCGTGCTTGATCCTGGCCAGGTGAAAGGGGAGGCGTTGCCATCTGCTATGGGCCTAATCCCAGATGGATTTTCATAAAATGTTAGACTTTTCATAAAAGTCTAACATTTTAGACTTTTCAAGAATTGAAGCAATGGTTTCCTACATTTGAAGATTTTTTGTAGCAGAGCTTCATCAAAATTCTCATGGATGTATATGTATGGTTGAATGCGACTGAAGATGCTCAGTTTTCCTTTTTATTAAAAATGTATGTTAAAGTGCATTTTTAGTACACCGTGTGCATTCATATATGTATGTGTCTGAAGCCATGCTTTTCAAGGCACTATATATACTTCTTACATTTTTAGTCATAATATCAAATCAATATATCTAATTCTCAACATGGCCAAATCTTTGGATACTTACATCTGGAGACTGGAGCCATGAATAGGCAAGACAAATCCTTCTACAAACCTGAACAAAGTTCCACATTTGCAGAAAAATCTGAAATCTTTTAAAGAAATACATAGGTTTAGGAAACAAATGCTTTCAGTGGCCCTTGCTAGGCAACCACAATAATATTGTCAGCATTCAAGACTTGGTTTTTGTCAGTAAAAGGCAGGGAGAGGGGGAAGGTCCCTTTCCTGGACTGTTTGGCCAACAGGGCCTGGCAGCAACCACTGGGCAACTTGCTGTCATGTGAGTTGCATGACTTACTCAAGCCTTGCTGCTTGCTACTGTTCAACAACAGTTACCCCATAAAACCAG
This sequence comes from Eublepharis macularius, assembly GCF_028583425.1. Lineage (NCBI taxonomy): Eukaryota > Metazoa > Chordata > Lepidosauria > Squamata > Eublepharidae > Eublepharis > Eublepharis macularius. Next base: position 23,862,416 of record NC_072800.1, on the reverse strand, counting down.
TGTGGTGTAGTGGTTAGAGTTTCAGCTTAGGATCTGGGGAAACCCACTGTGCCATGGAAGTTCACTGGGTGACGTAGGGCCAGCCACATGTTCTCAGCATAACAAATCTCATGGGTAGTTGTGAGGATTAAAAGGAGGAAAGGACAGTGATGTTTCCCTTACAGAGTTTCTCTTACTTCTTACTCTGCTCTGTTGGGTGCTTCACTCTGTCACTGTCTTTGTCTCAAAGTGAGGAGGAGCCCTTGACAATGGCCTGTTGTGCATGCGAAGCTTCCCAGGATTGTGTGTGACTTTTTTTGGTGGTATCTTGCCTAGACCTGTGTGCTCAGGCTTGATCTACAGCTTCTTTTTGCTACCTCTGTTTTGCTCATGAGAAAGTTAGGCCTTTTCTGCACCAGTGATTCACTCCTCCCTTTTGGGGTGTTCACTCCTCAACGATCACATTCGTTTTAGCCACTTACCTTTCTGCATGCCTCTTTTAATCCCGGCGTGGATGCTGTCTTTTTTTATTTGCATTGCCATGAAATAAAGTGGGGTATGTGATGAGATATGGATGTCATTGTTGGCATCACTGTCGGCATCACAGGTGCCATCTCATCACTACCCCTCTCCTTTTTAAATTTTCATGTATGCCCAATTGCATTATTACATGATAAAGTTACAATGTTATGATGTTATGACCAGAGGTGCCCAGCACTAAGGCATTAGCAGCAGGGCTTTTTTTCAGCAGGAACGCAGTGGAACGGAGTTCCGGAACCTCTTGAAAATGGTCACATGGCTGGTGGCCCCGCCCCCTGATCTCCAGACAGAGATCTCCAGACAGCGGTGCGGAGGGCAATCTAAACTCCCCTCTGTCTGGAGATCAGGGGGCGGGGCCACCAGCCATGTGACCATTTTCTCCTAGGGCAACCCACTGAGTTCCACCACCTCTTTTCCCAGAAAAAAACCCTGGTTAGCAGTAGGGGACCCCCCTCCAAAAAAAATAAATGAAAGCAAAAAGAAACCCAACATGGAGTGCATGCAATATTGGTGCAGAGTCACCCCAAACACAGAACTTTAAAACCAAAAAGCGTAGAAACCTAAAAGAGATCCATGTAACCATAACATACATTAACTGTCATTATATCATTTTGACAGACTTTTTTTGGTGAAGACAACTTAATGATGTTATGATATCATAACATCATCGTTATGGCATTGTGATGGTTTGCCCTCCTAGTGCTGGGGTTGGGGGAGAAGCAGGACAGAGGACAAAGGGGGGGAACAAAAGGAAAATTCTATGTGATTGAATAAGCTGACTCAAAACTACATTGAGAAAAGCATCAGGGAATAAGTGCAGGCAGAAAATCCAAAGAGAAATCCATTTAGAAAAGGGCTTCATATCTGTGAAGAGACCTCCCTCTTGCACCAGAAATCTGCAGCAGGTATGATCTGATCACACCACAGAGGGGCTGCCGCTCTCCTCCCGGTTTCATCCCTTTCTCTTCCCTAGTTTTTATCCTGCTCTTCCTCCAAGGAACTCAAGACAACACATGCAGTTCTTCCTTCCATGATGTATTCACAACAATCCTGTAAGGTTGGTTAGGCTGAGGGAACTGACTGGCCCAAAGTAAAACTCGACCTGCAGCTCCTCCATCATGCTGGAAAATGGTGTCGTTTTCCAGCATGCCCGTTTGGAGTCAGGGCCAAGCTACAAATGACGAATGACACTTGAACGGCAAGTGGATTGAGTGGAGGGCAAGTGAACAGGGAGAAATACACTTGCCGTTCAAGTGTCATTCGTCACTTGTAGCTTGGCCCTCAGTTTTTAATTAATCTGGCTTCAGCGCGATCCACAGCACCTCTGTTGTGCCAGTAAATGACATTTTTTGGTGTGATGGGGGTGATCAGGAGTGTACAAGAGGTAAGTATTTCACTTCCCCCAGGCCTGTGCCCCCCTCCCTAGTTTGGCCCTCAAGGACTCTAGCAACACTATCACCCAGAGAACTTCATGACATTGCACGGATTTGAACCCGATCTCCCGGATCCTATCACAGCTCTCTAACCACTACATCATAATGGCTTCCCTGATTCTGAGGGCATGAGGCTTGATATGAAAAGTTCAGAATATGTTTAATTTTGTCTTTATTTTAAAAAATTCACGTCACTTCTCCAATGACCTACTCAATGGCCCAACAAGTTAAAAAATGGTAACAATCTGATGGTAACAACCATAAAGATTATCTATCTTAAAATCTGCCATAATAAAGTGTAAAATGATATTAAGCTGTCCAAAATATTTTCCATTGAACTAGAAGCGGACTATTTTAAAAAAAACTTTAAAAGAGGAAATCCTTCAGTTAAAAGCCTGAGTAAAGAAAAAGGTTTGGTTTGGCACCCAGAAGATAGTGAATTAGGCACCAGATCTCAAACAGAAGTCTATGTTGCAAATGAAGTTGAAAACTGAAAAATAAATTGTTGTGTAGGCCCCAGAAACCTAATTAAAAGGATTCCATGTTTGGACCATTAGCAGAGTCTATCGTTTGGCATAGGAAGCGTGATTATAGGTGGTTGTGAGCTGGTTCAGTTGGCTGGTGTGTGTGCAGGAATGAAAGTAATAAATCATATATTTGTTTTATATTTAGAAAATAAATAAGAGTTCTTTATTATAGGAACTCCACACTCTGATAGGAAAGGAGGAGAGACAGATCCTAACTACTTATCTAGTCTAAGGATGGGTATGGATGCTAGGACGAGGCCTGCATTCATGGTGCTAAGATGAAGGTAGGAGAAGGACTGAGGTGTTGCCTGGAACAATGCCAGGAAGAGAAGAAGTGAGAGGAAGGAATTCAGGAGGAGGAAATCCTGAGAATAGCAATATACATATCAAAGGACAGTCAGAGCAATAAACAGTAAACAGAGTGCCCTGACCTCTCTATCTTTCTAACTCTGTGGTTTGTCTCCCTCTGAAACCTGAGGAAAGGGACAACGCTGAATCCTCCTCTTCCAACAAGAACTGGAAGTAGAATTACATGAAACAACTATGAATGACTGCCAAGGATAAATGTCAGCAGAATACACTGAAGTGTGTAAAGAGAATATTCATCTTACTAGATCTGTAGGGTTGCCAACTTCAGGCTGGAAAATTTCTAGAGATATTAGAGGTGGAGCCTGGGGAGGGCAGGGTTTGGAGAAGGGAGGGACCTCAGACGGGTGTAAAGTCCACCCTTCAAAGCAGCCATTTTCTCCAGGGGAACTGATCTCTACGGTCTAGATATTGGCTGTAATACTGTGAGATCCGCAGCCACCGCCTGGAGGCTCGCATATGTCTGCAATCAGAATCAGATTGATCCACAAGTTTCTACAGGGGATTGAGGCTGCCACAGAAAGGAAGAGCAGGTGAGCAAATGAGATGTGTGCACCGTACTGTGTACCTTATTGCTTCTGCTGCCCGTCCATCTGGCCTCTCTTTTTTCACATGTCCAGCATAGCAGCCCACTAACAGGGAATAATTTCTCAGAAGCAGGTGGAGCTTTAGGGAGGAAATGACCTCAGAAACCCTGGAGTATGTGCAGAATCTCAGTGGGCTGCTCATTGGATCCTACGCTGTGTTTCTGTAGCCTTAGAAACTGGGATTGCTTTATTCGCTTCCCATTTGCTGTCAGCGTAGTGAAGCAAAATGGGTACATTGAAGCTGTCACACTGGCTGCAGTGCATCATAAATGATATATAAGCAAACCACAGTGCTCACTTGACAAGTGAATGATGGATAGAGTACTTAAAGAAAAGGCACTTGGGAACATACTGCAGTGTGCAGCGTTGGAAAATGTATACTGATTATATACTTTACTGTAAAGTAAAGTAAAGTAAAGTAATTTACTTTACTGTAAATTAATTGTTGACCGTTTGTTTGGATGGGAAACAAATATCAAGCCAAATACTGCCTCTAGGGAATAGTCGCAAATAATTTGCAAAATTCAACTAACTAAATACGTCGTTTCATTGCTACTTTCTGTATTATAAAAGAAACAAAAGTGGATTGTGGTCAGATTTAGGGATGGCCCGTGGACTGCATCATCCTGTAAAATTACTTTGTCTGGATTAGACGAATCTGGACTTTCTGGGCAGCATTGTTTTCACCCCATGTTGAGAAAGTCACTTCTTCCGGCAGGAACAACCCCTTCTCCCAATCGTGAGTGAGTAGCCTCCTGCTATTCTCACTATTCACAGTGACACTAGGTTCTTCAAAGATAAGAACTCCAGCTGATTTTGGTGCTTGCAGAATCCTTCTTGGCAGAATGAATGAATGAGCTGCCCCCTAAGCAAATGTATTCTTATGGATACTGCCCATTTCTGGTTTAAGAATTGGAAACGTCTGATTAGTAAGTAACTGAGACGTGAGGTGATGCCCTTAGGATACATAGCGTGAGTATGAATTCTCTTGTGAAAGAGAATTGCTTACTTGAGCCCTTTGGTTCACAGTACTACCTCCAGATGTTTGTGGGCTCAGGTGATGGAGCATCAGGGAGCTCCCTGTCCTTTTCCAATCATATCTACATTTTTGTTGGTATCTCATCAGGACCTCTTGCTTAGTAAGAAGTTTGGGAGATGGTAATTATGAAACAGAGATTAAAAGAAAAACTTCCAAGCATCTTCTTTTACCTGCTTTGTGGGATCCCCTCTAAATTGATATCAATGTACTGTCTTTAACCTGACCTTTGATTTGTCTCAGTGGTTTTTTTTTATTTTTAGGGTTACCAATCTCCAAGTAGAGCTTGGAGATCTCCCAGAGTTAAAAATGATTTCCAGATTACAGAGATCAATTCCCCTGGACAAAAAGGTTGCTTAGGGGGATGTACTCTATGGCATTATGATGACATCACTCTCCTCCTTCCCAGGCTCTACCTCCAAATCTCTAGGGATTTCTCAACCTGGAGTTGGTAACGCTAGCTTTGTTCCTAGCCCCACAGTTTTATCTTCTGGCACTGGTCTGTTTGGATGTGCTACAGAAGGACATCAGAAGAACCATACAGGATCAGAACAGCTGTCCACCTAATTTTGCATCCTATTTTACACAGAGGCCGAAAAACTGCCTTGAAGGGCCAAAATGTGTTTCTTATATTTATAATGCTCCTAGCATGGTTGCATGTATTGCCTCTCTGTACATATTGTGGCATGCTTCTATCCGGATAACATGGACTAATCGGAAAGGAATATTTTATTTACAAGATTTTGTTAAATACGGGGGCTTGGAATACTGCTGCAAGTCATGGATTGGGTGGTTCATAATTCCAGAAAGTTTTCTTCCTCACCTTGCTAATGTAGCAGATGTCAATAATAAAACATTGTACTTTGGGGTTTTTTTTTCTAATCGGAAATGTCAGGGAGGGCATTTTAAATCAGAACAGTTGTAGAAATCATGAAGATAGAAAATAAAGCAAAGAAAAATTATATTGCTATTCCTGCTATGTCAGATCCAAAAAAACTGGTTCTGGCTGACAGGAAGAGACAGAAATATGTCATCTAAAATAACAGCTGTGCAGAGGGACCCTTATTTGTAATTCAGTTTTCTAACACAGAGTAACCAGCCCCACGAGCACAGAAATGGACCTTCAGATTTGGATACTACTCCTTCATATTATGAATGATGTTTTAAATAGTCTCTTTTGTATGTTTTACATGTAAATATATCCAGGCTGAACTGGGAGACAATTTGGCTCCCCACCAGCCTACTTAAAGTTCAGGGTTCATGGAACGCATAAATTTTACAGCAACTTTGAGAAGTAGCAACTTGATTTCCATTTAGCCCATCCCAACTGTGGCACACAGCAAACAGCCTTGCATATAAAAACTAGTGTGACCCAAATACACGTACTTGTTATACTAATGTGCAAAATGAGAAGTTGTTTAGAATTCATGGGAGCAGCAGGGATTCTCCTCTGTCAGTGATGATTACCATACTTTGAGGGCCCACTTCATATATTACCAAGGTGGTAGAGGAGACTCATCAAAACCCCTCCTGGTGCTCTAAGTCTATATCTGCATTAATGTTCAGGGGCTCTGGTCTTACGGGAAGCCGTGGCTACAGTGCTATTTCTCATAGCAGCATATCTCACCACATTAGAAATAACGTAATCAGGCAAGGCCTGTTCTACACATTGCAACCGTACCATGTTCTGGTTCGTGACTTGATATCTGACAAGAGTACTTACTGTGTTGATTGTTGCAAACCATGAGGTACATTGTATGGTGTAAAGCCAGTGTAATGTAGTGGTTAGAGTGTCAGACTAGGAACTGATATATTTCTCCCTCCTCTCTCTTAGCGTTTCCATATCCTATAAGCCATTGATAACTATCTAAAGGAAGTTGTAGAAGCCATTGTTTTGAACAGTAAGATACAGAGATAATAGATACACAGAAGATAGATACATAGATAGTCTCCAGTCTTTCAGACTGTTTAGGAACAAAAACTATGTGGCCAACAAAATTTTGTTCTTTGTTTTCAATGAGCGTAATGCAAATGTTCAAATTGCCATGGGCCAAAAAAGATCATATAAATCATACAAGTCTTGAGGCAGATTCCTGAAGGGGCACACTACTAACTCAGCATGGCAAATGCACAAGGTAATTCTCATAAACAAATAAATATATTGTGTGAAAACAGAAATCCCCTCAAAATAACTTTTATAGTGACTGTTCCACAGTTTCCAGGTGTCAGGTGTCAGAATTAGAGATGGGCACGATCCGCATTATGATCGAAAAAACCCACGATAATGGCGATCGTGCGATTGTGACCCGGCGGATCGTGATCGTCCATGGCCAACGATCCAGTGATTGGGAGAGGCCTGGATTGGGGCGATCGGGCTCGGTTCAGGGATCCAGACACTCAGGTGCCAGCAGTCTATTCCCCTGGCAACGGAGCCAGGGGAATGCCTGAGCTCTGTTTGCCCTCCTTCTGTAGCCCTGGAAACCCGAATGGAAGCCCAGCTTTCCTTGATCAGCAGGGCTTCCTTCCAACCACGGAGCTGCAAAGCAGTTACAAGTTGGGAGAAGACACCCAGGGGAGGGAGGGGGAAGGGGGTGTTCTGTAGCCATGGGCACTCCAATCTCATCCCTGCAAACCCTGATAGGCAGCTCTGATGGCCGCCGCCACCATCCACCTTCCCACATAGCTGGGAATACCAGCGTGCCCCACTTTGGCCTCCATGATCCACGATCCAGTTCGGGAATGGGAGATGATCGGTGTGGATCGTTAATTCGGGATCGTCGCTGGACCCAATCCACGACCAGCTGGATCGTTAATTTTTTTTTTTGGATCGTGCCCATCTCTAGTCAGAATGTTTCGACCACTGAGCAGGTCTGTTGCTTTGACTTCAGATGTTCGTGGAAGGAGTATTTGAACAATAAATGCTGATAAGCAGAGCAAATTCCCTAAAGAAAGATGCCTTGAATGTTTATCTTGAAATATATTGGATTTAAAGGAAACTAAGAGCCAAGCTACAAGTGACGCCTGACACAGGTTGGACACTTGTCAGCTTCCCTCAAGTTTTGATGGGAAATGTAGGCGTCCTGGTTTTACAGCTTGGCTCTCCATTACAGCTGCAAGACCAGGATGCCTACATTTCCCATCAAAACTTGAGGGAAGCTGACAAGTGTCCAACCTGTGTCAGGCGTCACTTGTGGCTTGGCTCTACATAACAGTTCTTTTAAACATGTTTTTGTAGCTGTTTAGTTTTCTAGCTTTTCTGCTTTCCAGTGTTACTGAGGAATTCTAAAATCAGTCTATGAAGAAGTGGTTGTTCAATATTTATGATACCTATTATTAAAGAAACAATGAGGAATTTTATAACTGAGCTGATTTTGGACAAAAGGGAGCATGTTACATGGACCAATAAACTTTGCAGTAGCTATGAAAAAGTGTTAAAGTCTTGCCAGTTAATCTAGTAGCTGTCAAGAAGAAATAGTGCATGGTTTCCCAATCTAGGAAATAATTTAGCAAGCCATAATGAGAAGCTGTTTACAATAGCTTAAGTAAATTGGCAAATGCAACAATAAAAAAGATACAATTGTACTGTATTTTATTTTATACCAATATCTCACCTAGATTTGTTCTGATAACAACTTGTACATAAACTGATAGTTTCACAAGGGAATCTGGAGATTGAATTTATCTGTATATGGTTTCAGATTTTATATGAAGGATGAGAAATTTCATTCTCCGGAAGTTTTAAATTATTGTATTCCATGTTCACAGTATACAAATATTGCATTATTGATTCTTGATATTCCCTACAGAGATAATATGATGGTTTGAGAAATGAGAAAAAGGAAAGAACTTGGCATATGGGGAAAAGAAATCATCATTTTTATCTTTGTTTAAGTGTGGGGTTTTGTTAAAAGAGAAGTTTTGGTTACTTGGCAATGGGTAAGGAAAACCTGTGCTTTTGACATGCACCAGCGAGTCAAACAGAACCCTAACCCTAGCCCACATACTGTTCAGAGAGGGTCCCCCCACCCCATGAGCCACAACTAAACCTCAACCTTAAATCTCTTGGGATTTCCTAAATAGGAAGAAAAATAGGTCCAATTCAGGTTCAAGGTTAGGCAACTAAGATTTTTTATGTTTGGCTTGCGTTCTGGCTCCCAGAAAAGTAGGCTAGGGTTCACATTTGATTTCTTTATCCAACATGCACAGTTGGTACCCATACAAGTCCTCCTAATAATTTTAACAACATATTCAGTAGCCCAGATCCAATACACAAGTGGAAAGTGCTTCTGCTGATGAATGCAAGCTTACAAATTTTCCCACCAAGCTTTGTATGTCCTTAAAAGTTATTCCTGAAGGTTGGAGCCCCTCTGGAGTGATGTTCAATGCAATAGAAGAAGCTGCAGCTAGCAGGGGCTGATCAGATAATCCATTCCTCTGGGAACAGTACTGGTGGCAGGGGAAAAAAACTGGTTCAGAAAGGCCTTTTTGACCTTGGCTGTTGTGAAGCAGGGCCAGCGCCACCGTTGAGGCGATGAGGCAGGGGCTGCGGGCGCTGTGGGGCCAGAGCGGGCACTGGAGGGGGTGCTGGGGGCAGAGGCGTGTGCCCCTTTCAACGCTGCCATCCTAAGCAGAGTTATATCTTTCTATAGCCATTGAAGTCAATGTGCTTAGAAGGCTGTAACTTTGCTTAGTGTGGCACTATAAATGGTAACTTTTCACTGTCAGTTTTCTTCCTTTTATAAAGTGATTTTTGGTGCAGAGTGGTAAGCTGCAGTACTGCAGCCCAAGCTCTGCTCATGACCTGAGTTCGATCGTGGCGGAAGCCGGATTCAGGTAGCCAGCTCAAAGTTGACTCAGCCTTCCATCCTTCCGTGGTTGAGAAAATGAGTACCCAGTTTCCTGGGGGTAAAGTGTAGATGACTGGGGAAGGCAATGGCAAACCACCCCGTAAAAAGTCTGCCAAGAAAACGTCAAGATGCAATGTTCCCCCTATGGGTCAGTAATGACTTGGTGCTTGCACAGGGGACTACCTTTTTTACCTTTTTTTAAAAAACTGCCTTAAAAGGAATGAGATAGAACATTTGTATGGTTATGAACTTTGATACCAGTGATGTTTAGCAATACAACACAACATGCCAAATGCCAGTGCAAAGAGGCAACTTCAGGGGAAGGCCTCCACCTCCATGCCCTTTTCTTGGTCCTTCATAGCAACCGATTGGCTGCTGTGTGAGACAGGATGCTGGGCTAGATGGACCACTGGTCTGATCCAGCAGGGATCTTCTTACTTTCTTAACAATATGAGTATATGCCATTTGGGGACACTGTTTTGTCTGGTTGCACTTAAACGGGATGATTGATTTGTAGACTGTAATAATTTGCTCTAATGTTGTTTTCTTGCAGGAAAGAAGAGGGATTTTTTTTAAAAAAGCAAGATCTGTGTATTATATTAAATATTTCTATCACCTCCCACCTAATTAAAGGCATAATAAAATTGTTAAAGCATTGCAAAACTGATAGGATGAGGCTTAGACCTCCCTTAATTTCCCCCCCAGAAGTATATAAGAATACAATCCAGCAGGGCTTTTTTTCAGCTGGAACGCGGTGGAATGGAGTTCTGGAACCTCTTGAAAATGGTCACATGGCTGGTGGCCCCGCCCCCTGATCTCCAGACAGAGGGGAGTTTAGATTGCCCTCCGCGCTGCCAAGTGGCGTGGAGGGCAATCTAAACTCCCCTCTGTCTGGAGATCAGGGGGCGGGGCCACCGGCCATGTGACCATTTTCGCCGAGGGCAATTTAAACTTTAAAACACTCCCCCCTTGTTCCAGCTGAACCAAAGTGACGTCATTGTGAGGTCCTGAGTTCCACCACTGAGTTCCACCACCTCTTTTCCCGGAAAAAAGCCCTGCAGTCCAGGGCACAGTTTATTCAACCCATATTGTTTGCTGAGAAAAATGTGGCATGAACAGTATAAGAATCTTTCCATCATTTTCATGGATATGTCATGTGTAATCTGGTATTAGTGACAAAATGGTTAAACCCACCAGCAGTAACAATAAAATACAGAATGACTCTCTAACTTCCTGTCCCCCGTGCACAACCCTAATGCATCCTGCTCTTCTAGCACGGAGGTCCCGGACTTTACTTAATCCATTTCTGCAACAGGTTTAATGCTTTCCAAAAGCCACTGGTGCTTATGTTATTATATTTTTTGTTATTTTTTAAGGTTCTGCACAATGAACTTATCATGGAAATGGATCATGCAACTGCAGGCAAGATAGCTGTCCCAGGTAGGCATATATATTTCTTTTCCTCAAGATTTTATGTTGTAATGAAGTCAGCTTCAGAGAGTATTGCCCTGATTCAATGAGGGGATGGGGCATTTATGGAAGCGGAATGGCGGGAGCACATGACACAAGGGTCTGGACCTGCCTTCCCTTGAAAACAGGGGATCAGCGCTCTTATGCATTTATTATGGGTGTGCATACCTGCATGATGCAGAACATGCATACATATACTGCGGTATGAGAGGTGATGATGGGAAAGTGGTTTTGTGACACAAACTGTGGGGGTCACACTAATTGGAACTGTATTTGGAAAGCCAATGCATATGTTAGAACCCTCCCAGTGACTGGCTGCCATCTAGAGGCAGGCCCATGTTCTGCAGTCCCTTTTGTCTCCAAAGAATCATTCACAGCCCAATCTTAGGCAGAGTTTTAAGTCTATTGGACTTAATTCCATTGGGCTGCAAGTGCGTCCCCAGGTAGATCACATTTATTGTCTAGTCTCCTTTTCATACCAGTGCAGGATACTCTTCTTCTTTGGAGGCCAAGTCTTCCCCTTTCTGAAGAGGAGGGAGTCCTTCCAGGTTGACTTCTGGCCTTTATGAATGACTCCCTTTGACAAAGTAAGGGAACCCTTATCTGGGAAGAAAATCTGAGCATAGGTTTGATGAAATGGTCGCTCTTTATTTTTACAAATGTTTCTGTTAAAGCATCTATGATGGCAATCCTCGAACCATTTATTCCACAGTAGTCCTTTTGAAGTTAATTGCTTACCCTGGAGTCAGTTGGTCTAACTGGGGGGGAAAGCAGTGTGTGTGCACATCTGTGTTTGTTTTAGGCTTACCTTAAGCCTTACATAAACGGTGCCCTTATGTGTTTGAAGGAAATGGCAAAATATAACTGGGTAACAGAGAGATGGTATTTACATGGAGAAAGCAGTGGGGGTTGGTAGGCTGAAAATGCCGTTTTTACATTGTTGCTTCATCTCAAGATGACTTAAAGAGATACAGAAAAGAGGCATGAAATGAGGGGCAGAATGAGGAAACAATGGCTTAGATGCAGATAGAGTTTCCCTTCTTCTACTAGCTTTGGTGTAATCAAGTTAAATGCTCAACTAACTTCATCATACGAAACCCTAGTAGGCAGGGGTCATTTTGTAGAAAAAGAGCTGGAGGAACTCATCAGCATAACTCATTAGCATATGCCACACCCCTTGCCATCACCAGAAGTGTGTCATTAGCATAACTGATTTGCATATGCCACACCCCCTGACATCACCTATCCTGGCTGTTTTGGACCCAATCCTGGCCATTCAGGGCCAAAATTGGGTCCAAAATGGCAAAAGGGGGCTGAAAATGGCTGAAAAGGCCCAAAATGTCAGGATCGGGCCGCTGCTGAGCAGGAGAGTGATCCACCACCCATCAGAGGCCCGATCTGGGTCGTTTCAGCCCCAATCCAGGCTGAAATGGGCCTAAAATGGCCGAGAGTCAGGTGGGCGGGGCCACCTGACATGTGACCTCTGGGGAACTTCCGGAACTGCGTTCTTGCGTGTTCCCCCTTGAAATGAGCCCTGCTAGTAGGTAAGTAGGAGGAAAGAAAGGGAGCCTGAGATAGAGCCCTGGGTTCAACTACAGTGGTCTGAAATGGAATTCTGATAAGAAAAACTATTTTAAAAAAAATCAAATGTTGTGCTTTAAAGGATGTGCTGCTGAGCTGTGTGTGTGTTTGGAAGAAAATGAAATTCATCATAAATATGCTTCTATTAATTCTCTGTATACAAACTGAAGTCTTCCTTTCTCGTTGGCTACCTTGATTTAGCAGATTACTACTAAAGCATAATTATATTTATCAGATAACAATTGGATAGAGTAGAGGCAAATCGTCCTCTTAAATACCTACACTCCTTTTAGGAGAACAGGTAGGATCATATGTCTGCTGGTCCTGAGCTGTTTCAAGAAATTTTGGATCTGTGGCTTTAACATGTCTCCAAGGATTCTACAAAGAGGACACACATAAAAATCTTCTGCTTCTACTTCCTGTATAATGTGCAAATGATATGCATGTCATCACCAATGGTGATGTGCATGAGTTACAAATATATATGAATTCTCACTGTTGAAAGCAGAAAGTTGGACAAGTTAAAGTCTGATGCAGGAAGGCAATTTCCTATGATCTTCTGTGTCAATTAATTAGAGATGAAATGTATCAAAGGCAGGCTGGCTACTCAGTACAAAGTGAGGCTGTGGGAAGCACTGACGCATCCATTAAGAATCCTTTATAATGTTCACCATCACTCCCTTACACTCGGCTGCCCAGTATCACGTGCAGTGGAGTATTGGAGAGGTGACAGCATATCAGCTATTTTATTAATGTAAATACTGACAGATAGTGTGCTTAGTCCATTCAAACTCTAGGGGGAAATGTAATGCATTTTTTCTACTGCTCAAAACTTATCAAATGCTTCTCTAGTTTCTCCTGCCTCTGCTTGTACTTCTTCTATGCCTATAACTAACATATCATGTTGAGTGCAGTTGGTCGTAGGACTGTATCTACAGTCACCAGGTCACCCCTGGCAACCAGCAGGAAACTTGCCTTTCATGGGAGCCCTTGCTGTTGCTATCATGATGTCACTAGTGACAGTGGTGACAATGTCGCTGGCAATGTGTTGATGTCACTCCCTAGGTGCCTGGAAGTGATGCCAGCATATTGCCAGAGACACTCTGGTATTTCACAAAAACTCTATGGTGTTACCATAGTATCTTTGCAGGGTGCTAGAGCATCCCTTGTCACTTTCAATTTAAACCATGCTAATCTTATCACATACAGTTCTAGCTGGATGCTTAGGGCCGGATTAGACAATATATTTGACATGAGTCAGGTGCTGCATGTGTACCGGTTGCAACATGTAGAGCCTAAACAGTGGAGCAAACAGCCCTCTAGTGGCTCCTCCACCCAAGCCACATTCCCAAACCAAATCAGATTCCCATGTGCTTGGGAACATTCGTTCCTCAACAATATGTATAACTGCAAATTAGGCTGGAGGAACCCTGACTCAGCTCATGTCAAACGTATTGTCTAGTTTGATCCTTAATGTGTATTCAGCAGAAGACTGCTGGTTTAGATATAGTTGATTGAAATCCTAGATACTTCCTGATTAGGTTGCTTACAAAGATTAAGAATAAAATTTAATAACTTTGCTAAGCATCCAAATATGCTTGCAAGACAGCAGGGTTAGACACATTACACACAATAGCGCCAAAAGGTATGCTTCTAAAAAAAAAACACGAAATAGATAAAAGAACTGGACATAAGTTAAATTGGTTTAGATAGTTACAGGTGCAAAGTTTATTACAATCTAAACATATTAAATAGGCTTTAGAATGTCTTCTAACGGGGTTTGAATCAGTCCTGAAGGAAATTGAGGGAAATACAAAAGGAGCCGTTTCTAAACTTTAAACTTCATACTCAGTGGTTACACAAAAAAGAGTCTTACATCGGAAGTAATGGGAAATAGATCCTGAAGGCCGATGGACAGATCAGGATTGGGAACATATATGGTCTAGTGATAATAATAGATCAAAAATTGTTTCCATAAAGTTTCAAGGTTATAAAATGATTACGCACTGGTACTATACCCCTAGGAAGTTAAAAAGGATGGGTGCTGCCATATCAGCTAAGTGTTGGAAAAAATGTGAGGAGACAGCAGATTTTTTACATTGTTGGTGGTCCTGTTTGAAAGTTCAACAGTTCTGGAAACAAATCGCTTATCAGATTAAAGTTATCTCAGGACTTACCTTTTCGACCGGAAATTTTCCTTTTAGAGGCTTGGCATCCGTTGACTCACATAGAGAAGGATAAAAAGGAATTAGTGCCGTTATTGCTGGCAGTGGCGAGACTCACTTTGGTGACTTGTTGGAAAGATACAAAGATTCCAACTATACAGGAAGGGGGACAAAAGTTGTTGGAACATTTTATTGTGGGAAAAATATCTCAACAAACCTTCATATTTAATTCAGCAGTTTATCAACGGAGGTTTATAGCATTGTGGTCCCCTACTGTCTCTTTCTTGAAAGAGCAGGAAATACTTCTGAGAAATCCCAATTACTATGGTTTGATTTTTTTCTAGGAAGAGGTGGGAGGTGAAGGAGGGGGAAGAAGGTTTCTTATTGATATCTATGTTTGTCTTTCCTGTTTTCATCATTGTTATTGTAATTTGTTGTAAGGAAGCATATCTTTAAATTTAAAAAAAAATGATATGCTTGCAAGACCTTAGCTATTAGCTCAGATATAGCGACAGGTAAATAAGCTATACATTTTTACCACGTGCTAGGATCTATTAAAACAGCTCATTTCTTGAGCAAATGATCTCCCATGAAAAGCTAGAGGAGCTCTGGCAGGAAAAAAAACCCTGGGCAACCCTGGAAAATTCCTTATTCTTGTGCCAGTAGAAAAGCTGGTACATTTTGACCCCGAAAGGAGATTATGGGGGGATCTTGGCTTTGGGATGGGCAGAAGGCCATGTGGGATGGGAACCTGCAGGGAAACTAAAGCAATAATATTCTGTTAATTTCAGGCTTAGAGTGCAGGAATAAAGCAAGGTTAGGCGGAATCAGGTGAGTAATGTGATGGGAGGAGGCTGTTGGAGATAGTTAAGACAAGGTAAAAGGGGAGGTTTGCAGGCAGGACAGTGAGTGGTGGTGGTGGTGTTTGTTTGTTTGTTTATTATTTCAACCTACAATTCTACACTCAGTTAGGGCCCTCAGGGTGCTAAACAGATTAAAAAGGCATTAAAAAGTAACTTTCAAAAGAGAGGTGATGTGCGTTTTGAGATAATCTGTGAATAGGAATCCCAGCAGCCTGCCATTGGCATGCAGTCTCCCCTTTGTTTACCTGCCAGTGACCCGCGGGATGTTTTGGGCTGCCTGGAGATCGCTCGCCATTGGCAGGCACTCCGGGAACACAGGCAGTACACACGCTCCTACTGGACATGACAACATCATTTCTGGAAGTGACATCGTCATGCCGGCCTCAGAACAGCTCTCCCACTTCATTTTGGCCAATTTGAAAATTGGCCCAATGCAGAAGAAATATCACCATGCAAGACACACAAATGGAAGACACAAAGTAAGTGCCAGCCCCACCCCACCCCGCACCAGTCGGGTATAGGGACCTGGCAACCCTATCTGTGAAGTATGGCTTTGGCGAACTATTCAAATAGTTTAAACTGGGTCAAGTGCAAGGCAGGAAAACCTTTCTGTGGGAAGTGCTGGTAGAACAGATTTTTCTTTCTTTTCTTTTATTTACATTATTTATAGTCCATCTTTCCTGGTGAGACTCAAGGTGGATTACATCGTGTAAGTCAATATGAACTGTGGCTGAAACATCCCATAAACGATGCAATAGGTTACAGCAACAGTCAGTTCTCAGTAGTATAGTCTGCAGTCCCTATCTCTTTTCCAAAGTATCTCTTTGAACCATTTCAACACAGTACAGCCTTCCTACATGCGTAAAAAAAAGCCCTCCTGAATAATTCAGTTTTGCATTGTTAGCAGAAAGCCAGGAGAGTAGGAGTCCTCCTAACCTCATCAGGCAGGCCATTCCATAAGGAGGGGGGCATAACAGAGAACGCACATGTGTGGACAATAGTTGATTTTGTCCATTTACAAGGATGCATGTAGAGAAGGCCCAGTTCAGATGAGTGAAACTGACATAGAGAAGTATAGGGAGAGAGGTGATCTCATAGATATGAGGGACCAAGACCACGAAGGGCTTTGCTAATACCTTGAACTAAGCCCTGTTACTGATGGGTAGCCAATTGGAGTGATTGTAGAATGGGAGTAATATGTATGCTCTGCCTAGCTCCTGATGATAACCATCTGCAGCATTCGGCACTAACTGAAGTCTTGGAGTTGACTTTGAGGGGAGACCAATGTAAAGTGCATTACAGTAGTCTAGTCTCAATGTTACCGTTGTGAGGATCCAGGTGGCCAGATCATCCATGAGAAAGTTGATGGCTAGACTGAATAAGGAGAAGGTCTTTTTTCAATTCACTTGCTTCTCTAGCAGCAATGCTGGTTTTAGTATAACCCCTAGGCACTTTATCAAGTCAGCAAGGGTAAACTGAACTCCACTGAAAGTGGGGGAAACATTGTCCTTCAGGATCTCTGCCTGCCCAACCAGTATCACTTCCATCTTGTCTAGGTTCCATTTCACTTGGTTTACTTTCAGCCATTTGACCTCAGCAGTCATATAGTGACTCAAAACCTCTTCTGCATCACATGGAGATTTGGATAGTGAGATATAGAGCAGCATATGACATCCGATTCCACAACTACAAATAATTTCTCCTAAATGCTTTACATAGAGATCGGATAACATGGAGGATAAGACTGTACCTTGTGGAACTCCCACACTAAAGACAGCTGGTCTCCAAAAGCAAGCCTTTTGAGTCTGTTCCATAAGGAATAATTTAAACCAGTCCAAGGCACATCCCCTGATACCCACTTTTGCTTCCAAAAGCCTCAACAAAATGGTATACTATGGTCTACTCAGGGCTTTTTTTTCCTGGGAAAAGAGGTGGTGGAACTCAGGACCACACAATGATGTCACTTTGGGTCAGCTGGAACAAGGGGGGAGTTTTTTAAAGCTTAAATCGCCCTCGGTGAAAATGGTCACATGGCCAGTGGCAATCTAAACTCCCCTCTGTTGAGGGGAGGGCAATCTAAACTCCCCTCTGTTGAGATCAGGGGGCGGGGGCACCGGCCATGTGACCATTTTCAAGAGGTGCCGGAACTCCGTTCCACCGTGTTCCTGCTGAAAAAAAGCCCTGGGTCTACTGTATCAAAGGTTGCAGACAAATCCAGGAGGAATGACAAAGAAGCATGGCCTTTGTCTACATTCAGATGGAGGTCATCTGCTAAAGCCACCAAAGCCATCTCCATCATAGAAGGGAGGGGAAATGGAAGCTGTCTTATAACACACACACACACACACATTTTTTTTGCAGGCACAACTTGAGCATGTATGAGAGTCCAGAAGGCCTGTTTGTGTGCTCACTCTTCAGTAACAACAAATCACACGAACATTCGTGCCATTCATTTTTCTTCCCTAAAACTAAGGGAAATACTTGCAAACCTCCTGTATGTTTGGAGCACTTATCTGCTCCATAAAATAAAGTGTTTTTTATTTCAAGAGCAGAAAAATCATTTTGAATGTTTATAGTATCCATTTTTAAAATGGGTGAGGTACACTTGAAATTGAGAATTGGTACTTTTATGTATCAGGTAGAAATACCTTGCAGATGGCAACAGGAAAGATACATAAAGTTTTCGTGTTACATACAGCCCATAATCTATCTTTGTGAAAGAAAATACTCCTTAAGGGATGAGGTTAAATTGCACAAAAAGGAAGGGGATGAAAGGAATGTTCTAATGGCTGTCAACGGATGTAGGGAGAATGGGCGGCAAACTCAGTTTTCATATCGGTAAGCTGCAGTGCTACTCAAACCTTAGTTATTTTAAACCTTATTAAAACTCAAACTCTGTGACAGTGCAGTGAAGCTAAAATAAATTATTTTAATATCTGCTGGTTTTCCATTTAGATGAGCATCTATAATGGTCTTGTTTCGAAGCAGACGGCTAAAAGGGCTTTGCATCTGTATAGGCTAATAGCGCTGCTGGTGTCTGGCAATATACAACACACCATCTTTGGATGAAAACAGGCCACAACTTTGATTACAGTTATTGGAACATTGGTGAGGCATAGGACCAGGGCTTTTTTTCAGCTGGAACGCGGTGGAATGGAGTTCCGGAACCTCTTGAAAATGGTCACATGGCTGGTAGCCCCGCCCCTTGATCTCCAGACAGAGGGGAGTTGAGATTGCCCTCCATGCCTCTCAGTGGCGTGGAGGGCAATCTGAACTCCCCTCTGTCTGGAGTTCAGGGGGCGGGGCCACCAGCCATGTGACCATATTCTCTGAGGGCAACCCACTGAGTTCCACCACCTCTTTTCCCAGAAAAAAAGCCCTGCATAGGACAATGGAGCCACTGCATCCAATGGCATCTTGTCACTCAGTGGCAGGCTTCCCCAACACACCTTCTGGGCACTGCAGGATAGCGAAGAATGTACTCCTGCCCAGATGTGGCCCAGGCAGTCCCTGCCACCCAACTGAAGCCAGCAGTGGCCAGCCCAGGTGCGTGTACCCTTTGGCTTCCCCCAGATCCTTTAAGGGGACCCTGAAAAATGGGGTGAGATGCCCCATCAGCACAACTCACACCAATAAATCTGGCCCAGTGCTTCAAAACCGCTGTAAATTTTTGAGCAACCCCCTCAATCTCAGGTGGCACAATGGGAGGGAAGGAGAGAGACCATCCATTGCCTCTGCTGCCCAACAAAGGAATGGCGGCATTGGCACAAGAGGCTACTGGAGAGGAGCCAGGCCCTTCCTATGCTCTTCTCCCCGCTCCTCTCAGCAGGCACCCCTCGTGATGCTTGCCCTCAGCCCCAGTCTTACCTCCTGGCTGCAACTTCAATCTGCAAGTCCCTTTATTAGATAGTAGTGCTAGAAAAGCACAAGTGTTTTCTTTCCCGGGTCAGGAAAACAATGTTGCTGCATGACCATGTTCTGAATCTGTACAGTGCCGTTAGGTGGACTTTCCATTGACGTATTCTGGTGCTGCATGATGAAGATCATATCTACAAAATTATTGGCAGTGGTTGCATCCAAAGTGGTTGGTATTTCATGTGTGTCCCCTCTGTCTGGTTACAATTGTACATTTGGAGACCAGCTGCAACTTGTACCTACAGGAAGCAGAGTTGCTCATTCCTGCATGGTGGATGGTGTTGTGTGCTGGTTTCTACTGAACAGACAGTAGAAGTCGGACTGTAGCAGAATTTTGCAAAAGCTGGGGAAGAGCTCACTCTCTGTCAGTGCTGCCTTCAGCATAGAATGCGGGTACTTGGGGAGCAGGGAAAGGGAATGTTTTTACTCAGCAGATGTTTCCTAACTCTCAATGCCTTGACAAAACGGGAAGAGTGAGATGTTACCCAAGAAACAAGGAGGAATACAAATATGTAGCCTTCACATGTGCACCTCCAGAAAAAGTTACAGGATTTTGTGCATGCACAGGGATGTTTGGAAGTGAGATTGAGGGAAATGTAGATAAGGCAATTCAAATCCAATAGTGTGGTTTTTTAAAACTGACTTCCAACAACATGTAAAAGGTATTTTAATTGTACTCAGTAAATGCATTGATGGTGTGAACAGCAAAACTATTATTTGTGTATTGTGTATTATTTTATTATTGTTATTGAGATAACTTATTTATACTATGTATAACATTTCTATGCTCCCTTTTCTCTCATTTCATGGTCCACAAGGCAGTGAACATTAATTTGTATGCCACCTCTCCAGAACGTGCTTAATTTATCCATTTAGGACTAGTCCAAATGACTACTTTGCAGTTGCGTGGGAAATTTCCTAAACCCAACCAATGTGCATGCAACATCGCAATGTAGGATGAGAGGAAGAGGAGTCTTAAAGGCTGGGGTAGAAGTTAGAAGCAGCGTGGGGTGAGGTTGGGGACAGAGGAAATAAGATCAGTCAAGAGGGCTAGGGAGGCACTCTGCTAAGCTGAGGTTCAGGAGTAGAGATGGGCACGAACAGCAATACGAACTAAAAAAAAGCCACGAACAGCCCAATCTGCTGTTCACGAACAAGCTGTTCATGAGGCCCTATTCTAAATGAGCAGGTGGTTGTTGCAAGCCTCGTTCATTGCTGTTCGTTGCCGTTCATCAAGCCAGACAGTCTGGCACCTGCAATCAATTCCCATGGCAACTCAGGCAGGGATTGTCTAAACTCTGTCTGAACTCCTGCTGTTGCCCTGGAAACCCCAATCTAAGCCCAATTTAGCTTGATAGGCAGGTCTTCCTTCCAAGTGTGAACTGGAGCTCCAAATCTGTTACAAAAAGACCAGAGGGGAGGGGGGCTTCCAGCTCTGGCTTTCAGGGAGAGACAGCTGCTGTTAGAGAGACAGGGTGAGTGCATTGGAGCTTGAATTTGCTTTGTGTGTGGTGGGATAGGGATTGACCCCTTAAGGTTCCAGGGCTGATGCCAGGCTCTGGGGCCAAGCTATTATTTATTATTGGTACATTTCCTGCTGCCTCTTCAGGTAGGATTTCTGGGAGTGGTGCGGTAGGGATCATGATGGCTGGAGGAGAGCCTGCTGACCCCCACAAACAACGAACATGTTCGTGACAGGATCATGTTCATCAGTGTTCATTGTTCGTGGATGGCAACGAATAACGAACACCATGTTTGTTTGTTTTCTGTTCATGCCCATGTCTATTCAGGAGTGGGGATGGGGTAAAGAGGTTGAAGGGGATGAATTTGTTGGGGGTTCTGTAAACTGTAGCAGGAAGGACTGGCAGGAACAGAGAGACAGCACTGAAGAGTGAGAGTGGTTTGGTGAAGAGGGTGAGGTACATATGTACAGAATGGTTGGGGCCCATGACAGCTGTGGCAAATATAAGATTATATTACCAGCAACAACTCTGGGGGTTATGCTAATTGTGACAGGAGATGGCCCTGTCTTTTCTTATTATCTCAGGAAAGTAGCTTGAATGTCCAGTCTAATGAATGGGTATTATTTTGAAAATGTAAGCATGCTGGAACATTTTCTAATCACCTCACAAGCTCTGGTCAACCTGTTAGTTGGACTTAGTGATATCCCGAAGTCGTAACACAAGCCCTTAGGCAGGAGTCTCACAGTTCCTCAGGGGGACCTGATTGCCTCAATGTGAGCTGTCATTTCCTTCAAGGTCAATTCAAGGTCCTTGGCCTTGCAAAAATGAAATCAACCCATATACTTCTGGGGTTGTATGTCACTAGACTTGTACAGATTCTTTCTTTTTCTTTTATTTCATTGATAAGATTAACAACAGTCTGTTCCTCAGTAACGGTGGGATGGGGTGGGGGTTCGTTATCTGAAGGCCCTCACAATCCAGTTCCTGTCTGCATATCTGCAAGAGTGATTACATGAGGGCTCTTCTTGAGATTTCTACTAACATTAATTAATACTACACTTAAAATGATAGTTGCTCATCGGTATTGTTAGCAGTAACATTTAGTCCTTGGACCAAAAAAGTAGATTGAAAAACGGGGACGGGGAGAAATCTTTCAATAAACAAAACCTGATGTATAAACAATAAAAACATTATTTATTAATGATGGATTTTTATCAGCTTTTTAGCAAATGCAGCGTGGAGGACAAAATGGTGATGGTAAAGAATAGGGGGAAGATCCAGGAGGATGAGATATACATACAGCGAAGAATGTAACTTGGAAAATGTTGTCTTCCATTGAGGGATTTTGCAGGAAATTAAGGAAATCTGCACTCCATGACACAGTTTCCTCCAGCTAGGAGATCTCACACAATAGGAACAACAACAACAGAGGTGGGGGGAGGTGTCGTATGTATTGCTTTCTATATACTGTGTGCACCTCTGCTTGAACTTCTGGTCCTGTCTGCTTCTCATCACACATTCTCTCTCTCTCTCACTCTCCCTCAATCCCTCCCTCCTTCCCTCCCTCTCTCTCTTAGTGCATAACTGAAGTTGCTTGAGAAATTTTTAATTTTGCTTCACTATTTATGGTACATTGGAGACAAACAGCCTCACCAGCATAACCATTACTTCATTCGTCTTTTTTAGTCATCAGCCCTGACTGGTTATGTCTTTTACATTCACAGAGCTGATTTCAATTTTAAGGAATTCTGTACCTTTTCAGGAACTGAGCAGAAATGATGCATGTCAACTCATTTGGCAATGCTCTCAATACTGGGGGGAAGGAGGATGGTGGGGAAAGGAACTTTAATAAAGATGTAATAAGTTGACTGACGTTGATTAGTGATCCTACATCCAAGAGAGAAATGAAGACTAAACTGTTCTGTATGTTTTCCAGTTTTCTCCTTGGTGTTTTATGATTTTTAGTGGATGCTAATTGTGAATTTTTATCCGTTGTATATTTAATAGATGTTTGTAGCTGCTTCTGGAACATTTTTGGTTGAAAAACAGGAAGAAAAATATTTTTTAACATCTGGTATTTTAAGTTGAGGCATGGCACGTTTGTTTCTTAAGAAAATGCACGATTAACAGAGTTGTATTTCTTTAGGATTCTGCACTTTTATTAATAGGAAAGGCCTGTCAGGATTAGGAATAATTTGGGCATGCATGTACTTGCAGGGGTTTTGCTACAGATGTTTCTTCCCCCAAACCGTTTTCTGCCCAATGGGGAAAAATCAGTTTAGGAAACACTTGGACAATGAGAAAAGCTAACAGGAAGGAAATGGATTCATTTGAAATATGGTGTTGGATAGGAGTTTTATGGATACCATGGACCACCAAAAAGACATATAAGTGGGTTCTAGACCAAGTCAAGACTGGATTCTAAAATGATGAAACTGAGGCTATCATACTTTGGTAACATCATAAGAAGACAAGACTAGAGATGGGCACGAACCACAAAAAAAACGTACCATGAGGTTCGTGGATTTTCACGAACCAGGAACTGTGAACTGGCATGAACTGGGGCAAGCTTATGAACCAGTTTGTGGTTCGTGGGGTTTAAATGCCCCTTTCCAGCCGCTTAGCAGTGGCAGGGAAAGGGGCATTTGACAATTTAAAGGGCCCTTTCTGCCTTGCAAGTGGCAGGGCCCTTTAAACTACCTAAACCCCAGCCCCCACCCCCAGCCCCCCACTTACCTTCCCTGTGGGCCCACGGCATCCTCCCCCTGCTCCCACGATCAAACAACTAAGGAAAAACAGTCTCCCACAGGAAAAGTGTTTTTGCCATATATCAAAGGAATCACTGATCACTGTAGATTTGGCCAACCTGAAAAATCGGCAGTGGCTGAACATAGCCTAAATAAAAAAGGACACAGTATCTTATTCCAGGACACTAAAATACTGGACAACACATCCAACTACTTTGTCAGATTGCACAGGGAAGCCATTGAAATTCATAAGCATAAGCACACTTTCAACAGGAAAGAAGAGAGTTTAAGAATGAATAGGGCATGGTTTCCAGTCCTGAAATACAACAGACAGACAAAATACTCCACATCTTACAATAGCCCTGCAGATAAGATTAGCCTGTCAACCACCAATCCATATGCAAAAGAACCTCCTCAGGATACAGTGAAGCTTTTCCCCATTAGCATTCCATACCCTGGAAAACTCTTACAGGATGACTCAGCCCAAACCCACCTTCCTGAGTAGATATAAATTTCCTACATCTTCTCCACACATTGACACTGAGAGATCTCTGTCTTTCGGTGCTCACCTCTGATGATGCCAGTCACAGCTGCTGGCGAAACGTCAGGAACTACAATGCCAAGACCATGGCCATACAGCCCAGAAAATCTACAACAACTAACATTCTCCGGCCATGAAAGCCTTCGACAATATATATAATTTACATTACCTATTTGTCTTTTTAATCATTTCCCTGTCACAGTTTTTGAGGACTTTGATTCTAAAGGAGCAGATTGCAAATAGATTATGTTTTCTCTTCCAATCTGTTTGTCCAGTGTCCAAGCTGGATGCCATTCATAATCCATTTGTTTCTCATGTGGCGATCGTACCAAGCACTCATACAACTCATCTTCCTCTTTTGGGGGAATTACATGGGCTCAGCTTAGGCTGTTCTAACCAAGTACAGGAAGTGCTTTATTTGAAACAGCAATCCATTCTCAATCTTTATACAGTTGTGTTTCATTTACTATGATCAAAGATCAGCAAACATCAAATTAACTGCACAACATCCATACAAATACAAAATCTGTACAGTTTTCATTACAATTATCTTCTTGTATGTTGCAATTAGGCAATTTTTTTCTTGTAAAGGGCATGCCTAGCCCTGATATGAGACATGGACCAGAAATAGATTTTGTAGTACCATTAATGAATCAATCCTGAGGAGTTAGCTGTGTTAGTCTGTAGTAGCAAAATAGTAAAAAGTCCAGTAGCACCTTTAAGACTAACCAACTTTATTGTACCATAAGCTTTCAAGAACCACAGCTCCCTTCGTCGGATGCATGGAGGGTATGACGAAACTGGCCAGAGATATATAGGTGGTGAGGGGAGGAGGGAGGGGGTGCAGGGGGGGCATGTAAATATAAATCAGTTGGAAGTCATGAACGAGGTGGAGTGCACAATCCAAGCTGGGTGAGATCTCTTCCCTCCGTTGCTGCATCTGAATGGAATGTCTGAAGGCAGTTACTTCTGGTAATGAGATAACCATCCAGAGTCTTTATTCAATCCAAGTCTGACTGAGTCAAATTTACATACGAATTCCAATCCAGCTTCCCATTGGATTTTGTTTTTGAAATGTTTTTGTAGAACGACTCAACTTTATTGTAGCATAAGCTTCAATATTGTAGCATAAGCTTCGTCAGATGCATCTGATGAAGAGAGCTGTGGTTCTCGAAAGCTTATGCTACGATAAAGTTGGTTAGTCTTAAAGGTGCTACCGGACTCTTTACTGTTAACGAATAGGTAATTTTCAATTGGTTATTATTGTACTTTTACCAGCATGGAAGATGTGTGTGGAGTGACATTTGATTTTCTATCCCAGGCCCTAAAATGTCTCAGGCTGTCTCTCCCAATACATAAAACTTTACCATTTGCATTGAACTATCAACATTTCCAGTGATGTAGATTAGTAAAGAAGAGTTGTTTTGCTTCACTGTGTTCTAAATCTTAATAAAACCAAGGAAGTTGAATTTGTTTGACAGATTTTCTAGCTGAGATATACTCCCACTGAAGATGACGAGTTCAATAGAAATGTTTATTCCTTGGAATCCAATTCTTTCAGATGTAAACATTTGTAATAGACCAGCACCTTGATCCTAAACATTTGCTCTGGCGTCGCTGTCAGCAGCGCTAATCACTGACTTCTTGAAACGCTGTTAACATTTTTTATTGTGTTGGTTTTAAAACCATCAACATATGGTACTTTACAGGATAGCTATCCTTGAGCATTTTAAAAAATCCTCTGGCCCG
Organism: Eublepharis macularius; assembly: GCF_028583425.1. Classification (NCBI taxonomy): domain Eukaryota; kingdom Metazoa; phylum Chordata; class Lepidosauria; order Squamata; family Eublepharidae; genus Eublepharis; species Eublepharis macularius. Next base: position 23,836,607 of record NC_072800.1, on the reverse strand, counting down.
CCAATTTATTGGGTGATGCTTTTCATGTGACGCTGTTCTCCATCAGCCATCACAGATCATCTTAGATGCTTTGGGTGGTACAATAGATTTCAGACACTGTTTTCCAAAGTTTCATCAAGTACTTCCCTCTTCTTCCTTGTGACAAGCTCCACCAGGTGCTTCTACGGTCCTTCGTGGGCCATTGTACAACATCCATATGTGTCTCACGTGCATTGTAAAATGACCAAATTACTTCAACACTCATAAATTTCAAGTATTGTTATGATCTTTAATAATTAGTGGGGTAGGGAAATGTTTTCCACTAGCTGCAGTGAAGCTCCATTCCATTAAAAATAAGAACATGTTTTCAATATTTAGATAATTTCCCTTAAATATTGAGACACTGGAGGCTGAGTCTATGCATTCTTTCATGCGCTGTTCGCATATTTCTTCTTAATGGAGTTCAACACAGTCTCTCTTTCCCCTAAGAAGGCAAATCACACAATATGATTTACAGAACACAAATCGTTGTGCTTTTACAAAATATTGCATTGGCTTTAAGTTTTATTCCCACCTTTATTTCCTTTGTTCACCAATGGTTGTTTAAAAAATGTAAGCAGGCCTCAATACAGCTCAGACCTTATAATGTTTAAAATAACCTATTTAAACCTTAAAAACAACGTATTGCCTTATCAGAAATCGGTACAAAATATCTCCCATCGGCTTTTATTTCTGCATGATAAACAAACATTTTTTTCCTGTTTGCACTCTTGTTTGACTGTTAATATTTGCTTTGCTCACCTTATGATATTAATGCTTTGCATTTCATACCGTAGCCTGCTGCAAGTAGGACATTTTTATGAACCCCACATTGCTGATGGGGCCTGAAACTAAGAAAACAGTGGTTTCATCAGAATCCAAACTGTTGTTCTCAACTATGGACTTTTCCACCTTTAACTGTTTCACTGTCTATTTTTCTAGCCCATTTTTAGTGCTAGAAAAGTAGTAGTACTAAGAAAGATAATAGTCCTAGGAAAGACTCCCATTTTATCTGCACAACAACCCTGTGAGATAGGTTAGGCCAGGGCTTTTTTTCTGGGAAAAGAGGTGGTGGAACACTGGTGGAACTCAGGACCACACAATGCCGTCACTTTGGGTCAGCTGGAACAAGGGGGGAGTTGTTTAAAGTTTAAATGGATCTCGGTGAAAATGGTCACATGGCCAGTGGCCCTGCCCCCTGATTTCCAGACAGAGGGGAGTTTAGATTGCCCTCTGCGCCGTGTGGCAATCTAAACTCCCCTCTGTCTAGAGATCATGGGGCGGGTCCACCGGCCATGTGACCATTTTCAAGCGGTGCCGGAACTCCGTTCCACCGCATTCCAGCTGAAAAAAAAGCCCTGGGTTAGGCTATGAAAGAGAGTGTTTGACACAAGGTCACCAAGCAAACGTCATGGCAGAGTTGAGGTTTGAATGCTAGCCTCCTTCACTGACACTGAAACCGCTGTGCAACACTGCACTACACATCTCCTCCTGCTCATGAACGTGATTGTCTAATTAGTAAGCAACTGTGCTGCCCTGCTTTGCTCAAAATGTGAATGAAAGCATGTAAGGAAGCCAATGACTAGACTGCTTCCTGTACAGTTCTAATACAAAGACATTCCAACATGCATAGAAGAGGTTTCCTATTGAGGTTGGTTGAACTTTCCTTTAGTCCAATGGTTTGTTTTGTAGCTTGCTAGCTATGTAGCCCAAAGCAATGTAAAATACCTACATCAAATCCATACCAAGCCCAGCAGCCCATTGCTCATCAGAGTTATTTATCTTTAGAGGCCTCATTGACGTTTGCCAGGGAGGAGCTGTGGCTGAGTGGAAGAGCATCTGCTTTGCAAGCAGAAGATCCCAGGTTCAATCCCCAGAATTAGAAGTATCAGGTAGTAGTTGATGTGGTAGACTTTCTCACCTGATGTGAAGTAGCAAAGAGTCCAGTAGCACCTTTAAGACTAACCAACTTTATTGTAGCATAAGCTTTCGAGAGCCACAGCTCTCTTCGTCAGATGCACGATGCAAAATAGCAGAGTCCAGTAGCACCTTTAAGACTAACCAACGTTATTGCATCTGACGAAGAGAGCTGTGGCTCTCGAAAGCTTATGCTACAATAAAGTTGGTTAGGTTTAAAGGTGTTACTGGGCTGTTTGCTATTTTGCTACTGCAGACTAACACGGCTAACTCCTCTAGATCTATCACCTGATGTGGAAGACTTTTCTACCTGAGACCTTGGAGAGCTGCCACCAGTCACAGTAGAAAACCTGAGGGCTGTCCCTGTGGTTTTCTTGCTCCCCTTCCTTTCCCCAGAACACAATCAGAGCTAGGCTTGGGTATTCACACCTATTTGGCCATGATGATGAAGCTCCAAACAATAATAAAGACACATGCTCCTCTTGGGAAAAAATATGGCAGTGGGAACCTCTCTCAGAGCTGGGGTTTCTGGCAGCTATGGAGTAATCTGGTGCTGGTCTTTCCATTTATGGAATAAATATACACTTATCTGTTCTGTCAATAGGGATCTTGTATTTGTACATACCTTAAAGAAGTTGTACGCATTACACACAAAGTTACATTTGGACTCACTACATTAGAAAAGAGAGAGTAATCCTGGCTAGAGTCCAAGTTTCTGTGTTTGTGGCCGCTCCTGGGAACCTAGAAGCTAAGGATGAGGCATGAGATTTAATAGTGGTAATATATTTACTTCTGCTACTTTCCTAGCTTGCTAGTCAAAGTTTAGTGGCTTAATTCCTGAAAGAGAATTTTTACTTCCTGGCTTTCATTTGCTTCACAAATCAAAGTCCCTATAAACTCTGCTGTAGGATCTATTCATTGCCTCATTTTAAACCTGAAAACGTTTTTAATAGACTGCTCTTCAAATCCTCCTTTTTAAAAAGGATTTCCTGACACCGAGCATGTGACTTTCAGGGAATCCATTTCTTAAAAAGTTGCCCCTTTGTTCCTGTTACTTTTACACTACTAGATGTATTTTACAGTCTGATTCTACGTGATTTAGTGCAAGTTTATTAATACCTGGTAGCAGGGCTTTTTTTCAGCAGGAATGCGGGGGAACGGAGTTCTGGAACCTCTTGAAAATGGTCAAATGGCCGGTGGCCCCACCCTCTGATCTCCAGATAGAGGGGAGTTTAGATTGCTCTCCGCGCTGCTCAGCAGCTCGGAGGGCAATCTCAACTCCCCTCTGTCTGGAGATCAGGGGGTGGGGCCACCAGCCATGTGACCATTTTCTCCAAGGGCAACCCACTGAGTTCTGCCACCTCTTTTCCCAGAAAAAAAGCTCTGCCTGGTAGACATTTAAAAAAATTCTGATCTGGTGAGTGCAAGCAGCTTGCTTTGTAAATGATAACAAAGCAATGTCCATTTTGTCCTGAAACGCTGTTTTAAATTAACCAATCATTTGATTGCAGGCAGGCAGCTATATTTAATACCACAGTTATTCCTGGGTAGACAGATGGAATTTGTGTACTATTCAAACGGCCTCTGAAAGACTTATGAGTTTTGATTATGTGCTGGCTTATTCCACCGGTCTCCAATTTCCAATCTTTTCTAAATACAGTAACTGTGAAATGTAATGATTGAAGCATGTTGGCATAAAACACAGATTTGTCCTAAACTTCCAGATATAATGAATATATAGGTTGTCTACCAGCAGTACTCTCCCACTGTGTAATCTTTAGGCTGTAGTAAAATAAAAAAAAAGGAGGGGGGGGGGTTGAATTGATTCATGTTATTGTAAAAAACTTTTTTCCCCTATGGGAAAAATAGTGCAAAAAAGTTACTACCAATTTTTTCTCTCTTTGTTTAGAAAAGCAGAGTGAGCATGCTCCTCAGTGGAGGCTGGATTTGTGCTCTGTTCCCAAGACAGATGCTAGGCCTTTGCAAATGAAATAAAATTTCATTTTATTTCATTTGCAGCTTTCTGTTGGTTAGAAGCCAGCCCCCAGATGATCTGGGGATCAGCTGGGAGTTGGGTTCTGAGTAGAGATGGGCACGATCCAAAAAAAATAAAATTTCATTTTACCTCTATAGGTAACGTGAAAGGCACTGGGACACAGTGCAGACTAGCAATGCCACAAATTTATCAATGAATTTATCTTGTTCAACGCTCACAATCAGACTGTGAGCCAACCAGAGATATGTTTGAACTGCACTGAAGATCTCAAACAGCTCCTGAACTGGTTTGCAGCTTTCTGTTGGTTAGAAGCCAGCCCCCAGATGATCTGGGGATCAGCTGGGAGTTGGGTTCTGAGTAGAGATGGGCACGATCCAAAAAAAATTGCCAATCCAGCTAATCGTGGATTGGTGCTGGTGATGATCCTGACTAAAGGATCCACACCGATCATCTCCCGTTCCCGATCCGTGGATCATCGATCGTTGATTGTAGAGGCCAAAGTGGGGGGCGCTGCTATTCCCAGCTATGTGGGAAGGTGGGTGTTGGCGGTGGCCCCCGGGCCCAGTGGGCACAGGGAGATGGTGATGAGCCGCCTCCCCTCAGGGGGCAGAGGATCTGGCCGCTCGCCGGCAGCACCCCCCATGTGCCCGCCCGCCAGGCCAAAAAGGAGCATGCTGGCGAGAAAAGAACGGTGGGTGATGCCGGCGGCATCTGTGTTTGTGTTTGGCCATCTGTGTTTGGCCATCAGAGCTGCCTATCAGGGTTTGCAGGGATGAGATTGGAGTGCCCATGGCTACAGAACACCCCCTTCCCCCTCCCTCCCCTGGCTGTCTTCTCCCAACTGGTGACTGCTTTGCTGCTCCGTGGTTGGAAGAAAGCCTTGCTGATCAAGGAAAGCTGGGCTTCCATTCGGGTTTCCAAGGCGACAGAAGGAGGGGAAACACAGCTCAGGCATTCCCCTGGCTCCGTTGCCCCGGGAATAGATTACTGGTGCCTGAGTGTCTGGCTTCCCGATCCAAGCACAATCCAGCCCCAATCCAGCCCCCCTCCCTATCGCTGGATCGTTGGCCATGGCCGATCACGATCCGCTGAGTCACGATCCCGCGATCGCCATTATCGTGGGTTTTTTTGGATCGTAATGTGGATTGTGCCCATCTCTAGTTCTGAGATTCTCCACTTAGCAAAAAAGCCACACAGTGAAAAAGAGAAAGGAGAAAAAGCTCAGCTCACTCCTCCAGTCCAATGGAGCAGAAACAATGCTTTTGATTTCTGCATTGCAGAATTCAGAGAAAGAGTTCATTCCCCCCACTCACCCCCAAACATGCACAAACTGTAAGGGACAGATGAAATGGGTTTTTTAAATGGATTTCAATAAGAATACATACATATACACATAGACATCACATCAGGGGATATCAAACACAACCTCATAAGAAATCAAAGATGATAATAACAGTAAACTATATATTATATTCATTTTCCATCTCTACAGTTCCTTCCTCTTTATGTCTTGTTTTCCTTATTCAAAACCTAGTTTTCCTGTAAGGCCACCCTGCCTAATTCCTGTAAGAATTCTCTCCTATCTTCACATCCTATACTTAATTTCTTGTTCCATATTTGGATTTAACCCATCTATAAAAGGGTGTCCATCTTTTCTGCAGATCACACCTACTTTGTTCTTTTATCAGATGTGTTAAGACATCCATTTCAGCTGTTTCTAAGATTTTTTCTATCACTTCTCCAATCGATGGTATCTCTAGCATCTTCCAATACCTTGCATATATTATTCTTGCTGTCGTCATTACATGAAGCATCAAATACCCGTTTTTCTTCTCTACCCTTGTCTAATGCATCTCTGCATTAGACATGGGCACAAATTGAAATATGAATCAAATTTCATGACGAATCGGGCCGATTCATATTTCGCAAAACGCGTTTCATGGGGCTGCGGCTTTCACGAAATTCACAACTTTTTGGGCTGATTCATTCGATTCGTGAGTGATTAGTGATGCCAGACAGGCTTTCGCTGATCCATTGATTCCCTAGGCAACATAGGCCTGGAATGTCTGCAGACCTTTTGTTGCCAACAACGATGGTGTTGAGATAAGCCACTTTGGGTCCTTGTTAAGGAGAAAAGCGATATATAAATAAAAAATAAAATACGTATAAAAACATCAGCACTTGTAATCATAATTTTATACTACAATTTATAATATAATCGTAATATGCAATAAGTCAAGAGCATTTTTCCTTATTCTCGTTTTTGAGATAACAGCCATACAAAAATCTGCACATGTACAGAATTTCATACTCTGAACCCATCAATCTGCAGGTCATTTTGATTCCAGAATTCATTCTGCAGTATCCCTGTGCTGGGGCTTCATGCATTCTTTCTTGCGGTTTAAAGAAAGGTAGTGTCGGCTATAACTGACAATGCCACATCTGTGTGTTATCAAGCAAAATGGGATTCACCATGGCTCTCTTGGGAAAGATCAGAGCATATCCTTTTACAGTAAAACTACACAAGGCTTATGGGGGTCTTTTCCGTTTATCTGTTCTGTATACAGGTCACAACATATAGAATCTTATAGGAAACACTCTCTGGATCTTAAATGCTGAACTATACATTTTAACCCATACATTAGGCACATTTACAGTGCAATCCTATGGAGAGTTACACCAGTCTAAGGCCATTGACTTCAATGGGCTTAGACTGGAGTAACTCTGCATAGGATTGCACTGTAAGAACTAGGCAGGATTATTCTAAGATATTTTATGGAAGTCTAAAGATTTTTGATGTATCAGCCCTAAACATGGTATAGGTCCTGTTAGAAGTGCATATGGATTGATTATCTGAAAGGGGCATTATTTGTGGATGGGATGGCAAGGGTTAGGGGAGGCCAGACGGGACAAATGATGGAAAATGCAATAAAATAGTTTACTGGCCACAAGCAGTTGAGTTTTGAATTTATTGCATTTAATTTCTATAACATTCTAAAGCACCTTTAACTAACTAGAGGAATCTAATCAGCACTGGTCATAAGCTATCCTGATAATTTATGTGGCAAATTAGTTCAATAGGATTTTTTAAATTAACATAAAATTTAGCCAAAGAATTTACAAAACTCTATATTACATTGGCCAGATCTGGTTGCACCAGCATCTTGGTATGTACGCTTGGCAGACTCACATTGCAATCCTAAACAGAGTTATACCCTTATAAGGCAATAGGCTTAGAAATCCATAACTAGGGTTGTCATCCAAGTATTGAGAACTTCCCAGAAGTTTAGTGGGGCGAGGCCATGTTAATAAGTATCATATCAAGACTGTGACATCATTTCTGGCACAAACCCCGAACGGACATCATTGTATGCTCTTGGATTCCCCTGAAACACCATTTTTATCAGAGTTTTGGGGCAATCCTAGAGGATTGTGCCAAAACAATGACATCACTTCCAGATGTGCACTGGAAGTGACATCACAGTGTTGGCACAATGCCTATCCCCCCCCCCTTTCCCACACATGGTTTTACTGAGTGGCAGCTCATAAGCAGGGCAGCAGGATGGGTCATTCTAGCCATACTTGGGTTTAGGATTTCACTGTCTGTTTCTGTGCAAGATCATAAAATATCAAATTGCCATCACTGTTCTGGCGTGACCCAAAGGCATGAGGCACAACTAGATGGCCCCTTGGAAGGACAGAACGTTTTTAGTCGAGGTTAAGCTCTCTTGCTAATCTTGTCCACAGTTTTTCTGGCACACTGAACACACCAGATGTGTGACAGGCCACGTTACCAATTCAGGAAGCAAAATTATTCTACGCTTAACTGCATAAAAAGCCACAACAAAGAAAAGATGCTCCCATCAAGTTAAAACTGAAATCGCCTAAAAGTAACAGTATGTGAAATTGGCTATTAACAGTTTATTCTCCCTTTACTGGAATTCCTCAACATATACCTAATCGCTTCAGCAGGGTTACTCTTTCTGGTACTTGTGGGTCTCAGAGTCTCCAAGGCTTTTAGCTGAAGCTCTCCCTTCGCCAGTACCACAGCCTTTGTAGGCAATGGCAGAGTCTCCCCCCCCCCCACACACACCATAATGAAGTCAGAAAAATGCATTGCAGTTAATTGCTATCCAATTGCTATCCAGGCCAGATTTTTTCCTGTGAGGTGGTGTTTTTGGACAAAAAAAATATGAATGTATTGTGTTTGTTTGCTTTTTTAAAAAAAGGAACAACAAAGCATGCAAAACTACCCTTTCAGTAAGCTGCTGCTTTTTCACCCTGAAGAGGCCAGGCAGATTTATGAAGCAGAACAAGACCAAGTTTAAATAATATGGCTGTGATTTAGAGTAAACCGCACTATGGTTCCAAGTGAATTTTGGAAATTTTTCTCCTCCGCCGACAGTATCCTCATTACTGATTGTGCAAAGTTATTTATCAGACATTTCTTAAAATAAACCATTTGCTTATGCTAATAGGACTTGGCAAGGAGGAAGAACTGGCAAGCCTGGGAGTTCGTGGTGTTTTGCTTTTCAAAAACAGAAACAACAATAGTTTCTAAGCATTTTGAGGAAACCGTTATCAGAGGCATGCATGCAGCTGAGTAAATCACCAATTAATTGTGTAATTTTCAAAATGGGAGGACAGGATGTTATCCCTTTGATAAGTTGACCAAGCAACGAGCTTGTCAGCATGTTGGAATGGATGTTACCCGACTGCACTCCTCACTTAGCAGATTAGACCCAACCAGTTTTTTGTGCTGGAGAAAAATGGAAGGAGGGGTCCCCGGTGACCATCCAATAAGGCTGTGCTGCGACTCAGGAGACCTGCACGTGCAAAAGCCATATGGGATGGGGGCTATAGTCTGGAGGGGGTCTGGGCCTGATTAAGTGAAAAAGCTGGCTGGATCCAACCCAGCTTTGGGTAATGGCCTTAATACCTTACTTTTAATAGCTGATGAATGATTTTTATCTGTTTTCTGTATTGCACTTAATTTTGAAATGTCTTCTTGCTTTCATTTCATATGAAATGTTTTCTTCTCTTTCATGCATTGGCCTTGACCATGATAGCAGACTCAAGGTGCTCAATGAGACCATAGCAGATGTTCTCATACAATAATGCTATGTTGAATGAGGATGATGAGCAACAAAGAGGACAGCTTAATGGCAAATGCACATGGGTTTTATACCATGGCTCAGCATTCTCCGAAAGAAACCATCTGAAAATTATTCTGTTAAAAAGCTTTCCTGTTTGTCCCCCAGACACACAGTCAACAATATGAACTACATTATCGTAATGGAATAAAGCAGGAGTCCCCAGTCTTGTTGAGTTTCTGGGCAGTTCTGGAATTTTGAGAACACTGATTGGGCTCCTCCACAAAATGGCAGCTATGGGGTGCTGGAACCAAACACAAAATGTTGGACGGTTGCAAACCAAATCTCCTCCTATGATGGAAGCAGCTATTGGGAGCTCCCTATAGACTCAAAAGTGAGGTCCTCTCAGCTCCTCTGATGCACATCTTACTCCAGTGAGGAGAAGGAAACCAGAACTAGTTCTTTGCTCAAAGGGGCAAATGAGTACCAGGAAACCCATTGGCAGGCTCCTGTGACATCTATGGGCAAGCTGTGGGGGATCACAGGAATAAAGTAATGCGAGTTTTAATGCAAAATCCTTGAAACAGATTAAGTCCAAGGCCATAATACAGTGCCCTGATCTATCTGGCATACTCTCCGTATTGCGTTTCCCAGATAGTGATTTAAAAACATGTGTAGGAAAACAGCCAGGAAAAGGTCAAAGTTTTAGAAATACAAGGAAGGATCTGTAACTGCGGAAATGACCCTAGATAAATAGGAAGTGTTCTATTGACTTAAGTGAGCATTGCATATGGTTTCCATTGACACTGATGTGCCACAGGAGTTTCACAGTAGCCGCAATCATTCATAGTAGCAGCACTCCTTTCATTCATGCTTAGCAGCTGCAAGGCTAAGAACAACAAGGACCATGAGGTGGTACTAGATAGCTGTTTTACTGCAAGTAGCATCAACTGTTGTTTTGCTGCTGTCGAAGTAGATGTCCTTGTCTGTGCAATTTCATGTAGTTAGAGCTTCAGGGCTTCGAATCAAATAGAGCTGCCAGCTCCAAGTTGAGAAATTCCTGGAGATCTAGGGGGTGAAACCTGGAGAAACCTGGAGAAAGTGGGGTTTGGGGAGGGAAAGGACCTTGGCATGGCATAGTTCCATAGAGTCCACCCCCCCCAAAGTAGCCATTTTCTCCAGGTGAACTGATCTCTGCGGCCTGGAGACCAGTTGTAATTCCAGGAGATCTCCAGCCACTACCTGGAGGCTGGCAACCCTAGAATCAAACCAAGTGATCTACATTTTAAGCTGTTCTGCTCTGTACTGCATCATGATGGGTGGGTTTATAGACAAAGGTTTCACAAAGCAAAGACTTCCATTTTTCAGAACAAAGTTACAGAGAAAGATAAGTATAGAATTTTAGAAATAAGATGCAGTCTCTCTTTGATAAAATATCTTAGAAGCAATGACCAATAGCATTTATTTGCATAACCTGCTGCAAACTTATAACCCTCTCTTTTGTGAAATAAAAATATCCTATCATTTGGTGAAAGAGAAATACCCTATCCTGCTAGTTACCCACAAGTCATAACTGCAGATTAAAGCAAAATGAATCAGGTCAGTTTGATAAATTTTAAACATTGATACCTCCCTGGAAATTTAGCTGCTTTTGAGGACAACTTTAAAACTACAACTGAGGGCCAAGCTACACATGACGAATGGCACTTGAACGGCAAGTGGATTGAGTGGAGGGCAAGTGAACAGGGAGAAATACACTTGCTGTTCAAGTGTCATTCGTCATGTGTAGCTTGGCCCATAGATTCATTCAGGTCATTCCACACAGTTTGCCTGACTGAGGGCCAAGCTACACATGACGAATGACACTTGAACAGCAAGTGTATTTCTCCCTGTTCACTTGCCCTCCACTCCATCCACTTGCCGGTTCAAGTGTCATTCGTCATGTGTAGCTTGGCCCTGATTCAAGATGCAGCTGCCTGATTATTAGCAAGGGTGTACACATCCTGCTTATTTTGAAGTCTCTTCATTCAATGCCTGTTATTTCTGAATTCATTGCAAGATGCTGGTTCTTACCTTGAGAGTCCTTCATGGCCTGCGAGCCTAATACTTGAAGGCCCGTCTCTTCCTGTATGAACCCTTGCGGCGCCGGCATTTGGACCAGCAAATTCCTGACCCATTGGACCCATAGACTGGAAAATTCTGCCATAACCCAATCTTGAGATTTGATCCATGGCTGCCACACTGTTGTGGTTTTCAGGAAATTGTGTACAGTTTTAAGAGGAAAATTGAATTGTTTAATGAGGTTGGTTTTCTCTCATGTTTCTTGGTCGTTCTGTATTTGACAGTAAGTCCTAAACTGAGGGCCAAGCTACATGTGACGAATGACACTTGAACGGCAAGTGGATTGAGTGGAGGGCAAGTGAACAGGGAGAAATACACTTGCCGTTCAAGTGTCATTCGTCATGTGTAGCTTGGCCCACAGACAATGATTCACTCAGGCCTTTCCACACAGCTTTCCTGACCCAGATAGAATAATCTCTCAGATATACACAACCTGGCCCAGGCATGCACACAGTTTGCCCGACAGACAGAATTAGGCTCAGGCTTCCACAGTTTTGCCTGATTTAGCCAGAATCCTTTCTCTGAGACACCCAAAGACTGTCTTAACAGAATCTCTTGTCTGGTTAACTTTCTTGCAAAAACACACAGCCACAGACTCTCTTAGGGCCAAGCTACACATGACGAATGACACTTGAACGGCAAGTGGATTGAGTGGAGGGCAAGTGAACAGGGAGAAATACACTTGCCGTTCAAGTGCCATTCGTCATGTGTAGCTTGGCCCTAAGTCATACCCTTCTACGTCCATTGACACTGAATGTCTTGATGGCTCTTTTAGTTGCTTCGTAGTGAGCCATTTTGAGCCCTCCTCAAAAAAGAAGAAAAGTGTGTTAGAATTTTTTTTAAAAAAATTCAAACATGGGATCCAATCACAACTAAGCTGAAAAGGTCATTTTATTGCAGTTCTTAAGCCATAATCTTCATAAGAAGAAAGCTCTGCTATACCAGTAAATTTCTTATTGATTTCAATTTATGCCTGCGTTTTTCTTATTGTTTCCTGCTTTGAGTGTGCTAAAAATGGCACAGCATGTGTTCTAATAGACAAGCAAAAAACCCGGAAACCACTACTAAGATCATTAAGCAATTTTATTAATAGCCTTATGCCATGATGCATATCCAGTGAAAGGAACGGAGCCTGTAAAAACAAAAATACTTGAGGATCACTGTCTGAACTGCATATATGCCTACCAATTTGTAACAAAATCCTTTTCATGCCTACACCCCAGTTCTGAAAAACAGTAACTTGAAAGTTCTGTTGATTTCATTGAAGGGATAACTAAATTTCTCCCCATCTATCCCTTTCTTTTCTTTTCTTTTTTGGTAGAATAATTTTTATTATTAAATGATATAAAATGTAACAAAAACATGTATTGCATATTACACAAAATATATAAACAGATAAAAGAGAATAGAGCTATACACCTAAAAGAAAAAAGAAAAAAGAAACTAAAGAGAGATTATTTCACGATCCTACTTCTACAGCTCTCAAAATTCAACCAATACTTCAACTTTTCTAAATAAAAACTTCAATTAAACTCTCATCGTTGCTCCATTTACATTAAATTATACAACTTCTTCTGTATTCTTCTACACTTGTTCCACAGCTTATCTTAATTAATATAATACACATAATACTTTCCCCATCCTTCTTAAAATTCTGATATGGGTCTTTTATTAATATAGTTTGTTAGTTGGGCCACCGTAGCATAATCTACTTGTTTAGCTTCCCATTCTTCTCATCTAGGGTAACAATCAGCTTTCCATTTGGCTGCAAATAACTCTCTGGCTGCCTATTCTTTTATTTTCTAGAATATCACACTGCATGTAGTTTGAAAGAACTTTAAAGTCATTTACAGTGCAATCCTAAACAGACTTACAACCTTCTTAGTCCATTGAAATGCATGAGTTTAGAAGGGTGTGTTTAGGATTGCACTCTTATATTCTTTTGAGTCTCTGTCCCCCTCCCCCCATTACCAATGCAGTTGTGCACATAGATCCTCGAGTTGATTTCAATCAGTTTAGACTGGATTAACTTTTTTTAGGATTGCACTGAGAAACTGTTTAAAAGCAAACTTGATGTAATCATATGTACAATTGCTTTAAAATTATGTTTCTGGCATTTTACTGATGCTCGCATGTGTTACTGTGCATTGGTAAAGCACCACACAAAATTCCCTAATGCAACCAGTGATGGGATTGCACTGAGACTGCCTTTCTGCAATGTTTCATTAGTGCCCACATGTTATGTAGGGGGCGTGCCAGTCTATGGAGAACAGGATACGTTGAAGTTGACTCCCACCCCTTGCAACAAGAAATCCAAGCTCTCTCGAGTTAAGGTTCTTTAATGAGATATCATAGCTTCAGCATATATATGTCCATAGGTTACGCAGAGGCAAGTAAAAGCATCTGGCTGTACACAGGTCCTTTGTTGAGAATGACGTATGGAGTGCTTGCTACAAAGTTTCAGTCCCTTATGTAAGCCTCCCCACCCTTGGTGCCCAACCAGCTGGGTACAGTCAGTGGGAGAGTAGGATGGAACTGTCCCAAGGCCGCTGTGGTGAGCCATCTCAGATAAGAGTGCAGCCTTCCCAGGAGCTGGACAGCTTATGTGAAAAATAGACACACACAGGAGATGATTGCAATAAATCACAAAGATGGAGGGACTGTGGACAACAGACCTGACAGGGCGGGGGAATATGATCCCAAGTGAACTGGAAGCCAGGGCCAATTATATTACTGCAGGGATGGACATGGGAAATCTGGCATGGGGAGGGGGTGGATGATGGCCCCCTAGAGCAGTTTTTCTTCTCCCACAGGCTGTCAGTCCTCTCCGAGGGGGCATCACCCCAGGACTGGAGCATGGCTCTCGTGGTCCAACCTACGTTCTTGCACCTGTGATACAGTGATGTGTTCAAATGGTGCCGCCACAAGTCTGTGGGAGCTTTTCACTCTCATCACCTCCAATGGGCCGTCTGGCCTCTCACATGGTTTCCAATGGGCATTCCTGTCACTCATTGAAGAACCCGCCTCCCACCTGCCTCTTCGGAACCTGGGGGCTGATCCCAAGTGCTACAGGCTGTGAGTGCCACCCTCGCTGGGTCCTGCCACCTTTCTGGTCCCACTTTTCAGGGAGAGGGAACCTGTTTCTTTTGGTGGTGGTGGCAGCAGCAGCGGAGGGGGGGGAGGGATTTGCAGGCATGTGGAGCTTCAGCCACTGGTTTGGCCCTCATCAGAAATTAAGGTTGGATGGGCAAGAGGGTGGGTGCCCCATCTGCACCTTCAGTGTTACCTCTGGCTGTCCTCCCCAGCGGGGATGCCTGCTCCCTGACTGTGTGTGTGTGTGTTGGTGGGCAGTGGGGATCGTGGCCTCCCCATTGGCTGCGCCCCTCACCCACCGGTCAGGGGAGTGGTGCGGCCATTGGCTGATGTGGGCAGAGTTGTCAGGGGAATGGTGGGCGGGTGCTCTTGGTGGCAGCCGTGCCTTGCCTTGACGAGCTCTGGTGCCAGCGTGGCTCTCCTGCAAAAGTGCATAAGAAGTGGCGGAGCAGCACTGCTTTGACATCACCGCGCAGGCAGGGGCACTGACTCAGGCCTTAGGATTGTGCTGCCCAAGTCAAACACCAGTGGTATCAAAACAGGCTGCAATCTTCTGCTACCATAAAACATATTATTCCATTATGTCCAAAGGCCCTCTGGGGGAAAAAAACTCTTTATGTCCCTGTGTTTGTAAACGAACATTTGTTTGTTTGTTTATCTATTTGATAACATTTTTATAATCTGGTTTGCATCTCAGTGAGAAAGACGGACTATAAATAGCATAAACAAAGAAATATCTCCAAAGGGCTGAGAGCTGCAAGCTAAGGGCCAGAAGCCCTTATGCTCTTGCCCTTTACTTTGTACCCAAGGGCTCACGCCTTTGTTCATGCCCAGGTAAGATGGCCAGGTACCCCCTGGCAACCAGCAGCAGATGAAGACAGGTGGACTAGAACTTACCAGGGTGCACACACATGGTGGTTGTGCCCATCCAATGACATCACTCCTGGCATGACTTGGAAGTGACAGTGTTGTGCTAGAGCCAATTCTTTAGCACTCAGCCCAAACCAGCATTTTTCAAAACCCAAAACATTATGCTTTTGGTTTTATGTTAAAGAATTGGCCTCAGTGCGATACTGTCACTTCCGGATCAGGCCAGAAGTGATGTCATTACGCCGGGACAACAATCACGTACCTACCATTTTGCTGGCTAGCCTGCTCCTGCCAATCAGCTAGGGATCGACAGAGGCCTTAATTGCTGGGAGATTGCCCGCCACAGGTGGGCACCTGGCAAGTCTGTCCAAGCCTTAAGTACCTGCAACTGAAGGAGGCACTCAGACTAGATCCTATAAAGTGACAGCCATCTTCCCACTCTTCCCCCTGCTGCTGTTTTCAGAACTCCCCCCCCCCAGATTCAGCAGAGGTTTACATGTAGTATGTGGGGGTGCTGTTTAAAAGACTCGAGTCAAAAACTCCTTTAAATACTTTGAACTATCTTTTAAAAAAAAAAAAATTATTGGTGAGTATACTTTTCAAATTCAATACATACATTCCCTCAATATCTAATTAACCCTATCCCCCACCCTTTTCCTCCCCCCTCTCTATCGAATTCCAACAGCTTTCCAACCCTTAACCCCTCTTATTACTTAATAAATCCCTTACTCTAAGCACATTCTAATTTTTTTTCCCCCAGGCATGCTATCATATATATCAAATATTCTATCAATATAATATACTTCTATCAATTATGCTATCAAATATTCTATCAGTATAATATACATCTATCAGTTTTACTATCAATATAGTACAGATCTTATACCCCTCAATATAGCAGACCAGTATAATATAGTATAATATATAACAGAAGTCTTAATTTAAACATATTCTATTTCTTTTAAACCAATATTCTATCATATATACTATCGTCATTATAATATGTATTAAAACCCCTACTGTGTGCCCTGCCACCAATGTGAATACTTTGAACTATCATAGGGATTTTTTTAAAAAAAAATTCAAGTTACTGTTCTAAAAGTAGATATTGATAGTATCAGAAGTTCCTAACGTGACTTGTTACTATGCTGATTATGGGCAGTGATCCTGGCTTTTAAATACTGATTACAAGCAAGACGTTATCCTCCATCGAACAGCCTCTGTCACATCGGGGCATGGGCTAGTGTTGTAGGTAGGATTTTCCCTAAATATACAGTTAAGGTCTTGATTTCAGTAGGATTTAACAGCCAAGCTGCATAGGAAAGTGACTAATGCTTACATATCTGTTTTAAATAGGGAGCAGGATCTAGTTTTTCCAACCAGACTGAGCCATGGTTGAGGACCTTCCCCCTAGGGTTGTTAGGACCCTGGGGGGTCAATCTGGGGATGAGGGCCTTGGGGAGGAGTCACACGGGAGGGGGCACTCACCTTGCATGTATGCTTTGCATGTGCGTGTTCTGGAGTATCATGTTCGGAATGATTTTATTCCTGGCACGATGCTGAAGTAATGGGTTGGGCCAGAGGCTGAGTAAAAATTGGCACCAAACATTATATTGGAGGCTGATTTTTACTCAATCAGCCTCTGGCATGACCCATTACTTCTGTGTCGCACCAGGAATGATGTTGTTCCTGGAGCAATGTGGGGGCACTTCGGAGCATGAGGGAGTGTGTTTTGCCCCCACGACTGCATTCCCGCATCTTCTTTCCTTTCCGCCAGCCAGGTGAGAGGTGCAGAAGGCAGAGGCTGGGGGTGGGGGTGGGGAATCCCTGCCCTAGCGGGGAAATGACAAGCCTACTCCCCGCTCCCTCTTTTACCATTGTCTGTCTTGTTCATTTTTATTCTGCCCTTCATACAGGGAGCTTAGGGAAGCATGCATGGTTCTCCCTCCCCCATTTTATCCTCATAATAACACTGAGTGATTCCGCACACGTTGGATAATGCACTTCCAATCCTCTTTATCGAGCATTTGGAACTGATCTTTTTGTGTGCGGAACAAAAAATCCACCTCAAACAATTGATAAAGTGCATTGAAAGTGCATTATCAAACGTGTGCGGAATCAGCCTATGTAAGATAGGTTAAACTAAGGGCTTGTCTACACATGAAGCAGAATTGAACTGATAAAACTCTGAAGTAGTAAAATGAGCCATACACGTCACACAGCAAACAAGATCTCTTGTCACATCTGGATCTGGAGTTTAGGGCAACTCTGTGGAGGAATGGCAAGGTAAAAACATAAGTGATTGATATTTTGACCTTTATGCATGCTAAAATTTATTAAAAATGAACCCCATGTCCACAATTAAGTATGGCCACATATTCCAGAACTAATTTTGCCATTTCTTTTCGTGAGCTTCTCCTTTCCTCTTCCAAACCCTTGAGTCCTTTTTATATATATTGAGGGAGTTCATCTATCTTTTGCTGGACAATTGTATTTTCAATGTAGTAATCTCTTTGTAAACGTGAAACTAGTTTTGTTTTTTACTTCCAAAATCTTCCTTACAAGTGGATGCCAATAAATTTTATGGTGTGGGAAACAAAAGACAATGAGGATTTGCTTCACTTCCTACTAATGAGATGGAAATGAGATAATGTCTTCTAAGGTTGAGATTTGGGAACAGTATGATCTGCGCAGAGGATACCTTCCATCCGAACGGTCACACTGAATTTTCTCAGCTCAGTCAGTTCTTTCTAGACTTTCAGAAACTCACTATTTCAGAAAAGTCCTTTTAGATTTTTTTTTTTAAATTCTGTACATTTGCATCATTTGCTGGGATGCAGTCCAAGGCATTCAAAAAGATGGAACGCGCACAGTTTCCAGTAATAGAACTATGCAGCATTCGAAGTCACTGGAGTAGGAATAATGCATGAAGTAGCAATCAGACGGTCAACCTCGTAATTTCTGAAAGCAGCAGTTACTTCTTCAGAGCACAGATGAGGTTCTTGCACAAATGAGCAGCACAGACCAACCCAAAATGCTGATTTCTGAGTAGATGTACGGAAGCAGTTCCAGGTGCACAGCTTTGAATGTTCAACTATGGATCGAGGCCTATATCTTTTAGCGAGGAACAACATTCCACCTGAAAATGTATTACAGAGTTTCTGTTTGAGCTGGACTTTGAATGTCAGCTATGTGGTGGTCTATCAGTATTCGAGAAGGGGGTGTGGACCTATAATGGACTTGTGACCATTTGGACCATTTTACAAATAGTTGAACTACTGGACAAAACAAAAAAATAGTATGAAGTGGAATGGACTCATCATTACCAATAATAATATCTGTGATATGCACTAAACACTTTATAGGTCTGGTGAGGGAGACTGTATAATGATTGTGAATGAATTGAATGGCAATTAATAACACTTAATGTATGATTAATACTTTGTATGAAACTGACTTGGAGTAGCTTTATTTCGTTAGGTGGTCTTGAATTCTGTAACTGTTAGCAATTGTCAGGACCCTCCCTGTTTTTGTTATACTCTTAGCCACTGTACCAAACTGGCTCTCCACACCATGGGTTGCCGTTCCTCTGGTGGGGGCAGGTAATTCCCTGCTTCCACCCTCCACCCCCTGCCACCTGGTTGGCAGGGGGGAAGGTGGGAGAACAGGCCTCCAGGGCATGCTCCTGGGGTGGTACATAGGGTTGTGGCTGGAGATCTCCTGGAATTACAATTGATCTCCAGGCCACAGAGATCAGTTCACCTGGAGAAAATGGCTGGTTTGGTGGGTGGACTCTATGAAATTATACCATGCTGAGGTCCTTTCCCTCCTCAAGCCCCGCGTTCTCCAGCTTAACCCCCCCCCCCAAATCTTCAGGAATCTCCCAACTTTGAGCTGGCAGCCCTAGTGGCGCAACAATATCACTCCTGGGAGTGACATCGTGCTGTCCCAGGAGCGCTCCTGTGCTTTGCACAGGGCCAATTTGAGCCCCAAATGGGCCAAATTCGACCCATTTGGAGCCCCAATTGGCCTAGTGCGAAGCATGCACCTCCCAGGCCTGCATGATGATGTCACTTCCCAGAAGAAGAAGAAGATTAAGGTGAGTGCTGGGTCTCCCACGCTCCCCCTGGAAGGGTAAGGAGATCTGGCAACCCTATACAGAGATCAGTACCCCTGGAGAAAATGGCTGCTTTGGACTCTATGACATTATACCCTGATGAGGTCCCTCCCATTCCAACACCCCTCCCTCTCCAGGCTCCACCCATCAAATCTCCAGGTATTTTCCAACCTGGACTTGGCAACCCTAATCTCCATTCATACTAGGTAAGACTGGTCTTGATCGTCCAGTGGTCTGACTCAGTAGACAACAAGTTTATGTATTCAATGCTCTTAGAAGTTTGATGTGAAATTCTTGTGAAATTTTAAATACAATGCCTCAAGTTTCTATTGGGGGGAGGAAACAAAAAAAAAATAATGCAGGGAAATAGCCAAGATCAATACATGGGTTTCCTCTTGGATATCTTAAATATTAGCAGCGCCATTCTAAAATTAGTAACAACTTTCTAAGCCCATTGACTTCAATGGATTTAGAAGGGATTGTCACTGTTGAAGATTCCACTGTAAATTGCTAAAGAAACATTAGGTTACTTTCTATATTTCTAATCAACAAAAATATAGGTGAATAATCACATGTGGTTTGAAACTTGAGAAGAAAGGGAAATCCCTTCCATTGTTCCCCCCAAATAAGGCTGCTGATTTTGCCTGTGTTTGGAAAGATATCTTTCCCTTCTCTATACAGTTATTTTAAAACATCCTAATCTGTTTATGATTCTGTGTGGCATGGCGATGTTTTTGTTTTGGTGCTTTTAAAAAATTCTCTTCCTCCTCCAAAGAATGTTTTTGAATGGCCTTGACATGTACAGAAATACTGTTCTTCATTTTGCCCCAGCTGTAAACAATATGAGATTTTAAAAACTTTATGTTATTTACCGGTCAAATAACATTAGAAATGATGAGGGCTTTTACATATGTAAAAAGAAAAAGTTGAGAGAATTATTCTCATTTGTTCCAGCTGAAACTTGGCTGTTCACAAATTATAGAGTGAATGCACATCTAAAAGGCAGAAACCAAAATGTGTATAAATATTTATATAAAATATGATATGGAGTCAGATCCCATTCTCTGCTATGTGCAGCCAGGGGAGAAAAGAGTCAGGAGGGCTCAGAGAGATTCTGGGGCTGGAAGCTGATTTTTTTCCCACAGTGCCAGGGACTCTTGAGCTTGAACAGAAACCACAAGGTGGGATGAATCAGGCCCTGCTTCGGTGAGCTACAGTGGAATGAACACCAGCCCCACCTTAAGTGCTGAAGGGAGTAAGGTGTGCAGCACGTGGCCTTGGCAATTTGCAGACTACAGGAAGCCTTTTGATTGGCCAGATGTGGTATAAATACTAGGGCTCTTCCCACACCAGGGTACGAGGAATCACCCTTGCAATGAGATTCTAGATTGCAGAGGGGAAACTGCTTTCTCTCCATTGTTAACTATGATTTCCCTTTCATGCCTGATGTAGGTTTGACCCTCTGGATTCTCCACCCTCCACCCTCTGTCTGTCTGTCTGTCTATTTGTTTTGAGGAGCAATCTGAATTGTATGGCATATCATCTCTGCTTAAATACCTCCCTGTCTCCAAAGTCAAACATCATCACACCACCCTGAGAGCACTCCTGCGTTTCACAGCAGGCCTATTTGGGCCCCAAATGGGCCAAGTTGTGCCCATTCAAGGCACAAATCAGCCTGCTGCGAAGCATGCACACACTCCTGCACTTGCGCAATGGCATTGCCTGGACGTGACATCATTGCAGGGGCACGCGTGGGACTGCCAGGAATGTAAGGGGACCTGGTAACCCTCGTGGCTCAAAGACACCCAGCAAGCTTCCATGGCAGAGTAGGGATTTGAACGGGTATAGGGTTGTTACAGTGGGTGGAATATCTTTGCCAGAAATTTTCTTTTTTAGTTATAGCAATTGATTCCTCTTCATCTCTTTTCCTCTTCCAAAAGAGGCATTCTCTTTGATTTCTCATTAATTCATATGAGAGGGAGGGGTTTAACCATGGGATAGTATAGTTTCTACTTATACCACACAGAGGTGGTCTGTGTGTACTTTTGCAATTTCAGCCCTTCCAGGATAAAAATGGAGACACTGTAGTGTAGTTCAGGGGTCCCCAACCCCCAGGCCGTGGACCGGTACCGGTCCGTGGCCTATTAGCAACCGGGCTGCACAGGAGGTGAGTGGCAGGCAGGGTGAAGCAGGGTTTTCTGCAGTGACAGCAACCCAAACGAGATTATGGACTGGACATAAGCAACACACTTCGGGTGTCACTGTCTCCTATCACCCCCAGATGGGACCGTCTAGTTGCAGGAAAACAAGCTCAGGGCTCCCACTGATTCTGCATTGTGGTGAGTTGTATAATTATTTCATTATATATTATAATGTAATAATAGAAATAAAGCGCACAATTGTATCATCCCCAAACCATCACCCCCTGGTCCGTGGAAAAATTGCGTTCCACAAAACTGGTCCCTGGGGCCAAAAAGGTTGAGGTGCGCTGGTGTAGTTGATAGGATGCGGAACTGAGTTGACTCCCACCTCTGCCACGCAAGCTTCCTGGGTGACCTTAGGCCAATCACACACTCTCAATCTAACCAGCCTCACAGGGTTTTTTGTGAGGATAAAATGGAGGAGAAGAGATCAATATAAGCTGCTTAGGGAGAAGGCAGCAGTAAGAACAAGGGTGGAAAATATCCCATCCTTTACATCACTTGTGGGGGGAGGTGGTTTTAAGAATTTTCCTGAGCTATCAGAAACAGTGTTGTGTAGTGGTTAGAATACATCTTTGAGATCTAATATAGAGTGATTCCGCACACGTTGGATAATGCACTTCCAATCCTCTTTATAGATCATTTGGAATGGATTTTTTCGTGTGCAGAACAAAAAATCCACCTCAAACAATTGATAAAGTGCATTGAAAGCGCATTATCCAACGTGTGCGGAATCAACCATAATCTTCCTCTTTACAAAAGAGGAATTGGTTTGAAATTGACTCAAATTCTTAACAAGAGGAATAGAAATGGGTTACTGGATTTTAGGGAACAATTTAACAAAGAGGAATTGAGAGAATTCTACTTAACAACTCTGACCTGCATCTTCCAAATCTGATGCTGTAACCATTACTCCATGCTACTCCTCCAACATTACCTCCAACAGGATAAATATACCCTGTTGCATCTCATGTGTTGCTAACGTAAGGCCAGAAGGGCGTGGTGCGTGTTAGGATAAGATATTGAAAAGAAGATACTAACAGTGGTCTCTCTTCTAACAGTGACTGGTCACAATCCAGTCCAAGTTAACCCGGTTTGATGTGGATGGTGGGAATTCAGCATGTACTTAATTAATTTCTGTTTTGTTTTGACTTAGCTTAGGCTGGTTCATGCTCAGTGGTAGCTTTTATTTAGTCCTTTTACTTGGGCAGCGGAAAAGGAGAAAAGAGTCATGTATGCTGCTCTGAACTCCTTGGAAGGAGAACAGGAAAAATTGTCCAAAAAAAGACGTAAGTGATAATTGTGATTTATCGCTGATCGCCTTCAATATCCCCTAAAGGCAAATAGATGGAAGTTTTGAAAACATACACAAGAAGCGCAGCGTACTCGATTAATCCAGGAATCAGTTAAAAGGCAGGTGATTAATCCATTAGAAATATTTAAACGGTTGACACCCCTTGTTTTTCTTTATCCCTTGGAATTGTCAGCATTGTCTATGGTGGAAGGGAAGTCTGTAGACCTCTGTACAGCGAGTGTTTAGCACCACTAAAAATCAGGCCAAAGTTGATTTGTGCAAGGTGACAAAAGAAATCTGCAGGAGAAATGGAAACAGGAACCAGATCTCCTGCCACTCAGTCTTTCCCTGACTCTAATTACAAGCGGTTGTAATTAGAAGAGTGTCCGATGAATCGCTTGTAAACAGTTGAGCCCTCCCCCCCACCACTCCTTCAGTTGCCTTAAAATGCATTTCCTCAAGAATGTCCAATACACAAGAAGGCAATTTTCTTCTGATACATGAAACTCCTCACTAGTCATAAGATATTTGAGGTATTTGAGAAAAGAGGAAATTGCTAAGGATTAGCTTTATAGCACTCAAACATGTCTCTGAAAGCGCTGCTCTGTAAAAATTGTCAAGCACAGTTGATAAATAAATAAATAGAAAGAGAGAAAGAAACCCCAATGGGATTATGGAGCTGTGTATCCTGTAGGTTATTAATTTTGTCAAAATAAAGCAGTCAGGGATTAGGACAGCATATTTAATAATCTTAGGAAATCCTTGCTTGAAGCGCCTATCTCTGGTCTTCGTCTTTAAAAGTACAGTGCAAGTATTACATAGGAAATGAACACAATATACCTGTACTAGGATCAGTTCTCTGTGCTTGTTCAGAATAACTCCTTGTAAACCACTGAATGTTGCTTGCTGCACAATGCAGTCCTGTGCAGTTACTCCACTCTAGGGCCATTGAAATCATGGGTTTAGAGTGAAGTAACTGCATAGGAATATGCTGTTAACATGGACCACAACAGCACTGACTTCCCCTTTATTGTTCCCAGGGCAATAATGTTAGGCATGTGCACTGAGAAAAATTCCATTCCATTCTTGGTTCCCGGGGTTCAGAAATAATTCTGTTCCATTACTACTTTGTTCTGGGTCTGCCGGTGCCAACTTGAAACTGATCTATTTGGGCTTTTTCATTTTCATGAGTTTGGGCCCATTGCGCACACATGAAAGGTGAGCATTGGCCACACATATACAGGCACACACTGATCTTTTTAAGGAAGGTGGGAAGGCAAGGCTCTGGGGCAGCTGTTTTCCCACAAAAAACCCAAACCCGCATCAACCATTCATCCCTCTCCTAGTCTAAAGCATGGATCCCCTTTAGTTTTTCTTCAAGCAAAATAACACACACACATACAAACGGGCTGTAGGAGGGGAGTGTCTGTGTCAGTAAGCAGAGCAGCAGCAGCAGGGCACTCTGAAGTAGAAGAGTGCTCCAACCAGTGCAGGGTGGTATTAAAAACAACCCTACTTTGTGTGCACTTTTTACTCTTTTATAGTGCTAATAACTTATCATCTTTACATTCTCCTGTTGCTTGTTGGCTTCATGTTTCCTTGTTCTTTGTAGTTTTGTTCCCCCAATGAGGGGCAAATCTAAATCCCTTTTTTGGATGCGCAGCATTCTGCGACAAAATGGGGCATTCTTGCTGCCAGTCTTCTCCATCACCCAAGTTCAGGCAGGCAGAATGATTGTCTGAATTACTCCCCACCAGCAGCCCAAACAGACCTATGTTTTCACCGTAAGTTTTTGTTTTGCTGTGGGAGCAGGCAGGATTGTTTTTGAACAGGTCTGCTCAGATATAAGTCCCATGTTATTCAATAGTGCTTAACCCCTGGGAAGTCTCTTAGAATTGTAGTGTACAACTGAAGTCTTCCAGGGCTTTTATCCACAGTACTTTTCTTCACAGCGATTCCAAGTGCCATGATTGGGTGCGTGTGTGTTGGGGGGGGGGGGGTTGACAGTTCAGTGCTGCAAAATGCACCTCCCAGCAGGTCTACTCAGATGCAAGTCCCATGTTATTCAACAGTGCTTACTCTTAGGGAAGTGTCTTTAAAATAGCAGCCCATGATTGAAAGCTTCCTTCCAAATGTTTCCAAACTGATAGGCGGGGAGAGGAGGGGGGGTTCCCTTGCAAGGACCTGATTGGCAGGGGTGGGGGGGTGCACTCACACCACATTCATTGATCTCATTCCCCTTTCCCTCCAACAGAATTAATTAATAACGTACATTCTCTCTTCCCTAGGGATCTGATTGGTGAATGATGTTTAGGAAAATAAACTGCTGCCCTGCGAGGTAAGCCCAGTGCCTGCCTGCTGTTAGAATGAAATACACAAACTTTTTGTTGGGAGGGACTCGTTTCAATTTAGTTTCCCAGATTTGGTTCACCGTCCCAGAAGCTGCTTTAATAAGCTAAACCAGCTTGTTGTTCCATTATCTACACCCCTAAATAATATCCGTCAATCAACATCAGTATCTGGAACAAACATAATATATGAGTGGAGACTCACTGAAAAGAGAAAGGCTGATTGTTCCCATTTCCTAATTTCAGGCTCTTCCACAGTCCTGTGTGTATCAGAGGCATGATGAAATTGTCTAAACCAAACTGCAGGCAGGTGCTGGTGATAGAAAGGGCCATCCAGTCATACCCTAGCGGTATTTTCAAGTCAAGAGATGAACAGAGGTGGTATATCAGTGGCCACCTCTGCATGGCGACCCTCGTTCCTTGTTGGTGTCCCATCCAATTACTAACCAAGGCCAACCCAGCTTAGCTTTCAAGATCTGATAAGATCAGACTAGCCTCGGCCATCCAGATCAGGGCAAGCAAGTTCTGGTCTAGACTATTTTGTTCCTTAAAGGGAAAGTGTACTTTTTCATTCAAGTATTTCTTTTCAGTCTGGTTTGTAAATTGATTTTTGAGTGATTCTATCTCAGATAACTTTGACACAATGTCATTTATGATCCTAATTGTCACGTTCAAGTGCAGGACATTTAAAAGTGTGAGTATTCGTTTTCAAATATTTTAATATCAATATTTTTCTTCAGCGTCTTAAAACTTTTGTAACTATGTCTACTAAAACTGGTGGATCAGTAAATTAAAATAATAAAGATATTAAGCATGAGCCAACTAAAATCTAGTATTTTAAGAGTACATCTGTAGGAGGACCATGCCTCTTTGAACATGGTGAGATGTTTGTAAATCAACATGTTTAGAATTGGGTGGTAAGTCCTATTATTTCAATGAAAGAAAGTTAAGCAAATGCTTAACCAGTATAATCTTAAACAGTCAGTGGGCCTAGAAAATGTAATTCCATGAATTCAGCCACTATAAATAAAGTGGGAGCCACTGAAAAACTCTAAGTAAAGGAGAAATGCATTTGTTACAGTATGGCCTGGTTAACAGTCTAGTCCTACCTTGGAGGAGTTGAATTTTCCAAAAATTCAATTAACAGCTGATCTCTATATTTTAGATGACTTGAAGTTGTAAAGATTGTTCACAGACAGCCCTATGCCTCTGCTTGCTAGAATTTGGAGGTCACATAATCCCATGGGTCCTGCTTATTGACTTCTTGGTGGGTTTCAGTAGATCTTAGGAGGCTGACTGATTCAGGCAGTTGTCCCGACCCACTGTGACAATTTTTTTTATTAGAACAAATTTAAAATGTGAGCCCTCCTGTGCTAAGCCATAAAGAATGCCTCTTGGGATAATTCTACCTACTGAGCAAGCTAGATGATACAGCAGTGAATAAGATTCTCAGCACTATTCTCAGGTCGAAATGAAATAATTTCATTCTGTTCATTATTACTGAAATGCTATGAATAGCATAAAAAACAATTCCAGAGGTGTGAATGCAATCTGTCTTAATTAGAGCCATCCAAAATCTGTGTGTATCTTCATATTATCCTTTCTTGATCCAAATGTGTTCTTACTTTGGTGTGTGGTCAGCCATCAAATCACCTGCACCAGAGCATGCTTTAGGAATTAAGCGAGCGTTGCATCTTCCAATTGGAGTTCACACTGCTCTGACACTTTTAAGGGTCACTCGTTTTTTTGCCGAGCTCACTCCCGCTGGCTTTAAAGCATGTGAGTTACAGCACATCCTGTAAAGTACAGTCTGCGTAGCTGAAGTCATGGCTAGGTCCGCGCTGCAAAGCTCTCTCTGGGTCACGAATAAGAGTGAACAAAGGAGACAAGAATTGGCTGTGCCTGAACGAGTGGCTTTTCAGAGTGGCTTGAATGTGCGATATGTAATTGCTTGGCCTATTTAAAAGGTTAAAGAGTGTTTGGGGAGGGGGGAGTGTTTTGTGAGGAATTCAAAGGAGGTGGCAGTGTAGCTGAGCATCTGAGTGGGCTACCTGTTTTTTCTTTTTCTTTAATTAGGTTTATATACATATTCTATTTATCAATTTTCTTTTCCTGTGATTCTGTTACAGTAGGCATTTTGAATATTACCAGGACATTCCATCTACCAGGACATTCCATCAAAGACAGAAACCTTTCAAAAACAAAATCCAACGGGAAGCTGCTGAACTGGAATTCATATGTAAATTTGACTCTGTCAAGCTGGGACTGAATAGGCACTATGAATGGTTATCTCATTATCACAGGAAACTGATTTCCTTTACAGAAGCAAGATCAAGGGGATTCCAGTGGCACCTGGCATGGGCTTTCGAGGATCACAGTTCTCTTCATAAGAAGCATCTGGTGGGGAGAGCTGTGATTCTCGAAGGCTTGTGCTGCAGTGGAATTGGTTGGTCTTGGAGGTGCTACTGGACTCTTTTTGATTTTGCTACTACAGACTAACACGGCTAACTCCTCTGAACCTTTACAGAAGCAAACTGATCTCCATATCAGAAGGAGCTGTTTGCATCTCCATATCAGAAGGAGTTGTTTGCATCTACTCCGCCCTCCCCTCTCCTCCTCTATATCTGACCAGTTTCTTTTGGCCCTCCATGCATCTGACGAAAAGAACTGTGGTTCTTGAAAGCTTATGCTACAATAAAATTGGTTAGTCTTAAAGGTGCTACTGGACTCTTTTTGAATATTAAGGACAATGTTACTTAAAGCAGTGGTTCTCAAACTGTAGGTCAGTTTGCTGAAGCATAATCGTTAAGTGACTGGGATGAGAATCAGCACTCTGCTAGTTCGACTCCCACTCCTGCCATGAGCTCTGCAGGTGGCTTTGGGCAAGCCACTCCTCTCAGTCCCAGCTCCTCAGCCTCCTCAGCTGTATTGTGGGGATAATAATGCAGTGACTTTGTTCACTGCTCTGAGTGGGGCACTAAGGGCCAAGCTACACATGACGAATGACACTTGAACGGCAAGTGGATTGAGTGGAGGGCAAGTGAACAGGGAGAAATACACTTGCCGTTCAAGTGTCATTCGTCATGTGTAGCTTGGCCCTAATCTGTCCAGAAGGGCAGTATAAAAGCATACTGTTGTTGTTCTTACTGTTATTGTGTTGTTGTTGTTGAGGAAGAACTGGGAGAGGTGGGGGAGGAGGCTCTGAGAAGCTCAATGGCTAGTTTGGGTTTACCTCTGCATAATGGGCAGCGCATCCTGGCCCTTTGTACAGAAACAGGTGTGGTATCAGGGATTCTGGGACTTGAGTATGAACCTTATGATTCAAGGTTCAGACCCAACCTCATGTCATGACCTCATGAGAAAGTAATCCCCAGCATGATGCCTGTCAATATATTTTCTGATGCCTATTTGTTTCTTCAACATACATGTCTTTCTCAAGATGTGGAGTGTTTCCATCTTTGAAACAGCAGGTCTTTTCGATATGGGCTGGTTATAGGGATTGTGTCACCTCAGATTCTCCATTGGCTGCCCACCTGTTTCTGAGAACAATTCAAAATGCTAATCCTTATAAGGTGTTAAATAGCTTGCGGCTGGGATACTTAAAGGACCACCTCCTCCCATACTGTTTAACCCAGAAGTTAAGATGCTCTTCACAAGCCCTGTTCTCTCCAACCTCCCTGCAAAGATAAACCAAGAGGTGATCAGACACTTGGCTTTTTCTGGTGATGGTTCCTCACCTTTGTACATGGCCTGATCCATTTTTATACTCTAAACAACATCATGGGCCAATCCAGATAGAAAAATTAGGGAGAAATCTTTCTTATGGAAGGATTAGACAAATAAAGGGATATTTACTCTGGATCAATTGATAGGCTACGATGATTAGTAATTTTCTCGGCTGAGCTCTAGATATGATTTGCTAACTTTTGCTGAAATGCAATATTTACAATTGCAGCATTTGTTGGTATGTAAATATGGCCCTGCAGCTTTGAGTTTTTCAGAATCTCTTTCACTTTTGGAAACTCTTATTGAACCAAAACTGAAAACAAAATGTACAATATTTGTTTATGCTTGATGTCGGTTAATAAATATGATATGCAGAGTCTCAGAGATTAATGGAATAGAGAGCTAGATCATCCGGTTCTGCCAAAGCAATCAGGCACGGCTTCGAGCCTTATACCTGTTGCTTCTATGGATCTGAAGCTGCAAATTATTCAGCAAAAAATTATGTTTAGGGTAAATTGGACAGCACAGCACCTTTTTAGTAAAAGATTAAATACAGTGTCCAACTGCTGGTGTTGTAACTTGCACCATGCATCTCTTAAACATATGCTTTGGACATGTCCAGTTATTTGGTTCTTTTGCGAGGAAGCCATTACTCATATTAATTTTGTATTAGAATATTCATTTAATTTTGAGGATGTTTATATATTTTTAAACTATTTGCCCATCTCATGGAACCTAACTGATGGTCAATGGAAATGGACCCTCCATGCCCTTACAGTCACTAAAAGGCTTATGCTACAACATTGGAAAGACAAAAGCCCACTTCCCACAATTCGTTGGATTGAAAACCTTATAAACATATCAACATTTGAACATATCACATACAGATGACAATTGTGTCTGAACTTGTTTTTAGATGTTTGGAGACCTTTTATAGAAGCCTATGTATAGATTTACCACCATTTACCGCCATTTTTTTGCTTTGCACAAATAAATACAACAAAAAAACCATTTGTGCATGGCCCTCCCCCTCATCTGGAGTGGAACATACCTCACTTTACTTTAAGTAGCCAAGTCAAAACATTTCTCTTTACCCAGCCTTTTGACTGTGGGGTTTCTATCATGTGGAGCTGTTTTTTCGGTCAGCTCCTAGCCTGAGGACTGTTTTACCAATGTCATGTTAGACTTTTCTGTCTGTTGGTGATTCCGCACACGTTGGATAATGCACTTCCAATCCTCTTTATAGATCATTTGGAATGGATTTTTTTGTGTGCGGAACAAAAAATCCACTTTAAACGATTGATAAAGTGCATTGAAAGTGCATTATCCAACGTGTGCGGAATCAGCCTGTGTTCTGTTCTTTTATGCTTTAGCTTGTTCTTATTTGTTTGGTTTAGTTTTATTAGCATGCTTTATTGACTTGTTTTTATGTATTTATTTTGTTGGAGTGTCTTGTTTTTATTACTGTGTTTTCTTATTGATTCGTTTTTAATCTTTTGGTTGGGTTTTGTATTGTTTTAGTTTAGTGAGACTCTTAGAGCAGATCTGGAGAGGCAGCATAAACATTTTCTAAACAAACAAAATAAATACATCCAGGAGGATTCATGTCTTTTGAGGGAGTGCCCGTTCAAAAACAGCTGTAATATTTACCATGCAACATCCCCTTTTATGATTGCCTCCAGGGCTGTGGTGGCACTTGCTCCCTGCTCTCAAAATCCCCAAAGTTTCCACAGGCTTATTGAGATTGGGGAGCCCCTTCCTGCAGACTGTGCTCATGCTTCAAAGCCCCTTTGTATGTGGAAGGCAGCAGAACGTTGGCCTTTGCAGTTGAGAAGAAGTCTAGAGCTTCAGGTATGAACCCTTGGTCTTCTACACCTGTCTGGTTCACAGTCATTTCTGCTTTCTTCAACATCTCCATTTTCCAGGTTCTGCCACTGCTCTAAGGGAATCTGAGCTAATGAACACACCCTCCTATAACTGCCTGTGGCACTGAGTCCCCCCCCCCCCATTTGTGATTGATAAACTACAAAGATGGTGGTATCTCTGTGGCAGGGCAGGATATAGTGAATGCCTTACCATGCTCTGAAAAAAGTGCTAGTCACTTTGGGTTATATGAATGCATACTTCTCCTGGTTTTCCTTTCAATCAGATGCTGCTGAGTGCGCGTGCGTGGGAAGTTCCAGATTTAAAAAAAAAACAACAACTGTGCTTTCCTAGCAGACTGCTTTGGCAAGTGAAATCCTTTTCTGTTCCTGCTTTTTCTTGGCTCAGCCAGGTGCAGCTGTGTTCATCCGTGCTGTTTGGAGGGCAGTGGCTTCCTCTACAGACAGCTGGATGTCCTTTGCCAATGCAGCAGCTGTGCAGGGAGAGGGTGGGACTGCTCTTTCCTGGGAGTAAGAGCAAGGGAAGGCCCTCACCTTTGTGCCTAGAGGTCGTTGTTGGACACAGAATGCTAAGCTTGATGAATCTGGGTCTGAACCAGCCAGGATTTTCTGATGTTCTTTGGTAAGAACCAAATCCAGTGAGCAATGTTTTTGTCCTGCAGGCACTGAAAACATATTCTCTCTTTAGAGATTTATTTCACTCCTAGAGAACCTGCTTCAAACATTCATTCTTCCTTTATTAATCTCTCCTTTCAGAAATCTGATTGTTCCCTTCCCCTTAGTAATTTTCCCATTGAGTTCCCTCCAAACAAAATTGTTTGCCAAGGGTTGCCAGCTCCAGGTTCAGAAATTCCTGGAGATTTGCGGGGTGGGGTGGGGTGGAACCTGGAGAGGACGGGGTTTAGGTAGGGGAAGATGCTTTGCAGGGTATAATGCCATAGAGTCCACCCTCCAAAGCAGCCATTTTCTCCAGGGAAACTGATCTCTGTGGCCTGGAGATCAGTTGTAATTCCAGGAGATCTCCAGCCACCACCTGACAATTGATATCCATTTCGGAGCTAGAGGAGAGAGTGCAGCTTTGTGGAACCACACAACCATCAGTATATAGCACTCTTGATAAAGAAGATACGAAACAGGAGTTCAGCTTGCGCCCTGTTGAGCGCATGGTGGCTTTCCGTCCTCCCTGCAGGGTTGGTGTCCTCCTTGTGGAATCTTCCGACTGGGGGCTGGTCATTGGAAAGTGTTCATCATTTGACCACCGTGATTAAGTAAAAAGGAGTGACTCATTTCATTAAGAGACAATTTTGGGACGTCTTCCCCATAGGGGAGTGTGGACTTTCTGTTTGTGCAATCCTTGTGTTCATTTTGTATTGAAAAGGAACAGGCTAGTGGCCTTTGTGATTAATATTGTTCATAAAAGTGGTTAGTAACTTACACCATAAGTGTGTGCTGTACTTTGTAGACTTTATGTTAAGTTGCTAGTCCTTACTGTTGTGGGTCTTTTGATTCATTACTACCTGGAGGCTGGCAACCCTAAGCTGGGCATGGTAGGATGGCCTTCTCTTGTTCATTCCTAGCACTGGTTGGATCCAACCAGCTTTTTCATTCAATCTCACTCAAATCCCTTCATACTACAGCCTCTATCCCACATGAAGATTGTACATGCAGGTCCCATGATTTTCAACATAGCCTTTTTGAATGGTCAGAGAGATTGCCCCTTCCTTTAAACCCACCAGGAAAAGAAATTGTTGGATCCAACAGCACCATCTCTGAATGTGGAGGATCCATTTTGCTACCATAGGTAACAGCTTTGGAGAGTCATATCTTCCATGTCTTACTTAATGTTGTTGCAGGTAGCTACCATTACCATACCTCGCAGGCGTGAATCCCATACATATGTAATCATGCAATGCTGGAAGAAGTACTTTGCGTAGCACTGCTTAGTGAAGCTACCTGAATTCGCTGCTCTCTCTATAGATGCAGGCACAAGGTGGGATCCCACGGTTCCTTTCTATTATCCGTGGCTTCTTCCTCTGCTGCAAGGCTCCTTCCTGACGCAAGAGGCTCCTGCGTCAGGGGAAGGTGACTTGGACTGGACGAGGGCATCACTGGTAATGGAGCGGAGTGATCTGCAGCATCCAACCCATGGGTAGTTTGGAGATGAAGAAGCCATTCAAGTCAAGTCAGTTGCGTTTATTGTCTTAGCCATAGGCCATAACAATTCAAACAAGAAAACAGTAAAATAAAAAGCACGACGATATATAACAATTGAGTAATCATGGACAATAAAATTAACGGCTTACAGTGAGTCCCAAGCTCAGTCTAATTCCTTGCCACTAACGCAAATAAAGCCACTCTGTTAGAAACATAGGGATCAATTTCCGAAAGTAAAAATATAACCAGGTCTAGTTTGGAGATACCGTGACACCACGGAATGAAAGGGATAATGAGCCTTTGTCTGGGGGCTTTGTGCCATGGGCTCCTCAGAATGTAATGTACCACATCATCCACTTCCCCCATGTTACAGAGGCAAAATCTAGAGGGGGCAGGGATACCAAGGAAATGGCCAGTACAGATCATTGAGGGCATAGATTGGAATCTTAAGGAGGTGAAAGCAGTTCTTAATTCCAAGGTGACTAATTTCTTCAGATAAGAGGACCTATAATTCTGATTATGTAGGTCCTCTTATCTGGAAGCAATTCTGATTATTATATGCCCTGGCATTGCCCCATTGAAGGAGGGAGGTGTTGAGTGGTGCTCAGAGTCTTCCTCTGCCTCTGGGAAGCTTACAAGCGTGGCACAAGGGCAACAGTGCCCCTCTGTCCCTGAAATCTGCTATTCAGAGCTATATATTTTCCTGTAAATATGGAGATTCTAGGAATTTAGGAATCGGTGGTCTTTCATGGGGAGATTTGTGTTGGGGAAGCTGGGCAAAGCTAAAATAGGAATGGCTCAAATGATGCTCAGTTTTTGCTGTCACCATTCATTTTCTTTGTTTGTAGTTGGTCCCGGTCATTTCATTGAACATCTCAGGGGTCACAAAGCATCCTTTCTCATTCTCAAAACTCCCTTTTAAAAATACGACATTAAGACTGGACAGAGTCTCGAGCAGCTGGAAGAACAGAGTTTAGAAAGTCCAGAAAGGCTTAAATTTAGCAAATATAGCAAACAATGTCTCCGTCAGAATTTGTCTGAAACCCATAGCAATGTGGATTTCTCGAAGAAAAAACAACAACAGCTGGTTTAAAAATTAATTTTCAAATGAATATAATCTGCAACAGGTACATTTATAGAGGGTGAAGTAATTCTTGGCATTCTTTGATTGATACAGTATCTGAAGAAGTTAGAGGGAATATGTATGAATCCAGGAACGTAACCCAAAGTGTTTTATTTTATGATATTTTCTCCTGCAAGTGGATGAACAAGCATTACAAACATGCCCTCCACCTGTAAGATCCCGTTATATGGCAGGGGACTAGGGAATACCAGAGCGTTAAGATGAAGTCTGCACATTGAATTGAGCAGAAAACAGCTGGTGTAGAAATCAGCGTGAGAATCAGAGCAATCTGGGAAAGGTATTTGAGTTCACATTAAACATTTTTTGTATGCAGGCTGGGTTGAAGAGTGGCTCTGGACATTGCACATATTTGTACAGGTGAAAGTGGTCTTCCCCCTCTGCCCCCTTTTAACTATCTACAAGCAGGCAGCCATGTTTGAATCAAATATTCAGTGCAAAGATTGATAGGAAACACGTTTTGGGGTCTTAGGAGTTTTACTGCTTCACAGTACTATGTCTGCAGGTTCTTGGGATGAAACGTGGACTAGAGATTTCAGATTTTTTCTGGATCTTCAGTTCCGGCTCACAAAAGCTTATGTTACAATAAGTTTGTCTGTCTTTGAGGTGCCACAGGCTCTCTTACTTTGGCTTCAGTGGACTAACATTGCTACACCTTGGGAATTTTCCACATTTCTTTCTTCAAGCATTTCTGACAGGACCCAGGGTGATGTCTATTTTTACTCAGAAGTAGCTCTCTTAAAAGAAAAGATTGGCAGCCTCAGACTTTAAATTGTTGTTTTGGTAAGAGGGGAAAACAATTTCTGCCAGTTCTCCCACTGCAGATCCCAGCCGTTTCCACACTACTCACCTTCAATCGGAATGCCACGGAACGTTGCAAACAAAACCTGGAAGATAGTGTTTTCTTGCACGAGTTTTGCGCGACATCGTGCGAGAAAACACTATCTTCCGGGTTTTGTTCGCAATGTTCTGCGGCGTTCCAGTTGAAGGTGAGTAGTGTGGAAACGGCCCCCCTCCAATTCTGAAGGAGGGGGGGAGTTGTCAGGACTTGTCACTCCTTCTTAAAAAATCTCAGTTACTCTAAAAGTCTCCGCAATGTGTGATTGGATACAGGCCGTGTTCTAATATAAACATGTGAAAGAATATACGTAAAGAAAATCTTATTTGCACCAGAGAAATAACTGTTTATTATTTAACCTGGGATAAATGACTTGATGATATAGCCAGGCTTTGCTATATTAAAGATGTAGCTGTGTCAATCTCTTATTCAAAATCTCTGATTTTGAATTAAACAGTAGGTTCCACCCAGCTTTTCTGCTAACAAAAAAGGAAGGAGGGATCTTTTTTGACCATGCAAAAAAGCTATGCTGAGTGCATGGACAAAGCCATAGCGGGGCTGTAATATGGAGGTGAACTGGGTGAAAGTGAATGCAAAATGTGGCAGGATACATAGGAAATGCTTGTGAGCAGACCCACATCTTACCGGAAATGCAGAGTTGCCCAAAACAGCACTCCAGTGTCAAGTTTTCCCATTCCCCAAATTGTGGGATCACTTGCCTTGTGCTGTAATATGATGTAGCATTTCCTTGCCATTCCTCCACATCAGTGGCTGCTGCTCCTAGCAGGAGAAGGACAACGTAGAATATTAGGATATAAGTTTTTCTGCATGTTATGGAAAGGACAGGAGAGAACTTGACACTTAATTGCTGTTTGGGGATCTTGTGAAAAGGCCTCACCAACAGGGCCTTTTGGTTGAGCCTCAGAATACTTGACGTCTTGGACACATGAAGCTGCCTTCTGTGTCAGTCACTTGTCTACTCTGACTGGCGGATGCTCTCCTGAATTTCACATCGCCCTGATCTTTTGCAGTGGAGATGCAGGGGGTTGAAAGAGGAACCTTCGACATGCAGAGCAGATGCTCTGCCTCTGAGCCAAAGCCCCTCCTCAAATGTCTTTAGTGTCCGTTTCCATGGTAGAAGAAAGATGGGAGGTAAATTTAATAGTCTTTGACAACCATGTATTTGAACTATTTTCATTAATACTTGTATAGAAATCGAAGACTGAGTTCAGTTATCATGGCAAAAGGAAGATACATTACTGGGTAAATTGAAGGCAGTGCAGAGGGAAAAACACACACATTGTGGAAACAAAAAAAAAAAGTCAGTCCGATGTGAAACCCACAAGTGCAAGTGGCAAAGGATCAAAGGTGATGGGGTGTGTGGGAGGAAGGTGCTGTTGATGATCCCAGACAGTCACGATGGAAAAATTCCACTTAAACCAAGCACCTGCTGCTTACGATTAGAACTTCAAAATTACTAACCCAAGCAAGTAAAAGCACTTTGCTCCACCGCTAAAGTGAATGCATTAAAAAAGGAACTATTCCAAAGCATCAGGAGGTGGAAAAAGTCAGGGAGAATGGGGAATTGCTTTAATGAAACTGATCTGTGCACATTTGAGATGGAATATTGCTTATGCATGGCTGGTTCCAATCTGATTCTAATTTATACTCTGAAGCTTTTTAGTTGTCTTCTTGGATGCAAAGTCCTCTCTGTCTAGCAAGGGGGGGGATAAGCAAAGGGGTTTTTGGATAGCGTCCTAGCCTTATACTTCATTCCTCTTCATGGGTGTGTCTGGTTCTTACATTTCAGTTTCTCAGTCTTCCTGTAGCCTTTACGGTCAAAGGAAGGCGATTTCTGACTTTTTTTGCCTTGCACGGGATAGAATAATTAAAAAAAAACCCCTCTGTTGGAGACTGGCAAATGTTTACAGCCACAAGGACTTCAAATGCAGGACCCACTCTTATTTGACTTCCGCACGCAACCCAGGCGACTCAACATGTAGGCTGCCTGGTTTACAAGGCTCAAATGCCCCATATTGCTTTGATATTTCCCAGCTTAGATGAGCTGAATATCACATGGCAGGGATTGGCAACAGACAGCGGAAAAGCCAAAGCAATTGCTTGCCCTTCGTACAGCATTGGTATTGATCAAATTGTCAGTTGCGAATTCATCTGAATAGGGTCCAAATGTGGAATTTGCCCTTCCGTTATTCCCTCCCAGATCCAAATGCTGTGTTCCTTTAAGAATTTAAAATTAAAACAAAACAGATGATTGCCTAGAACAGGAAGCAGCAGGAGACGAGCAGCAGCTTGACAGATGGGCAGTCCAAACCCACGATGGCGCTTCAACGGCTGCACTGGCAAAGAAGGGATTTTGCCATCGCAAACAAAATGGCACCTTGTGCTAAGAAAATGGGGGCACAACCTGGATTCCCATGTTGCTTGATCTTGAAGGAAATCTCCTGCCTTATATTCCTTTATAGCCTAGGACATACAGGGATATCCTCATGTCTGAGGCTAGAGGCTATTTTGACAGCACTTTGTAAATGCAATAGATCCTTCCAACCCCTTCCCTTGCATAGCTCCATTGAACTGCATTGGGCTTCAGTACAGTAATACTGCCCTACTTCACAGATAAACAATGTTAATCTGCGATGTTAATGCAAAGCATTTTGATCATAGTAATCTAGACCATCATGCAGTTGCTAAGAAGTAATATTGCAGGTGAAAGGTGGAAGATAATGTGCATACCTCCAGACACAACTTCAAGAACAGTGCCTTTTCAGTGAAGGCTGGTTCATGTCCATCTGCAAGTGTCAAGAATAGACATGGGCACGGACAGCATTACGAACAGAAAAAACCCACAAACAACCTAATCTGCTGTTCTCGAACAAGCTGTTCGTGTGGCCCCATCCTAAACGAACAGGTGGTCGTTAAAAGCCTCATTCATTGTCTTCAGCAGCCATTAGGCAAGCCAGACAGTCTGGCGACTGCGGCAATCAATCCCCTTGGCAATCGGAGGGAGGGAGGGACTGAACTCTGTCTGAACTCCTTCTGGCTTTCCTTCTGGCTTTAACCCTTCAAAGTACTTCCAGCAGAGAGTCCCGTTTTTGCCACTGTGAAGAGAAAATGACAGCCAATGGGGAGATCCATGGATCATGCCTTTCCCGGGGTGCAATCTCTCTGAATCTTGGGGGGGTCTTCAGAGGACAGTGAGGACTATGTCCCCTGCAAATTTGGTGGGTATTGGACATTGGGAAAGTCAGTTTGTAGGGTGTTTAAAGGGCCCTGCCCCTTGCATGTGGCAGGAAAGGGCCCTTTAAAGGGCCAGGTAAGTGGGTTTGAGGGGAGGGGGGTTAAGTGGGGGGAGTTGGGGTGGGGGTGGGGTCTGGCACCCATGAACAATGAACATGTCCAGGAACAGTTCATGTTCGTCCATGTTCATTGTTCATTGTTCGTAGATGGCACCAAACGACGAACAGGGTGTTCGGGGTTTTTTCCCATTCATGCCCATGTCTAGTCAAGAATCAAGAAATAAAGTGATCACACACAGGTATAAAACACCCCTGATGTTGACTCAGAAAATAAACTATGTATTATCTTTTATTTTGCTACTTTCAATTTTTATACTGCTTCTCTACAGTTAAAATCTCAAAGCGGTTTACAACAATTACAACTCTTTGTTAATAACTCTTTGATTATTAGTGTCACTGCTTGTGTGGAGGATTCTAGCTGAGTCCAGAGCATCAGACCCAATAACAACCACAGCAACAAAAGGGGATGTTGCATCTCTGCAGAACCGATTGAACTTGACACAAAATGACTACGTAGTGGATCTTTGAAAAGGTCAGCAAGTGCAGGGAAGGAATATCTCACCTAACTGGTGCAGGATAAAATGTTTTGGACTTGGTATAATATACCAATATGTCTGCCAGTTCCTCATAACAAGTTTCCAAATCTCTATCACAATGTATATAAATGAGCACCATCTGATGTGGAGATATCTTTTAATGAACATGCTACAAAACACATTCTTCATATCAAAGACGGCTATTGGTAGTGGTGGAGAAACTCTCTATCTGATGATGTTGCACCCACATAGTTTTTCTGTATGTTGTGTTGGACTGGTGGAAACTCATAATGAGGAATGAACTGGGACATGGGAAAAGTAATATGTACTTCAGCCTCTCGTCATCTTGGAATGTCCAGCAACATTGTGTCATCAGTGTTTGCCAATGCCAAAAAACCTCAGATGCAATACAAAACCAGACAATTACTGTCTTCAGTGACCAATGCAGTAGCCTTCTCTCTATGCTAATATGAGATACTAAAGGAATGCAGGCGCATTGTGCTTTTTTAAATCAGCCAATTCCAGCAGTTATAAAAATATATGAGAATAATGAGGAACTCAAATAATCTTTTTAAAGCCAGATTTATTTTTATTTATGTCATTTATAGTCCGCCTTTCTCACTGAGACTCAAGGCGGAATACAAAGTATGAGGTTAATACAACCAGTATCAAGTAAGTACATTTCAATACAATACAATAAGGTAAACATATACAAGTTTAAAGACATAGCATTAGCAAGGCTCCAAGACACAGTAGAGATACTGAAGCAAAACATAATCATTTCTAGGACTAACATTAGACAGCATGGAGTGATGGTTGTACATAGGAGTACATATTTAAAGCAGCAGATAATATATGAGGCAAAAAATAGTGATGAAGTCTATGATCCCCAACTTGTTAGTGAAGCACCTGAGACCCCATCCCTACAATGCAGCCCTCCCTCAGCAATACTAGCCCTCTATACATAACGCCTCTGCATATTCAGTCAATGTGCACAGAGGAGGAATGGTATGAACTCATAGCCCTTGCCTCCGTATGACTGCTGGCTTGTGAATGCAATGTCTGCCTTACTTACTGATTTATGCTACTGTTTATTCAACCATTGCCTTGAACAGAAAACACAACTAGAATACTAACAAGGTTTAGAAATCTGACAAACTATTATTACTGTCAATTATTGTGCAACCTGCAGACACAATGTCTACCACACACTACAGCATTCCTGGTGGTGGGGATGGGGGACTATGAACACAGGCTTCCGGTGTATGTAAACACTGTGGAACTAGTGAATTCATACCCCCTTCCCCTCTTTATGCGTTGATCGATTGTATGATCGGAATGAGCGTAAAAGGTTTTTGTTAAATAATGTAGAATTTAACCATTTTAGTCCTGGAAAATTTGAAGGGTTTAAGGGTGTAAATGCACAATTAATCCCGACCATGAGGTGTCTCTTGATGTTCGTGAAGCGGCAGCCGTATGTGCCCCTTTGCCTTGGTACTCTTTCATCTCAGAAAAGTACCATAAATTCATGAAGATTGTTTAATTGTTTAAAACGAAAGAATTGTTAATCCCCTTGGGTCCTCGTGTAACAAAATGATGGGTCTACTCTCTTATCTGTCTTTTATATCTTATGTTTTAATGTACTTTTATGTGTCTTAACTTATGGTTATGTGTCTTAACTTTATGATTTTCTTTGGCGCCTGGGATGTTATGGCAAAGAGGCGCCAAATAAACAGAATTTATTATGATGATGTGGAGTTCAAGTACTAGGAACAACTCAGAGACAATTTTGTATTATAACTGAAACTGAAATAATGTTTATCCAACCAGCTGCCCTATGAAAACTTGGAGATAAAGTAGTATGTGCAGCATGTATCATAGCAACTTGCCAAGGAAGTCAAAATAGAAACAGTGATGCACTAAACTTCACATAAAAGAAAATGGTAGTTTGGGTTTTCCTTGCATAGTATGTAATATTTTACTATTTATTTTATTTAAAGTATTTATATACCCATCTTTCACCGGAGAATCTCAGGACCCAATGAAGGTAACGACAATATAAAAACAGAATTAAACAAAATTTAATTGCGTTAATTTTGTTTAAAGTCATTATTTTAAAAATATATAAAAACATTATCAAATAATTTAATAAAACAACAAATATGAACATAAAATAAATTTTAAGACCTTCTATTAAAATATTTTAAAACTTTCTTTCTGATAAAATTATACATAATACAACTACTTTTCAAGGCCCAATTAACAGATGCAGCTACTGGAAGGCAGAAATCGGGAGTGGGAGGGAGTCAACTCTTACTATTTATTTGGATCACATTCTGAAACAGAACGTGTGTTTTTTCATGCACAAGCCATAGATTGTGCAATTTGGATTGTCCATTCTGAAAGTGTCCAGTTTCTGAAGTGAAGAGCTGCATAATCACATCTTTATAGACCTAAGGGCCACTGTCTCCTAGCATCATTCCACAGAAGATTTGAAAGGTACATTGAGTGCAAGTCACACATATTCACAGGGCTTTTTTTTCTGGGAAAAGAGGTGGTGGAACTCAGTGGGTTGCCAGCAGAGGGGGCAACTCTTGGCAGGAGGTGGTACCCTGGTACCACATGCATGTGCGCAAAGTGCACGTACACTCCCAGACCGCACGATGACATCACTTTGGCTCAGCTGGAACAAGGGAGGGGTAAAGTTTAAATCGCCCTTGGAGAAAATGGTCACATGGCTGGTGGGCCTGCCCCCTGATCTCCAGACAAAGGGGAGTTTAGATTGGCAAAATAAACTCCCCTCTGTCTGGATATCAGGGGGCGGGGCTACCAGCCATGTGACCATTTTCAAGAGGTTCTGGAACTTCGTTCCACTGCGTTCCAGCTGAAAAAAAGTCCTGCTTATTCAGATCCTGCTCCCCTATATATCCCCTGAAAACTACATGTACCTCGTTTCTCCAAGCAGTGAGAGGTTCTATGACTTACTTGGGTTGGTTCTCTTTGGAGGAGAGAGAACTTGTTGTGAGTTTGTCGTATTTACTTCATACACA
This sequence comes from Eublepharis macularius, assembly GCF_028583425.1. Classification (NCBI taxonomy): domain Eukaryota; kingdom Metazoa; phylum Chordata; class Lepidosauria; order Squamata; family Eublepharidae; genus Eublepharis; species Eublepharis macularius. The sequence continues at coordinate 23,794,897 of NC_072800.1, read as the reverse complement.
AATATACAAGGAGAACGCAAGCAGAGGCATAGAGTCAAACTAGATGTGAGGGCATCCTCATGGTCTTCACAAGGATGCCACCATGATTTTAATGTCGTTTAAAAACATCACAAGGGCAGCACAGCAGGCTGAGGTGCTCTTGTACTGAAATAGCCACACCTCCCCCTGCCTCAGCTGTTACAGTACATGAAAAGCTGTGGAGAGAAAGTAAGAATGGAGGGAAAACAAGAGTGTTGTGATGCGGACCCAATAAAGACTGGGCCCTCGCAGCATTTTCGAATTACTATAAAATGGAGCAGCATCCTCACGGTAATGACAAGGATGCTATTTTGTCTCATTTGGCCCAGTACGAAGAAAATCCCCTTATCAGATACCCAGAGAAAGAGAGAGGTCCAGAACTCCAAGTTCCCTTGGCCAGTTCACAGTGGAGCATGTTTGTACCTTTCTCTGTATCTTCCAGTATCCAAAACCGTGCTTCCTTTTCTCCTAATTACACACCTGCCCACTTCCTTCAGCCCAGCCCCAAGGTCTCCTGGAACAGTCGATTTCCGAACAGCTGAGCCCAACAGAGGAGACACTGAATGCTTGCATGTGCAGCCCCCTTTGGGGGGAAATATTGTCCCCCATTGTTATTTCAGCTCAGGAAAATTGTGGGAGGGGGGAGGTAGGAGCCCCTCCTCCCCCCATGCAGCAGTTCCAATCAAAATTAGGCCCCTGTAGTGTTTTTAAATGGAGTTGCTAACAGGATCTTATGGCTGCAATATGATTGCTAGTCCCCAGGATGAACTTGAGTCGCTTATAACATGCCATTTGGCTGTGAGCCACAGTAATCAAAACCCAAATTGCTTACAAAGCCATAGAAAGAAAGAAAAACAGGATTACTACTGATCATATACTATACTCAGCTGAACTGGCAATATCAGTGTGGCTATTGGCCCAAACTTGGGGGAGTATATTCTCAAGAAATCAAGGACGAATCAAGAAAGCAAGAAGATACCATATCCATTTGGATTCCTGCCATTCCAAACCAGTCTCTGGGAAGTGAAAGTGAGATGGAGAAGGCAAAATCAAATCATTGTTCATTTCGTTTGTTTCTTTGTTAAAAACCGCAACCCTGATAACAGTATTTGAGTTCAACAAAATGAGCGTGTAAGTCCCAAATGCTTCAGACACAAAGAATAGTGACATTTACCAAAGCCCCAGGGAAGGATTTATCTTGCAACTAAGGTAACCAAGATAAGCTTAAAAAAAAATATTCAGTTGCCCATCAATAAAGAGTAGAACTTCAAAACAACACGAAGTGAGACGGGGCTGTAATGGCAATCCATCTCAATAGTTGTGCTTTTGACAAGTATTAAGGAGAGCAGTCTGAAGGAATGCAAGTAAGGGTCCAATTGGTGTGGCTTTACTTCCAATAATAGAGCGTGGGAATTTTTTCTGTATTGATAAGCATGCATACCTTTTGTAGTTTATGAGACTTAATGTGATGCTGTGACCAGTTTTTTGAATTTGGATGGAGGAAAACCTGGGTCCAAATCCCTGTTCAGCCACATAGGTGACTGTGTTGGCCGTATCCTTGTCCCTTAGACTCATCTACTTCACAGGACAGTTGGGTAGATAAATGGGATTATTAAATCTGGGGCTGAGAACCAAGCTGCAAGTGACAAATTACACTTGCCTGGCACGTGTATTTCTCCCTGTTCACGTGCCATTCACTTGCGCTCCACTGGAGAGCAAGTGAATGGCAAGTGAACAGGGAAGAATACACGTGAGTCTGTTCACTTGCCAGGCAAGTGTAACTCGTCACTTGTAGCTTGGCTCTGAGTCTAGCACTCACTTTCTCACAATTTTCTTTCATAGAACAGCCTCCTCCATCCCATGTGGTTTCTGTACATGTAGGTCCCACGAATCTCAGCTCAGCCTTTTTTGTACATCCAACCTATATGCTGTCCCTGGGCTTTTTGGTGCAAGGGTGGTATGCCAGTATGAATAATAATGGTATGGCAATATATGATTTGTTATGCTCTTTACCCTTCAGAGTAGACACCCAAGTCTCCGTGAGTCTGCTCCAGCTTTTGCAGTAGCAGCAGCTCAGCTGTTGGCCTTTCAGAAGCTTCCATGACTCCAGAAGTAGTAATAAGAATATTCCAATTGCAGTTGAGATTTTAAAGCTGCAGGGCTTTTTTCCAGCTGGAATGCTGTGGAACAGAGTTCCGGAACCTCTTGAAAATGGTCACATGGCTGGTGGCCCCGCCCCCTGATCTCCAGACAGAGGGGAGTTGAGATTGCCCTACGCGCCGCTCCAGCGCAATCTCAACACCCCTCTGTCTGGAGATCAGGGGGCGGGGCCACCAGCCATGTGACCATTTTCAAGAGGTTCCGGAACTCCATTCCCCCGCATTAGGTTAGACTACTGTGTGAACTTGCAAGATGGCATATAATGCTTTTTATATGTTAGTAATCAGGGCTTTGGAACGCAGGGGAATGGAGTTCCAGAACCTCTTGAAAATGGTCACATGGCTGGTGGCCCCGCCCCCTGATCTCCAGACAGAGGGGAGTTTAGATTGCCCTCTGCGCCACTGAGCAGCGCGGAGGGCAATCTAAACTCCCCTCTGTCTGGAGATCAGGGGGCGGGGCCACCAGCCATGTGACCATTTTCTTCGAGGGCAACCCACTGAGTTCCACCACCTCTTTTCCCAGAAAAAAGGCCCTGTAAAGCTGTATGTTGGGAGAACAGTCTGTACAGTTGATAGCGGAGCATGTTATACTAGAATTCTGTGAATAGATAAGTTTCCCATCTTTTACCAAACCCGATTCATCATTTTTGTACAAAATGTCCTTCTGGAATTCCTGCCAGAAGTAAGGGAAGCACAAGCACCATCGAAACCCAAAAAGTGTTTCCACAGCCACGTAACCTATGCTGAACAGCTTTCTGTTAGTGATCTTAGCTCAACAGATCCTGCAGCTAATTTGAAAATCGTACGGCAGCAGATAGAAAGATAAGGAAAGATAAGGTAATGGTATTATAGACATAAGCCCCGAAATGCTCTGGGAGCAACTTCAGAAGAAGGAAGGATAGGAACATTTTTCTCAAGGATCACTAAAGACTGCTTTTCATTGTACAGTGTAAACAAACACAAGGGCACTCTTGTAATTTAGTTCCTTATCTGAACATAAACATGGATTGGAAATCGGATTGGAATGATGAAGGCATACAACTTTCTCTGAAGCACCTACAAAATACAGGAACTATGGATGTGGCTCCCAGCTCTGGCTTGAAGCTGGATAACAGAGGCTTGCATCATTTCCCAGACTTCCTTTAGAAGGTCTGTTTGTATATACTGCCAGAAAAGCAGAAGCAACTCCACCAGCTTCCATGATGTCTATGTTGGGAGCTTGGCTGACACTAGCTGTCTGAGCAATGTGCATTGGGACTGCAGACTGCAACTACCCATTATTGCTGCTCTATTGGGATTGATATACTAATGCATGCACATCATTATTCAGCATGGGTTGTGGCTTAGAGGTAAAGCATTTATTTTGCATATGGGAAGATCCCATGTCCTATCCTCAACATCTCCAATTAAAAGATCTCATGTAGCAAGTGCTGGGAATGACTCTTCTCAGCCTGAAATCCTGTAGAGCCCTGCAAGTTGGAGCAGACGATACTTGTCTAGATGGCCTGACTCAATACGAAGTTGCTTTGTATGTCACATGTGAACAACTCACAGTTGAATATGTGAACGTCCTCTGTTGATAGTAATGTAGTGATGGTAGCCTGTATGAATTTCTGAATGATAGTTGTTTTCATACATGCTAGTCAACACTTGATGATACAGTGAAGAGAAATACATGTAATTAACTCATCTTCTGTTTCAAATTCACTAAGAGTATAATTGCATGTTGACTTTAACATTTAGAGAATGGCTTCTAGAATCTGCCTTTTGTTGGGGTACTGCTATACATTGGTGGCAAATGCCACCCACAGCAAGAGTTCATTCCCTCAACCAAGTGTGATACTGGTGGGCAAAAAGCTGTGACCACATATGTCTTGTAGCAATAGAGCTTCTACTTTTTGAGCACTGCCATGTTTGCAATATTCAAACCAAAAGAGGCTATCAAAGATGCTCACCCACCCAAACTTGCCAAAAAACACAAATGAGCACTGATACAGTGAACTAAATTCTTCACACAATGTTCACAAAAATAATTTAGTGAATTTGAAAGTAATATACAGGAGTGAATACAACATGTGAAATTCTAAAACATCATAATCACTATAATATCATCACAATCAATCCCGCTCAGCAAGGTGTTACAACACCGAGTAGCATGTGTATCCTCAGAAAAGGGAAGAATCCCAAGAGAACTCTTGAGAACTCTTGGGATTCTTCCCTTTTCTGAGGATACACATGCTACTCGGTGTTGTAACACCTTGCTGTGTGTGATTGATTGTGATGATATTATAGTGATTATGATGTTTTAGAATTTCACATGTTGTATTCACTCCTGTATATTACTTTCAAATTCACTAAATTATTTTTGTGAACATTGTGTGAAGAATTTAGTTCACTGTATCAGTGCTCATTTGTGTTTTTTGGCATGTTTGCAATATTAGCATCCCAACAAGATCCCAAGGCTTGTGTTGACTCCTTCATTGTTTGCATAGTTTCAGCTGCAATGAAATATGCAAAATACCCTGACCTGGATAGCCCAGGTGAGCCTGATCCCATCAGATCTCAGAAGCTAAGCAAGGTCAGCCTTGGTTAGTAATTGGATGGGAGACCTCCAACAAAGACCAGGGTTGCAGAGGCAGGCAATGGCAAACCACTTCTGTTAGTCTCTCACCATGAAAACCCCACCAGGGGTCGCCATAAGTCAGCCCTGACTTGATAGTACTCTCCATCACCACCAGTCAAGAAAATAGCAGAGTAACAGGTTTACATAGTCTCTCACAGTACTTAATCTGCCTCACAGAGTCATTATGAAGATAAAATGGAATAACCTTGTGAATGCCAGACTAAACTCATTGAAGGATTGTTGTATTAAATAAGAGCCATCATGGGGTTGGACTAGGACTGGGAAGGCCTGAGTTCAAATCTCAAACCAGGCAACCACAAACCTTACTGGGTGCCCTTGAACAAGTCATTCTCCCTTCAGCCAATCACAGGATTTTCGTGAAGATAAAATAGAAGAGGACAAGACAATGTATACCTCCTGAGTTCTTTGGAAGGAAGTACGACTACGAACTGAATAGTTAATAATAGTTAAATAACAGAGCTGTATAAATAAAATGTGTAATGACTAGACATGGGCATGAATGGGGAAAAAAACTTGAACACCCTGTTCATCGTTCAGTGCTCTCCATGAACAATGAACAATGAACATGGACGAACATGAACTGTTCCCGGACATGTTTGTTGTTTGTGGGGGCCAGAACCCCCCCCAAACCCCCCTCATTTAGCTCCCTCCCCTCAAACCCACTTACCTGGCCCTTTAAAGATCCCTTTAAACTATCAGCTGGCAGGCAGCAGGAGGGAATAATTTAAAGGGCCCTTTCCTGCCACGTGCAAGGGGCAGGGCCCTTTAAACACCCCACAAACTGACCTTTCCAATGTCCAATACCCACCAAATTTGCAGGGGACATAGTCCTCACTGTCCTCTGAAGACCCCCCAAGTTTCAGAGAGATTGCTCCCTGGGAAAGGCATGATCCACGGGTCTCCCCGTTGGCTGTCATTTTCTCTTCACAGTGGCAAAAAGAGGACTCTCTGCTGGAAGTACTTTGAAGGGTTAAAGCCAGAAGGAAAGCCAGAAGGAGTTCAGACAGAGTTCAGTCCCTCCCTCCCTCCGGTTGCCAAGGGGACTGATTGTAGCAGATGCCAGACTGTCTGGCTTGCTGAACAGCTGCCGAAGGCAATGAATGAGGCTTGCAATGACTACCTGTTCGTTTAGGATGGGGCCTCACAAACAGCTTGTTCGAGAACAGCAGATTAGGCTGTTCGTTGGTTTTTTCTGTTCGTAATGCTGTTCGTTTCCATGGCTAGTAATGACCACTTTTTACGGAGTAGGACTCTATATGCACAATTATCCATAATGATCATTTCCTTCCAATTTTCTTGTTTGACAGGCCCAGCTGTAAGGTACAGCCACTTTGAAGTCTCCAGACCAACTCCACCTCCTCTTGTTGGTCAACATACAGTGGATGTATTGAAGACGGCTCTGGGATATAAGGATGATACCATACAGGAACTGCTCACCTCCAGAGTAATAACGCAACATGAACTCATATAAATGGATTTGGCTTCTGATCCTGATGGAGAAGAAACTTTCTCATTCCTACTAGTGAGTGATTCCGCACACGTTGGATAATGCAATTCCAGTCCTCTTTATAGATCATTTGGAATGGATTTTTTTGTGTGCGGAACAAAAAATCCACCTCAAACAATTAATAAAGTGCATTGAAAGTGCATTATCCAACGTGTGCGGAATCAGCCAGTATCTCTTCCAGTTTGACAACCTAATGTTGATTAAGTTCTCTTTTTTATAATCAGAAGCACATTCAGCACAAAATATCAGTCTGTAAGGTTCCCCTCCAGTTTTGCAGCTTAAAAGGTACAATTGTGTATTTTGCTAAAATCCAGTTGCCAAATGGTTATATGGCTAATCACTTCCCCAGATTTGTTTTTGTAAACTAGGGAATATAATTTGCACCAGAATTTTAACTATCCTCAGCATTAGCTCCCCATAGAGATACAGTAAAGGGGGCAAATACTTGTAATACTTGCTTTCATTTTTTGCTATCTGCTTCTTTCTCATATGAAACCAAGATTAGGAACAAATGGATGTTCTCCATGATTAATTTTAATAGGAAGCTGAACATATTGTTAATCTGTAATGTAAGCCATGGAGAAAGAGGCCATTGTAAAATTAACCACATTTAAATTAAATTAACCATGTTCTATTATGAAATTATTTGTTTTCCTATTCAATGATAATCTACAGCTGTGCTGTGGTAATAAAGCTAGAATGTTACATTTATCTGGTTCTGCAAAGAAGAGAACACATTTGAATCCCAGCTAAGCTCTAGAAGACCCCAAGAACTACTAAATTCTGTCTCTTATTATATATTGGATTGTTTTGCACTTTTATAAGAAGCATCATCTTCCTAGAAGATGGGTTTGGCTTCAGAATAGAGTTGCCAGCCTCCAGGTAGTGGCTGGAGATCTCCTGGAATTACAACTAGTCTCCAGGCCACAGAGATCAGTTCACCTGGAGAAAATGGCTACTTTGGGGGGTGGACTCTATGCAATTATGCCATGCCAAGGTCCTTTCCCTCCCCAAACCCCACTTTCTCCAGGTTTCTCCAGATTTCACCCCCCAGATCTCCAGGAATTTCCCAACTTGGAGCTGGCAACCCTAGTTGAGAATGATTTTTTAAATTAAAACAAACCTCATTCAAGATAGAAATATGACAACAATAGCAAGTTTGCACATAAGCATCTATAAAAAGTTTCCAAATATCTAAAATTAAGTCCATATTCAATTGTTGTCTATATGCCATATGTTCAAATATTGAATAAGGTTATAAGGTCCTTGAGCCATTGAAATATGGAACGTGGACATTTATCTCTCTAGTGTTGTAATGTAGGTCTTTTGACTGGGGAGAAGGGCATGGAGGGTCCATTTTAGTTGACCATCAGTAAGCCTCTAAGAAACAGGCAAATAAGCTGCTGTAGCACAGTGGTTAAGTGACTTGGCTGTGAATCAGCACTCTACTGGTTCAAATCCCACTACTGCCATGAGCTCAGTAGATGGCCTTGGGTAAGCCACTCCTCTCAGCCTCAACTCCCCAGCTGTATTGTGAGAATATTATTTTATTTATTATTTATTTTATTTCATTATAGTTCTATTCCACCCTCCCAAAAAACGGGCTCAGGACAGATTACATCAGTTAAAAACACAGTCACAACAATAACACTAACAATAATAATAACACTAACTTGTTCACTGCTCTGGGTGAGGCACTAATATGTCTAGAAGAACAGTATATAAGTGCAGTTGTTGTTGTTGTTGTTGTTGTTGTTGTTGTTGTTGTTGTTGTTGTTGTTGTTAAAAGCTCATAAGCATCATCAAAAATCAATGAATATTCTAACACAAAGTTGATATGACTTCCTTCCCCAAAGATCAAATAACTGGACACCCCCCAAGCATATGTTTAAGAGATGTGTCCTGTAAGTTACAATGCAAGAAAGTGAACACTTTACTAAAAAGGTACTGTGGTATCCAATACATCCTGAACATATTTTTTTTGCTGAATAAGTTGCACCTTTAAATCCATAGAGACAACATGTATAACGTTTATATATTTATTTATTTGATTATTTAAAGCATTTGAATGCCACCTTTCTGTCTAAATAGGGTCCCAAACTGTGAACATTAAAAAAAATTAAAGCAACATTTCAAACAATTTAAATCTAAATTTAAAATAACAGTTTAAATCCTATAAAATAAGTCAATAAAAACCCACAAACACAACATCAAGAACAGGAAGGAGGGCAAATCAGTTATTGGGGGCATGCCAAATGAAACAAAAACAGGGAAGGAAGCAATAGAGAGGGACAGACAAATCTACCTGAGGAGAGGTTTCCAAAGTTTTGGCGCCATAACTGAGATGGCCCTTTCTCAGGTTACCACCTATGTAGTCTTGGATGATGGAGGCACCTGAAGCAGGGCTTCTAAATATGACTAGAGTGAATGGATAGGTTCATGTGAGAGAAGGCGCTCCTTAAACTTTGCTGGCCCCAAGCCATATAGGGCTTTAAAGATCAATACCAGCACCTTGAATTGGGCCCAGAAGCAAACTGGAAGCCAGTGTAGATGGAACAAGACACTGAAGTGATATGGTCCCCACAACCCCTCCAGTCAGCATCCTGGTCGCAACATTCTGTACCAGCTGTAGCTTCCAGACAGTCTTCAAGGGCAACACCACATTCAGTGAGTTGCAGAACTCTAATTTATATGTTTAAGGCTATATCCCATTGCTTTGGCAAAACTGGGTTGTTTAGCTCCTTCCATTCATTCCTAAGACTAACCTTGTCATATTTACTCATTCACATCAGATATCTACAAACCAGCAATGTAGGCTTTGTTTTCGGCATTGATTCAATGAGAATTTTCAAGAGAAACACCACTCAAATGCTCAGTGCTGCAGGGCCCTATTTAGATACCAACTAATGTTGCAGCTATAAATATTGCCATTCAACAGAAGCTGGCAAGTAATATCTAGATGTTAGCTGAGAAAATGACAGATCATCATAGCCTGTCTACTGGTCCAAAGGAAAAATCCCCCTGTTTGTCCAAGCTTTCCTTATAAAAGAAGTCTTCCAAATTTTAGATCTAGATTGACCCATAATGTTAATGTTAACACTGGGAATGATTACTATTACCTGAAATGATTAAACTTGGTACGACTTATCTGACATTTCATAATATGGAAATGAAAATTAAAAGCCAAGTTCAGTCACAATTTCTGAGTAAAATCCAAACACTCCCAATTACAGCAATGAGGGCCGAGGAGCTTAAGAACAGAAGAGAGCCTGCTGGATCACCTCAATCTGGTCTAGCATCCTGTTTCATTGAATGGCCTACCAGTGTCCACAGCGGGCCAACCAACATGGCATAGAGGCCAAAGCCTTCTCTTGCTCTTGTCTCTTTGCATGGGTGTTAGAGGTTTACTGCCTCTGGATGTGGAGGTTCCCTTTTGACACCACAGCTAGTAGCTATTGTTGAACTTATCATCCATGGATCTGTCTAATCTTCTTTTAAAAGTCAGCTATGTTACTGATTAGTAGAAAAACCCGAACCATGTGGTTCATGGTCCGTCAAATTTCACAAATCACGAACCACGGACTTTCATGAACCTGCCCCTGGTTTGCGAACCAGTTCATTTGGTTCATGAAAACGTCACACCCAGTGGCAGAAAATCGGCACTTCCAGGTCAGCAGAAGTTTACTTCCGGGTCAGCAGAAGGTCTGCAGGAAGTCCATCCCCTGTTGCCTAGGAAACTGATTGATTGGCACCAGGCTGTCTGCAGTGACGAACCAAAAAATGAACCAAACGAACCAGCCTAAACATTCGTAGTGGTTCGTCAGAAATGGGATCTGACAAACCGTGGTTCATGAACCATGAACCGGCCTGGTTCGTGCTTAATTTTGGTTCATATTTCGGTTCATGACCATCTCTACTGATTAGTAATTGGCAGGTTCCTCCTCAGTTTGGAACACTAATTTGAGCTCCGTTTGAATCAAGCTCTGTTCACTTTTTAAAATGTGATTCTGTTCTGATCTAAGGCCCCATTGCAGTCCTAAGGATGTCATCAAGAGCACAAAGGGATCAGAACTCCATATGCTAGCAGCTAAGGGTGTTCTGAATCATGTACAATAGAGCATCCACAGCTATTAGGATGCATGGGAAGTGCAGTTCCCAGTGTTTCCCAGCTCAGTAGCTTAGGCTAGAAAGCATTTTCAGTTATATATCCTAGGTTTCCCAATGTTGATGACAGAGCATTCTGGCCACATCTGCTGAATGCATATGTACCTCTTTTACCATTCTGAACCCAAGCAGTAAATCAACAGAACATTCACAGCCAGCAGAATTCATCTATGAACCAGGTAATTATAAACTTTGGTACCATCAATAGTATTGGGATCCAAAATTAAAACCCAGCCTGCACCCCATTATCACATTTTCAACAGTTCCTTTCCTTAGAAACAGATGAGTTAGCCGTGTGAGTCTGTAATAGCAAAATAGAAAAGAGTCCAGTAGCACCTTTAAGACTAACCAACTTTACTGTAGCATAAGCTTTCGAGAATCACAGTTCTTAAAAGCTTATGCTTATTGCATCTGACAAAGAGAACTGTGGTTCTCGAAAGCTTATGCTACAGTAAAGTTGGTTAGTCTTAAAGGTGCTACTGGACTCTTTTCCTTGGAAACCTATTGGTGAATTTCAGAAGGCCTGACATCATATCAAGAACGACCCATTGCGTGAATAAAGCTCATAGAATCTAGCCCATGGTTAACGGCATGCAGTACATGAAAGCAAAACCGCTTTTTGTATACAAAGCAGTATGACATTTCTTCAATCAGGGTGAGGGGAAGAGGAGACCCACAATTCTTAATCTTGGAGACATATAATTTAGATCAAAAATACATTCTGAACCAGCAGATTCAAAACTTGTTTCTTTGTATGTGTGTGAGTGTGTGTGTTTGGCTAAAGTGAAGTCATGTTCTCCTTTCCATGAAACTAAATAAAACTAACCCAAACTGACACTCAGCAAATAACGAACATATTTCACTCAAAGGATCGGAAACAGGCCTGCCATTCTAAATGGCCTGTCACTTTGTTTCCAGTTTAACAAACAACATCCTCCATGTTAGATTGGAACTTCACAACTATAGATTACTTCCCAGAAGGGGGAAAGAAAATTATTACATAATTACATTGAAATAGAACTGTACTGTGGTTGCTTGAGTTTGAAGTTCTGTGGTAAGGATTTCCTTTGTCAGCTTATTTAGTGTATATCTATATGTTCTCATTCCCTGATCTCCTCTGAGTCTTTTTTCCTCCCTGCACATGTGTGTTGTACTATATTCTCAGTACCAAAGTCAATAGCACTTTGCCCAGATGCTGAACACTGCATGAGGTCCTAGAAGGAGGTATGCCTCAAAGAATCTGAAGTCTGGCATGAGTGCTGAGGGAGGTAAGCAGGGGTAAGAGTTCAGATTTAAGGGTGAGATTCGGAAAGATAATGGCATCATTCAATGTTAGTCCAAAAAGAGCAGCCAAGATTACTGAGAGAAACAGCAACTAGACGTCGGGGTTAGATGAAAAGGTTTGGTCCAAAAGAGAGAACGGGTTATTGCTGAAAACGATTCCTTCCAAATTCATATTTACAAACATGTGTGCTGCTTCTGCTGAGCAAGGGGCATTTCTTTTGCTTTTCTAAGAATGGAATACATAAATGACAGAGTGAAACCACACTCGGCTTCTTTCAAGGCCTCTGAAAAGGATCCGTTTCAACAGTTTGCTGAGCTATGGAAAGAACCAAGAGTCACAGAATCAGCTTGTACAAATCTGAGAAATCCCATTGGCTTAGTTTTTCATTCCACAGTTTGTTTATTTAATTTTGAAAATTCATATGCCTCCTAAGGTTGCCAGCCTTCTGGTGGTGGCTGGAGATCTCCCAGGATTACAACTGATTTCCAGGCCATAGTGATCAGTACCTCTGGAAAAAACAGATGCTTTGAAGGGTGAACCCTTTGAGGTCCCTCCCCTCTTTAAACCCCCATCCTTTCCAGGCTCCACCCCCCAAGTCTCTAAGAATTACCAAACCTGGAGCTGGCAACCCTAATCCTATCCATTCCAGATGCCTGATCAGAGTGGTTTACAGCTAAAACAATGCAATCAGGCCATTAAAACATGTCTGGGAATGAAAAAAAACCCATAAAATTACACATAGCAACTGAAATGGTATTAAAGAGTCCTCAGGCCAGAAGCAAACCATAAAACAACATAAAAAAGGGGAAAAAACTTCTTTGTTAAAAGCCAGGGTAAAATGTAGGGTTGCTAACTCCTGTCTGGAAAATTTCTGGAGATTTGGGGGCAGTGCCTGTGGAGGGGAGAATTTCGAGAGGAATTTCACCTGCACTCTATGGTATATCATGGAATTTGCCCTCTAAACCTGCCATTTTCTCCAGAAGAACTGATCTCTGTAGTCTGGAGATCAGTTGTAACTCTAGGAGAAATCCAGGACCCATCTGGAGGTTGGCAATAGACATAAGCACGAACAGAAAAAAAAACGAACACGGTGTTCGTTGTTCATTGCCATCCACAAACAATGAACATTGATGAACATGATCCTGTTCATGAACATGTTCGTTGTTCGTGGGGGCCAGCAGGCTCTCCTCCAGCCATCAAGATCCCTACCACACCACTCCCAGAAACCCTACCTGAGCAGGCAGCAGGAAAGGTGCCAATAATAAATAATAGCTTGGCCCCAGAGCCTGGCAGCAGCCCTGGAACCTGAAGGGGTAGATCTCTATCCCACCACACACAAAGAAAATTCAAGCTCCAATGCACTTACCCTGTCTCTCTAACAGCAGCTGTCTCTCCCTGAAAGCAAGATCTGGGAGCCCCCCTCCCCCCTGGTCTTTTCCTCTTGTAACAAATTTGGAGCTCCAGTCCACACTGCCTATCCAGTCCAGTCCAGTCCAGTCCAGTCCAGACCTGCCTATCAAGCTAAATTGGGCTTAAATTGGGGGTTCCAGGGCAACAGCAGGAGTTCAGACAGAGTTCAGACAATCCCTGCCTAAGTTGCCAAAGGAATTTGCAGGTGCCAGACTGTCTGGCTTGATGAACAGCAAGGAACAGCAATGAACAAGGCTTGCAACGACCACCTGTTCGTTTAGAATGGGGCCTCACGAACAGCTTATTCGTGAACAGCAGATTGGGCTGTTAATGGGGTTTTTTTTCATTCGTATTGCTGTTCATGCCCATCTCTAGTTGGCAACCCTAGAAAGGAAATGTTTTGGCCTGGCACCTAAAGGAAAGTAAGACCAGCACTAGACAAGCATCAAGGAAGAGGGTATTCCCAAAGGCAAGGCACCACAACTAGGAGAGTGTAATCCAAGTCTGGGAACCAGCCCGAGAGCCTATTTTATGCTAACGGGAATAATCCAGCTTTTGCTAGTTCCCCAGGGCAAACCTGGGATCCTGTCCAAGGGAATGAACTCTGTTGGGCCAGATTATCTGGTTGGAGCAGGCAGCTGCTGTAGTAGTGAGTACGAGCACAGTGGTGGCCCACCTGCAAGCTGGCAACCCTGTCTGGCAACTAATTCGTACATACTGAATTAAACCCGTGAGGATCCTCCCCTACATGTCTTGAGGAGGGAAACAGGAAATAGTTTATAAGGCCTCACTTAAAGGCATGCAAACATACATCACAGGTCAATCTTGATCATGACCCCAGCATGTGTAGGGAAGGGACTTCAACCTCCCCAGTCCCCAGCTCTGTAAAATCATGCTGGTCCTGGAAAGCATTTGACAGCATTCTTTGGCTGTTGATCTGTTCCTGGTTTTATTCTCTAATACGGTTTTATTGTTGCGATTCTTTTGGTTTTAATTGTATGGTGCTTTGGGTCCCATTTTGGGAGAGGAGAAGGGTTTTAATTAAATAATATTAACTCAATAGCAGCGAAAACTAAACTGTACCAGAGTGCTGATTTTAGGTGCTGCATTATTGAGTAGATGTTGAGTAGTTTTCCCTGAGGAAGAACATTGATGGTTGAAGCACATCCGGAAATCTGGTTACCAATTTGTTCATCAATCTTCTGTCACCTGTTGCTTTTGCCTTTTCCTCCGGTTACACACAGAGAGCCTGAGGTGCACTAAAGGACAAGGATGAATAATTTTGCTAATTCTTTACAAAACATTGTCATGCTTCTGGTTCTTTCTTGGCAAGAGGTCTTCAGCGTGATTATAGACCTTAAAACCTATCCCTTGGGAAACTAGCCACCAGAAGCAAATGCTTACAGTGGGTCCGATCAAATGATCCACAAAGAGAACCCTGCTCAAAAGATGGAAACTTCTTGCCTCACTCATTGCTGTACCCCCCCTAAACTCTGCCCCAGTGGTTTCAGGACCCCCCCCCCAGGACAGCACAGGGTGTGTTGAAGTCTACCATAGGAGTAATCAGTAAAAACCACTTCCCAATAAAACCTAGCAGGAGGAAAGAGTCAGCCTGGTACACCATGGGGAGTGCTGAACATCTGGAATGGTGGTCTACAAACCCCACATGGCTTGTCAAAGTAAACATATGACTTATATATGAAATTGCCTCTTTACACTGGGATACTAAAGTTTCTATTTTTACATTTATGTCATTTTTGGCCGTTACTATTAATCAAATGAAGGTCTGGGATTAAAAGGAGTGGGAAAACCGAGCTGCCAGTCATGGTCAAAGCCAACCTTCTGCTCACATTTCCAGGTGAGGCTTCACATAAATTAATAGGAAATCAGTGATTTCCTCAAAAAACTAAAAGAAACCTCTATAACGAGGTCTTCAATCTCAAGTGTCTCCGTGTATTTTAGCATTTGTAAATTGTTAGCATCAGAAATGTTGAATGAGACCAGCTATTCTTAAGCTCAGAAAACTATTATGAACATCTTTAAATCAATAATTACATCTTTAAGTTGCCTCCAGCCCGTTTTAAATATCCTTCTATTCTCATAGTCATGGGGTTAGGTATAGCCAACTCAGTCTCACCCAGTTCCTCTCTATTCTACAGTCCCTGCCCCACAACTCCCACAATTTCCAGCATAGCCTTGAGGATGGGGGGAGTCAACACTTTCACCAACAGAAAAGCAAGTTGGATCCAAAATACGGTAACTAAAGGAGGATTTTTTCAGGACTACTTAAGAATGATAACAGAGATATTGATATTGGAAAAACATTATCTTAAGCCAATGGGAATTTGGAGTGGGCAAAGCTGGGCAGGCCAGATGTGTGGGGCATGAAGTACTGTGCTTTTCAGTGAAGAGCATCAAGTAGGGCTAATTTTTTTTGAGCCAAACATTTTTGTATTCAAAGAAAGAGCTCTAGATCTTTCAGTGGAGGCTATCATGTCACAAACTAAAAATCCAGTTTCTCTAAACGTTGGAAGTTTGGGTGAATGAGTGCCCTGATGGAGTTTTTTGGCCTCATCTTGCCTATGGGCCTGCTACCACTACTAAAAGAGAAATCAGTTACTTTCCTGGGCTTTCACATCCAAATGAGAAGGCTAGAACGTCTCCTGTTGTCATCTAGGATTCTATATGTAGGAATTTTTTAAAAATTCAGTCATCATGGGAACTTATATTTGCAGCCCAAAGTGTCATAACCAAGGCATCAGTTTAGCACCTCAGTAAGAACTGAACCTAAAATACAGAGCATGGAGAGTGCATTGTGGGATTTGAAGAAGAGATATTGCGGGTTGGATCCTGCCAGCTTTTCCACTGAATCTTACCTATTTAATTTATTTATTTAATCAAATTTATATCCCACCCTCCCCATGAACAGGCTCAGAGTGGCTCACATCAATAAAAAATACAAAGTTAAAACACAGTAAAATTAAGATTAAAAATTACCCAAGTCCCCTTCCTGCTACAACTCCTATCCCCTGTGGGTTTTGTACCCATGATTCTCACTGTAGCCTTTTTGGCTGCTTAAGGAAGGTGCCACTTCCTTTCTCAACAGCTGAAAAGTTGTTTGTGTCCAACCTCTAGATTCAACATTTCAGACCCCATAAGAAACGACCAGTGATTGGATCTAATGATGCCTTTCTACTAAGCAAGAAGTCTTTTGTTGGTTGGCGAGTCGGCGACTCATTCCGTTGGAAGAATAACATCTTCCTCAAGCAGGAGGAGTACAATGTTTTGCCATATAAATATTTTTGTGTGTTTTATTTCTGCTAATTAATGTGTAGGGTTGAATGTATGTTTGCTATGGTTAAAATGCAGGCCCCTACGAGAACAAAGGGAAGGCTGGATGGGTGAGTGAAGTATATTATGACTAAATAGTAGCTGTACCCTAGGTGGTGGAGTGAGCTGCAGTTTAGTCAGAGTTCTTCTGAGGGAAGGAGTTGGGTGTGTTGTTCTAGTGTTGATCAGAGCTGTTCTGGAAGGACTGAAGTGCTATAATCTGAGGGAAATCTGTATATTCTTTTCTTTGTTGATAATATTAGCCTAAGTGGCAACTGGGGGAAAGTATGTCTTTGTGACTGAGTCCAATTAGAAAAGTTTGAAGATCTATGCCTATCTTGGAACTATTATGCTTCTGAACAACTCTGAAACTCTATTTCTGTTTAAGTAAAATGCCTGTTTTATATAGAGCAAAGGATCCTTTATTGCCTCACAGCCGATTCCACACACTGACTGTTCTGTCATTCTGTCAAATATAGCAAAGCCTTCCTGTACTATAAGTCAAACTGAGAGAAATAAGGCAATAGACTTTGATGACAGCGAAACCTTGGCAAACCAAGGGAATCAACCCAGATAGTAATGAACTGTAGCAAACAATTCCGGGAATATTAAGTTATCAATATTTTATATTCAGTGCAAAGGCGCAAAGTGCAAAGTGCAATTATATAAATATACAAATTGATAAATATACAATAAATACAAAAGGAATATCTGCTTTCTCTGTCTCGACGTGCAATAAATATTACTTATTTTTATCCTTTGTCCAAATCATTATGGAGGAGGTTTTCAGAAATCCATGTCCGTAAATGGTATATGATGGAAATTGGGCAGCATACAAATGGAGAGTCCAGATGTGGATGCTGGGTGACTCCAGTCCAAACTGTAAATTGTTCCAAAAGTGCCGATGGGATTATGCGTGCATATTTATACAATTCCCATTTTGTATATTACATACTTCTTCCTGGGCACAATTAAACATGGACTGTGGGCAAGAGTATACTCCCGAGTATATTCCCGAAACAGGAATTGTATAAATATGCACGCATAATCCCGTCGGCACTTTTGGAACAATTTACAGTTTGGACTGGAGTCACCCAGCATCCACATCAGGACTCTCCATTTGTATGCTGCCCAATTTCCATCATATACCATTTACGGACATGGATTTCTGAAAACCTTCTCCATAATGATTTGGACAAAGGATAAAAATAAGTAATATTTATTGCACGTCGAGACAGAGAAAGCAGATATTCCTTTTGTATTTATTGTATATTTATCAATTTGTATATTTATATAATTGCACTTTGCACTTTGCACCTTTGCACTGAATATAAAATATTGATAACTTAATATTCCCGGAATTGTTTGCGACAGCGAAACCTTGGCTGTTTCCACACGGCTTACCTTCCCTCAGAACGACCCGGAACATTGCACAAAAACTGCGGAAGATAGCGTTTTCTTGCATGAGAAAATGTGATCTTCTGTGTTTTTTGCGCAATGTTCCGGGTCGTTCCTAGGGAAGGTAAGCCGTGTGGAAACGGCCCCTGTGGGAATGGTAAGGAAAGCAGTAAGGCAGGTATATATAGGTCTTATAAGGGGGGGGGGATGTCAGAAGGAGTCTTCTACCAACAGGAGGACTCTTTCTTCCTATAGAAAGTCTTCCTCCAATGAGCAATCTTTCCTTAGTAAGGAACTTACTAAATCCTTCCTTTAGATGGGGACTGTTGGATCCAATTTCAACATTCTACCACAATATTCAACCCCTTTTCATAAGGGAAACTTTCTGCAAGAACTTGGGAGATTCTCAGCTGGTATAGAATTAGTATTGCACAGTAGACCTTAAATTAGGTAATTTAAAAAAATTGGTATTAACATACAGAAATACAGTGCCTTCCCAGATTGTAAATTGTTGCTCAACACATGCCCAGCTTTACAGTCTCAGATCCCAAAATCAGAAACCACAGGTTTCAAACCTTCCATTTACTGAAACTGAGCATAACTGTCTCAGTTGCTACATTGTGAAAGACTTCCAGAAATCGTTCCACCACAAATATTACTCGAAACAAACACAGTGCTTTAAAAATGTTAAAATTCCAATTGGATCCATTTTTAAAAAATTATTGCAACATTACTTCTTCCAAAAAACTCTACATTTTGGAAGACAGTGAAAACACCAAAGGCAAAATGGCACGCACCAGTGTTTGACTGTTTACAATATTTATTAGTAACATTCTCTGCTTTACAAAGTACTTGGAGCACCATTTAGATTGCTAAAGAATGAAGCCAGCTTGGGATGCCATCATAAAGTTATAATGAAGTAAAGAAGCTAGCTTAGTACTGAAACAAAACCTGTTCCTATAGTAACATCAAACTCTGGCTGCTGGTACTCCCATGGTAGCTTTTCAGCTCTGAAGCTTGATAGACATTCATATGCAAAACAAAATATGAAATTAGATGAGTTACTGGTAATGATGGAGGAAATTGACTTAACCAGTACAAGACCCTGATAGTGTAGCTGACTGCAATTCCTAGAACACTTTCTTGAGAAAAAGCCCCATTGAATAGAACTAAATGGGATTCGGAAATCTTTGAACTGTGCTATAAGCTCGTTTGGTGATTCTAATGTGGACAAGACTATGGGCCAAGCTACACATGACGAATGACACTTGAACAGCAAGTGTATTTCTCCCTGTTCACTTGCCCTCCACTCAATCCACTTGCCGTTCAAGTGTCATTTGTCATGTGTAGCTTGGCCCTGAGTTTAACTACATGAGCGAAGTTGGCAGAAAATAAAGGAATTCCCTTGCTCACTCCAACATATCTGCACAAAATCAGTTCACCGTGTGGTTCATGTCTCCAGCAACTGCCATGCTGTCAAAATAATATTAGGATTTTGTACAGATAGTTTTCCCCTTTACACCTTCAGAACTAAAGAGTCACTGCTAAGTTTACAAGCCAATGATTTAAGCCATATCACAAGGATTAAAGTGAGTTAAGTTTTTGTGAAATATCCTCTAAGGGTTTGTGGATCAGGATGTTTGCCTATAGCAACACTCACTATGGATTGATACTGGATGCTGACCAAAATAGGAAGCCCCATTTCGCAAGTCCTTTCATCAGCTAGATAAGCCCCCCTTTGCCTATTTCAGCTGTCTGTTTGGTCCACATGCAAACAGAGGCAAAAAAGGTCACTCCCAACAAAGTGGTAACTGCCTTTTTAAAGGAGGGCTCTGCATCCTTCCCTCTTCTTTGGGAAGTCCTTTGCCTAGCAAGGAGAGATGCAGGTCCTACTGTGGACCAGCATCTTTAAAGTAACACTTGTCACGAAAGAAGGAGGAATCACCTTTTTTCTACCTAGAGAGATTTTTCATGAGGGCTAGTTTCCATTTTGGTTGGGGAGACTGAAAAGGCAATTTCCATGCCGAAAATCAAGCCTGTTGAAAATTCAGTGGAGCACGAATTGCAATCCAGTCCGAGCGAAATTATTGTAGATTGTACTGATGATGCTCCAGTGATTGGGGTAGAGGCATGGCTCAGGGGTAGACCATCAGCTTGGCATGCAGAAGGTCCTGGGTTCAATCCCCTCCAGCAAAAAGTTCAAGTGGTAAGTCATGTGAATGATCCATAGCTGAGAGCCGCTGCCAATTGACCAACTTTGATGGAGCAAACCATAACAACAACATCCTTGTGCTTATGTACCACTCTTATGGACAACTTAATGCCCTCACAGAGCAGGTTACAAAGTGTGTTGTTATTATCCTCTCAACAATCACTCTGTGAACTGGGTGAGGCTGAGAGAGCTCTGAAAGAGCTGCAACTGACCCAAGGTCACCCCGCTAGCTTCAAAAATAATAACAACAACAACTTTCGTTTTATATACCACCCTTCAGGACAACTTAATGCACACTCAGAGCAGTTTACAAAGTGTGTTATCATTATCCTCACAACAATCGCCCTGTGAAGTGGGTGGGGTTGAGAGAACTCCAAGAATCAAACCTGGCTCTCCAAATTAGAGTCCTGCCACTTTGAACTACTACATCAAACTGGCTCTTCTTGATGGTCTGACTCAATATAAGGCAGCTTCATGCATTCATGTGTGTCTAAGATCAGGTGCTTGCAATACCTGAGCCAATTATATGACTGAACCTTGCAGAAGAACTACTGACCAGTGGCTGTGGAGTGTAAAACTGTGGAGTACCTGATGTTCCAGCTGCAGATTCATTCCAGAGCTTGGCAGGCAGGTAGTATATGGAGCACATAGTGTTTACAGGACTGATAATAGAGCCCCATAGAATCTGGAAGCAACACAATGCAAACCAACACGGCTTATGCTGGAGAGTGATTTACTTGCAGTGTTGGTCTAACAGTAACCTGAAGTTTGTTTGAGGGTTGAAATATTCCTGCAAGGGATGTGTGTGTTCTAAGGAGCCATGTGCTGTTTCCAAGGGATGCCTTCCAGGGAACTAAGTAAATTGTTCACAAAATGGTCATTTTGCATAGGGCTAGTTGGCTTATTCCATAGGTCAATGAGTTCAGAACCAGAAATGGGACTTACGGAAATCCCCTGGAAAGCAACACAGCATGAATTATGAATATTCCCAATTTGTGAGTGATCCGCAAACCCAGAATTATTTGCTGATGGTGCAAATAACTTAATATAATGAATACATTGGAGAAGCCTGCGATCTGGTCTCAATCAGTTCTCAAGCACCAAAAAGGTAAGTCTTGCCAGACAAATATTATGTTACTAATTATTCACCTAGCTGTGCTTTACACTTGCAGGGCTCTTTTACAGATAATGTTTCAAAATTGTTCATGAGGAATTCATTGCAAATATCTCACGGGTCACTTAGTTTCCTGAAAGCTGAATCAGATGTTCAAAAGGGTAGTACGGAAAAGGCCAACCAAAGTATTTAGCATTTGCACATATATTACTGAGTTGAGTAAAGAGGGGTGGGTGGGAAACCAGAATAACTTCCTGGAGAGAAAGCTTAGCTTCTCAACTTCTGCAGATAAGGTGGAATAGTAATGGCACAGTTGCCATGTCTTCATAGGATTGGCTAGCAGTAGAACAGTCGTGAATAAATTTATAGTTAGCAGAGCAACAGTAACTGCTTCTGGTGGGTGTTTTCTAATTGCCCTGAGAACAAAGAGTGGATGAAACTTTTTCACTGGCTCCATCCTTCATATAGCAAAGTAAAAAGGAAAGAAGTCCCTGCCCTTTTTATTTATTTATTTATTTAATTACATTTTTAGACCGCCCTCCCTGTCAGACGGGCTCAGGGCGGTTTGACAACAAATTAAAAACAGTAAAAACATTATAAAAACATTAAAACATTGTATAAAAAACCATTAAAATTGGTGGGTGTAGAATATTAAATATTAAAATGCAGCATTGTCCTGCATGGGTGGTGGAGGGTCTTCAGTGGTATGGCCAGCGAGAGGACAGCCTGGCCCCCACCAAATGCCCGGTGGAACATCTCCGTCTTGCAGGCCCGGCGGAAAGATAACAAATCCTGCTGGGCCTTTTGTGATGGTAAAAGAATCAACCAATTACCGAGATGAAGCATATAGGAAGTAGGAAAGATGCCATGAAAAACAAGGCTGTCTATAAGAAATTCAAACACAGGTTGTTGCCGTGGCTAGGGTTCCCAACTATGTATTGGGAAATTATTGGAGTTTGAGGGGGTGGAGTCCAGGGAGGGCAGAGAGGAGAGGGACCTCAACTGGATGCAATGCCACAGAATCCATCCTCCAAAGCAGCCATTTTACCCAGGAACTGTTCTCTCGAGTCTAGTGATCAGTTGCCACTCTGTGAGATCTCCAGGCCCCATTGGAGGCTGACAACCCTATGCTGTGCTGACTTCCTTCCTTCCCATATTCCTCCC
This sequence comes from Eublepharis macularius, assembly GCF_028583425.1. Lineage (NCBI taxonomy): Eukaryota > Metazoa > Chordata > Lepidosauria > Squamata > Eublepharidae > Eublepharis > Eublepharis macularius. The sequence continues at coordinate 23,772,492 of NC_072800.1, read as the reverse complement.
TCATACTCTTTCTCACATGTGGAGTGTGATTGAAGTCTTCTGTATTTTGGAAGCCTTGAATCAAATCAACTCCTGATTCAACGTGAAATCCAAATGTAGGTTCTCGGATGACTTGATGTTTGTCCATCCAAGGGGGAGGGGGGGGAGACTTTAGTTTCATCTTGGCTTACAGTGCAGCTTAGAGTCCTGTCTTTGTTGGGAGATGGACACTGCAGTTCACCCTTTGTGCCTGTGTTCAAATATCGTGGCAAGAGTGGCTAAGTCAAGGCTTGCCAAATCTGGAAGTCTTCCATCACACAGCTTGTGCAAAGGGAGTGGTGAGCAAATGAGGGGAGCGTGTGAGTACAGCAGAAAGAGGGTGACTTTGTATTCAGAGTGGGCAAACCTCTCTTTGTGGTGACATGTGAATGCAGCTGCCCGGAAGGTTTGCTGTTGCCCCTAAATTGATTCAGAATCACTCCGTAGTTAGTGAAAGGAAAGCAACAGAAACTGGCCAAGGGTGAAATGCATCCCTACAGGTGGTTAAAATGGGCCCAGTCTGTATATGGAATATTTTCCATTAACTTTTCTGCAGCTTGCAAATGGTATGAAGAGAAGACATATTTCTATGGGATGGCAAAGACTCAGATTGAAAATCCGTTTCTACTCAAAAAGGAGTGTGCTGCCCTCTACAAAAACACCTCTTCTGAACATATTCTGTGATCTTTTTATAATGATGCATAGGATTTTATTATTAATTTGCCCCTTAAGCACCTTTGGAATGCTCATCATTTTTTCCTGCTTTACAGTATTACTATAATGGTATCTTCTCCTTTCTTTGGTATCCTTATGCATGGCTGACACGTCTTTTGAAACTGTTAAGCAAAACTACAGTTAAAAAATTCTGTGGAGAAGATGCAAAGGAATACATGAAAAGAAGTATAGTCCTCCTGACATCTCAACTCACTCTACCCCTCCCCCACTCTGCCGCTCTAGATGATATTCAGGGAACCGGGATCTCTTGTTTCGTATAAGTGTTTCATTTTGTGGAGCTATTTAAATACCTGAATTCGCCCACTTTGTCTGTACCCACTTCGATTTAGCATAGTTCTGCCCAGCAAAGTTTTGTCGCAATAAGAAATGTGATGATTTGGAATGGTTTACAGTGGAGCATAGTTTGTGGTTCTTCGTGTTCTTGCGTGAGGCGTCCAACATAAACCACTTTAGATAAACTCTCTTCTGCGGCTTCAAGTCTTCTTTGGCTGAGGAGATGGGCTTCCTAGTTTTTGTCTCTGAGGAATATAACTTAACCATTCCATCAGCATACACTGTTTCCTTCATGGATGTGAGAGTGTTAGTGTTATTATGGCTTGGGAGGAGAAATATCTTACAACCAGTGACCGGGTTCAGTGTGGGAGCTTCTTGCCTTTCTTTCTCTTGTACCAGATTGGCATTCATAACATTTTCCCCAGACTAACTATTCAGTAACATGATGACCAAAAGAATAAACAATCAGAGCTTATTCCTGCTGTTTTAAAGAGTCAAGAACCTAAGTTTGGTACTGTGTAGTAGTAAAATATTAAAATATATATTTTAATAAAATAAAATATCTAATACAATAAAATGTTTAATTAAATGTTTAAAGTATATTTCATAAAATATATGTTTTAATACAGATTCTGATTTTCCAGATCTGCAGTTTCTTGTTGAGCAGGCAAAAGATTTCACTACAAAGTTTGTGTATTTTGCCTTTCAGACTATTTTTTTTAAAATTCCCCATATTAAATCAAAGTGGTTAGGTAGGTTACAATATATCTTATACTTTGCTGAAATTATGAAAGGATGATAGAGCCAGTGTGGTGTTAGACTAGGATTGTGTTCAAATCCCCATTCACTGCTGAACTACAAATGAAGGTATTTTGGACCAGACTTTTGATCTCTCAGGGTTGCAGGGAGGAGGAAGGAACAACCAAGTATGCTACTCTGAGCTCCCTAGAGGAAGAGGCAGGATAAAAATGTAGTAGATAATGGTGATTGCATTAATATGATTTATCACGCTATTGCATTCAATTTTCACAAACGAGAAGTGAATCCAAACTGTTAATCATGTGGTAGTGTACAATGCTATGTATGCAACCAGAAACCAGGGGTTGTTTCAGAGGTACAAATCAAACTGGGTTGCCAGATCTGGGTTGGAAAATTCCTGGAGATTTGGTGGTGGAGTCTGGGGAAGGAGAGGCTGAGGGATGGGAGGGACTTCAACAGGGTATAATGTCACAGAGTATACCTTCCAAAGCAGCCATTTCCCTAGGAGAATTAATCTGTGTTGGCTGTATTTCTGGGAGATCTCCTGGCCCACTTGCAAGCTGGCAACACAGTCTGGCATCTTCAGGAGACCTGCTGTTTCTTAAACTTACATTTCACTACCTCTATCAGGATTTTGTTTGGAGTGAAATACATAGAAACCTGGTCCTTCAAAGTCATATTAGAATCAATGAGTTTTAAATATGGTTGCTTCCAATGTTACTGATTTCAATCCATACGAAATCCAGAGAACCTAATTATACAATTGAGTGCTTAAGTTCCTTCAGTTGCAAAGGGACTTCAGTATGTAATACACTTTGGGGTTGAGATCCAGGAATAATAATTTAAAAAATTATTAATGCCACACTCAGGACAACTTAATGCCACACTCAGAGCGGTTTACAAAGGTGGGTGGGGCTGAGAGAGCTCCGAGAAGCTGTAACTGACCCAAGGTCAACCAGCTGGCTTCAAGCAGAGAAGTGGGGAATCAAACCCGGTTCTCCAGGTTAGAGTCCTGCAGCTCTTAACCACTACACCAAACTGGAAAGTAATCTCTCGTGTGCAAGTATGATGTATATGCAATGTTTTGAAGTGCGTGAGTGGGCTGAGTTTCCTGTTTAGCAACTCCCACAGTGGAACCTCTAGTCTGGTCTCAAAACTTGGAGAGAGGTTAAAAATCAGGCTATGAATTCAGCTGGGGGGAACTGCTGTACAGGAAACTGATCAAACCCTTACATGCATGTGCAGGTCTGGATCATGGCCCACAGCTTAACTTGGTGCAAACTGGCTGAGGGTCATTGATCGCAATGGAAACTTGATTCAGTTCCTCCAGGCAGAAGCTCCCAGGCTGCCTTGATTCTCTCATTGCAGAGTCAGTCCCTTGTGAAATGGTTTACTGCTGCCTCGCACTGACGACATTGCATTCCCACTGTTTGCTTTCCTATGGTGATTGCGGAAGAATGCTGAGCAACCACTGGGGTGTGTGCCAAGCTTGACTGGGCGAGGTTACCCTTAACCTCTCCCGCTTTGTTTGCAGGATTTCCTCTGGCAGCCGTCATCCTAGGAATTAGCTTTTCATCCAAAAAAAAGGGGGGGGGCATTTGTTTTCTGTAGCAATACCATGACCAAATCAAAATGCAAGTGACTGGGAATGTAACCAGAAATCCAGCTCCTCTGCATGAGAAATAAGGCGTCAAACACAACCCCGATTGTGTATTGACACTGCTAAATTACCGGGGTGTAGGAAGCAGGCCAAGACCTGGGGGATCCATGACTCAGGATGTTGCTGCAATCCTGGGGACAAACGTCCCACGTCATGAAGTTACCATATATGAGGTTCAGGGGGAAAAAATAGCGTTGTTGCCAGTGACCCAGAAACAGGGCAGAGCCAGTACAGAAAGTCGGAGCAGAAGCTGAACCAGGAATTGAATGGTTCAGCTGTTGCTTACAGAGTCCTTTCATTCACTCCTTGAATAGATGTTGCAAACATCTCCCTTGGGGTTTTTCGTCAGCTGACAGGAGGGCTTCTTCTATTTTCCAAATAACACTCTTGTGTTCCTTTATCTTTAGTGCTTGACTAATAGACCTATTAAAACGGCCACGTAAAGGGGATGAAAAGGTAGGCAAACGGGTCTAGCCCTTTGTGTTTCAGGAAATATTAAACAACCTCTGGTCTCATAGCAGGGAAAAGGCTGCATTTGTTAGCTGGTTTCTGTGAATCATTGAAAAGAAGGGCAATTTAATCACTATTTCCCAATCTCCAGCATATTCTAATATGGAAGAAACCACAACATGTACAAGTAGTTTACCCAAGCATACAATTTATACGTATTCCACAGAGATAATGGACTGGGGTGGGTTGATGGGCAGGGTGTTATAGTAGTAGTAGTAGTAGTGGTGGTAGATTTATTGTCATTAACCATAGGCCATCACAAGATTCTGTATCAATCGCTTCACCTGTCACAGATCCCTTTGTGGCTGGCTAACAGAGGGTAGTTTACAATGAACGTGTTGTCGAATGGATAAAAAAGACAATTGTAGATATTGAGAAGGCTGGATAACTTGATGAAGTTAATATGCGGATCTATGGATGACAGACTTGTTTTTTAGGGGATGATTTATACTCCCCTTCCCCCATTTTTCAACCCAGGCAGACTCCTTATTTCAACAACACAGTACTTAATTTTTTGTCTCTTCCATAGAAGGATTAAACAGCTTGTGTGAAATGCTGTAAAAATGTTACATTTTTCATAGTTAAGCCCTGCTGCAATTTGATGTCACATCCATACCCTGAAGATGGAAGTGATGCTGGTTGGGAAGTCAGAGATATTGAAGGACACTGTGTTCCCCACTTTTATTGGGGTTCAGTTGACTCTTGTAAACTCGATTAAGAGTGTAGGAGTTATACTGGACCCAATGCTGCTGTGAGAGAAGCAAGTTAATTCAACTGCAAAAAAAAGCCTTCGTCTAAGTCAGTGTACTCCAAAGATGGCACTCTACCTTTACATGACCCATTGGGCCCCCTGGATCCACAGCATGGTAACATCGATAGTTGACTGCTGTAATCCATCCCACATAGGTCTCCCCTCAAAGTCAACCCAGAGATTCTAGTTGGTACAGAATGCCACAGCTCAATTATTATTGGGAGCTAGATGGAGCATGTCTATTACTCCTATTCTGCAATCACTCCATTGGCTGTCCATCAGTTACTGGCCTCCATTGAAGGTTCTATCACATATTCACGCCTTCATGGTCTTGGTCCCTCATAACTACAGGAATACTACTCTCCCTACTCTCTACTGCTCTCTTATCTGAACAGCACCTGCAGCAAGTGCCACCCTGTAAATGGGCAAAATCAACAGCTGCCCATACATGCACGTTCTCTGTAGTGGCCCCCACCTTATAGAATGGCCTGCCCGAAGAGGTCAGGAAAGCTCCCACTCCCCTGACTTTCCACAAATGTACAAAACTGAATTATTCAGGAGGGTTTTCTTACAGGTAATAGGGCTGTGCTGTAAGAAAATGGTTCGAGGAGATGCTGCAGCAAAGGGATAGGGACTATACAATACTACTGCGCACTGTCTGTTACTGCCGTCAATTATGTGACATCAAAGTGCCTGTGTTTTGCTCAACATTGTTTCAGCTCTATGTGAGACTAAGAGATACTTTGCAACACCCCTCCCACCTTATGATTGAGACATAAAGGCTCAGGGATCACAATTCCGACTTATATCTAACAAAGGTAGCTTTGATTCGCAAAAACTTATACCCTGGGAATCTTGTTTGACTTTAAGATAATGCCTGGACTTGGATTTTATGATGTGTGATCTGAATCTTGGGTCCTTTAGATAACACAACACTGTGAATATAGCACACAATCCAATTCAAGTTTAAATTTACATTAAAAATAGCCTGATTGTAAGGAAGCTTCCTTCCTTACAAAACTTCACACCCCAGGCCTAAAAGTAATGATGCCTGAGATTCTTTGCCAAGTTTTGTACACAGTAACCCTCACAGAGGAATAAGGGACCTGTGGCTAAGCAGGGAGATGCTGCTATAAGCTTTTAAGGAATACAGAAATCCAGACAGAATGAAAACTGCAAATAAAGTTTATTTTGGAGAATACAACTATCCAGTCTGGGAAAGTAGGAAATCTAAAGCAGTTAAAATAATAATGAATGTCAGTACCAATACTAGAAGTCCACTAAAAAGTCAGTCCCTCCAGACAATTGCTGTGGAAGTTATGCCATTCAAGATGAGAAGCAAGAGGCTGAAGAGACAGAACGAAAAGGGAAAGCAAGAAGTCTATAATTAATGGTTCCTTCAAGTTCTAAATGGAGGCATGGGTCCAGGCAGTTGGGCAGAAAATAATCCAAAGTTAGAGAAGGTGGTATGGCCACAATTTATTGTAATCCAAATGGAAAGCTCTGCAACTATACGGCCTATGGGGTATGAAATCATCAGGAGTGTGTATGCAGTGGCAGATTCTGGCCCCAGTTATAGGATAAATAACAGAGCACAAAAGCTAGAAATTGTTTTCTTACCAGGCTTGGAAACATGGGAGGCAACTAGGTGGGCACTCAGGTATGTACCCTGATTGGTTGAAGAGGAAGAAGGGGTGATCCAGGGCTTGAGAAGAACTCCTAATAAGATAGAAGGGAAGGGAAGGGAAGGGAAGGGAAGCTCAGATGAAATCTTGGCTTGATCAGTGAAGTAAAGCTTTGGTGTGTAACTCAAATAGTCCAAACTAAATTTTTGGGACAGGCTGGAAGTGGAACAGAGGCCAGTTCTTAACTGGGCATGGATCCTGTACTTAAGTAATGGAAAATACTAATGCAACAGGTTCTGCCTCTGTCTACCGGCATGCTGATTAATTACAAGGGGATTCTTAACAGTCTGATTCCAAGACAAGGAAGGCCTTAACTCTGGAATAATTATTCTACTCCAGTTAACATAACTGAATTAGGTACAGTCCTGCTTCCTCTGCTCTGTGCCTGTTATATCCATGACAGCCATAGATTTGTTTACCGCCTTGATGCAAAACATGGAGGCAAGTAGGTTTCAACATCAGGATGAGAAAAGTGTGGGAGAAAACCAAAATGGAACAGTCTCATAATAATGTGTGCATCGGTAATGCAGAGAAAGGGGGGGGGGCACACAAAAACACTGAAGGATTTGGATGCTTTGGCGTGGCACAAATGTGTAGCACTCGATGCAGAAGTCAAAAATAAAAAAAAATAAAAAAATGCAGGATAATACAGCAGTTCCTGAAAGGTATAACTCTATTTAGGATTACACTCCAAGGGAACTCGCCCTATGATCACATGATCTTGATCAAGAACAAAGCTTATGTGCGCTGCTGTACAAGATGTTTTAGTTGGTCTTCCTATTAAAGTTATTTGAAGCCATTCCTCATTCTGGGAGTCTTCATCAGAAATATATGAGAAGTTTTAAAAACTACAGTCAGGATTGGCTAGGAAAGGGACTTTAGCTAATAAGAGCAGGAGTTAAAGGCAACTGTACTACATTGAAGAAGGCCGCTGGAGTTGTCTGAAAGCATGCCATTTAAATAGGGATGGAATTTGAGGCCACTGCTGGGAGTGATACACAAAGGACATTCCACATTCATGTCTCTCAGTAAATAACTAGAGATTCGAATGAGGGGCCTTTGGATCTGTAGACAGAATGGAGTCTGCACAGGTTAACTAAAGAACCTTTTAAAATGCAGCTTATTTGCCCCTTGCATTAAGGAGGCACAGTATTGTTCTTAGGGAAAAGATCAATAAACTTTATTGTTTGTACCACAACTATATGTAACATGTCCAGTTGTTTGAGAAAGGCACAGCAAGTGGGTAGTTGTGTAATTTGCCGTAAACTTACATATACGGTTAACACAGAATAGAAGTGAAGTTTTGAATGTGTATGAGTCAGTTCAAGTCAAATGTATTTTGGATTTTTTAAAGAAAATATTTATTATTTATTTATTTCAAATTTCTATTCCACCCTCCCTGCGAGCGGGCTTAGGGCGGATAACAACATATTCAAATACAATAAAAATTCATCAACATTAAAACATAGTTTAAAACAGCAGTGCATTTCTATTAATACACATTTAGAACAGGATGGTGGACAGCCTCACAGGGAGGGTTAAGATTTTATACCATTTTGATTTTATAAATCAAGATAAGTACTCCTGGACAATACTTACACAAGGCAATTCCTTCAGGGAAAATGTAGTTTGTTTTGGCAAGAATCGAGGCCTTTCATTCTGAAGGAGACAAGCTAGCTCTGTAAGTCACTTTTCATTTTCTCACTGAGCCATAAACACTGGTTACTGTACTCTTCATTATTTATTGTATTCAAGGGGCAAATAAGTTTTTTATGTGCTTACCCTCTCCACAACCCTATGAGATCGGTCACTAGGAGAAACTGAAATTAAAGAGGCCACTTGACCAGAACTGTAAACGGTGGCAGCAGTGGCTTTTGAACCCATTTCTTCCACATCAAGTTCAACTTTCTACAAACTTAGAATGCATTAAACAGTGTTAGCTTTACAGATTTTTTTTTAAAAAATGCAGCTTCTTTTTATCAGTGACCCATGAAGGTGGCATATGGTAACCCCTCTTGAATTTGCTGCCTGCAATATTACACCACTTCATGAAAAGCCTATCCCTAAGTTTGCCATCTGGGCAGTTTTTCACTGGTGGACTGATTTTTCCCACTTCAGGCCTACTGTGGGATTTTTTTCTCCAGATCATGGATAAAACATGCTGCACCTTTAAGACTGTTACAGTACTAGACTTGAAGGCAGTTTTAATGTTCATTTTCAGTCTAAGCTTCCTGTGCCTCAAAAGTAGCTTCTCTAAACACTGCAGCTATCTTGGTCTGCCTTCCCTTTTCCTCCTGCTATCTTCTCAGCCAGAGGGGAGGGGAGAGGATGGGCAAAGAGATTGTAAGCTGTGTGCCTCAGATGAATTAATATTTTCTGTTAATTCTGCTGCTTGACCTCTTCCTTCTGGCATATGACCTAACCCTGGGCACATGGATGTTAGTAAATTTAGGAAGATCCTCCAGGTTCCCCAAAGAACAGATGCTAACCACTTGTGAAGGAGCTCAACAGGTTTATTTACATATTACAGATTAGGTCTAGAGTAGGGTTGCCCGTCTCCAGGTGGCTTCTGGTGGTCTTCCCAAATTACAACTGATCTCCAGATTACAGAGATAATTTTGCGTGGAAATTCCTGGTGATTTTGTGGATGGACCTAGAGAGGGCAGGATTGGGGAGGGGAGGGACCTCAGCAGGGAATAATTCCATAGAGTCCACCCTTCAAAGCAGACATTTTACCTAGGGGAACTGATCTTTGTGGCCTGGAGATCAGTTGTAATTCTCAGCTATCCAGCCACCACCTGGAGGCTGGCACCCTGACACTATGACATTAGAGCCTGCTGAGGTCCTCCCCCTCCCCAAACCCCACTCTTCCCAGGCCCCCATTCCCAAATCTCCAGGAATTTCCCAACCTAGAATTGGCAACCCTAGAGGCCCTACTTTTAACAACTCCAGTAGCAATCTTAACAACATCAACCACATCTTTTTCTTCCCAAACACCATCAGGATGCAGAAGGGCCTCACCTCCAAACATTTCTTAACTGTATTATCCTTTGTAATTCTTTAGAACAATACATTCTTCCCCTTGACTTTGCTAATCCCACCTTGAGATGGGCCCTGTACCAGACTCCACCATTTGCCAGATCTGTACCTTCTAAGTAGGGTTGCCCTATGGGGTCCAGAACAATATTGGACCTTGGGTAGAGGGGGCAGCAGCACGAACCCATTTCTCAGTGTGTGAGCGCATGCACGCATGCACAAGCTTCCACCTGGCATGATGCTGTCACTACAGGAAGTGATATCACCGCACTGGTCTGCTTCTGTGTGCCACAGCTAGCTGGCCAATCCCAGGCAGTGCCATTCAGCCACAGGAGGCTGTCCAGGTGGCCCGCTCCCACTGGTGCTGTGTAGGAGGGAAGCCGGACTGGGGGACAGAGCTGGGGACAGGGGGCTGGGGGGACAGAGCTGCCAGAGGGAACAGCCCGGCGTTTGGTATTTGGGGAATGTTTCCACTGGACAGTTCCCCAAAATGAATACCAGACACCTGGCAATCCTGTTTCCAAGAGTTGGCATGTCTAGCTGCCCAGCATATTATCTTTCAAAGCCTGGTTGTGATGGTCTAACAACAACAACAACAACTATTATTATTATTATCGTATTACTTCCGATCCTTTCTATACTGCAGCTACTCCTTCCTATGTATGATCACAGCTCTTTCATTTGGTTGGCTTTGCTATACACCTTTCTCTCTCAGAAGTCATTCCCCCCTTCACCCCCCACCATTTTATTTGCTTGACAATCTGTCCAAACTCACAGACCCTCAAGAATATACGGGGACATGCAATCAAGCAAATATCTGGATACAGTACTTGGAATTAAAGGATTTGATAGTTTTTGTGAGTTCATAATAACTAATGTTATTTAAAACTTCCTTTTGCTTCTTAAATAAATGAAAACAGTCTTATAATTCTGAGTCACTGATGGTTGGTATTTTTTTTAAAACCCTTCTAATGTTGGTTATTATGGTTATTTAGTGCCTCTAACAAATGCATAAATAACATCTGTTTCAAGAGGTCAGGCCATTCCATCCATAGCTGAATATTATACTGCTCAGGTTCCCCCCCCCTTCCTGTGAAATGTGCAGCTTGCACTACAGCACATCCATCTTCTCAGCTGCTTAGAGTATTAAGTACTTTAAGTATTGAGTGCTAGCACTAAAATATTAACTACTAAAGTAAGTATAATACTTACAGTACTTAGGTATTAAGCACTTAAACCTACAGGTAATTCCTGCCTTTTCAGCAAACTGCAGTTCTGTCTTCAATGGGGTCTTGGGGAAGCTTTTTTTGGCATTACCGTTTCTAAGATGCTGTATTTGTTTTCGGTCTGTTTAGACATTGTTGGTGCCACATTGTGGAAACCCTTGAGACTTCTTCAGTATTACCAAGAATCAAGATGCAGAAAGCTTACATAAATTCTCATCCTGATGATAGGATATTCTAGTTGTAATAGATGGATTGAATGACCTTAATGTCTTCCACATTGCCATGGCTCAGAGTGGATAACAGCATGCTAATTATTCTTCCCTATTCCTCCCTATCTTTGGCTATTGAAAGCCAAGTTTTTAAAGGGCTTTGTTTTGTTTTTTGCTTCCAGAAGATACACATATTGGGCTTTGACAAGAGTCCATTTCAAAGTGCAGGCAGCCACCAAGAATGCCTCTCTGTTGTTGACTCTCATGGACCAGATATGATACACAGATGGTGTGTTTAAGAGAGCATTCCTGGTTATGCTTTAAGTCCACAGTGAGACAGAGAGGTGGTTGCCATCTCTTTAGCATGGTGAGCCTAACTTGGAGAGCAGTATCTCATTCCACTTCCGGACAAATTGCACTGGCTCTCGATATGTTTGCAAGCCAGATTTGCCAGCCCTACACTGGGGTTGGGGGATCCCCTACCCTCATCTTGTTCTTCCTGCTGCCACCCAGCTGGCTGGCAGGGGGGAAATGACATGAAACTGGGAGGGACTTAATGGCAGCATGGATTTTACTGGCCACATCATCACATGTTCAGTGATGTGCTGATGTCACTTCCTGTTACCCAGAAATAACAGCATCACATTGCTGGGGAATCCCTGGTATTTGGGCAAAAAAACCCAAAGAGTTTACCAAAGAATTTCCAGCAATTCCTGGAACTACCCTATGTCACTTCTGGGTTTTCCTCAGAAATATATAGTGAGATAGTGGCATAGCTGACCTCACACCCCATGTCTCTGCCCCTAACCTTCACATGCAGGTAGGATTGTCCATCAGAAACTGGTAACCAGTGGGAGACTCACAGAATGGGACAGGTGTCCAGCGTGACATCACTTTCTGTGTAACCTAGAAGTAACAGCATCTCATCACTGGCTTTCAAAATGAGGGTTGCCAAGCATGTACTGGTAATCAGCAGGAGTTTGGGGGAGTGGCAACATGGGGGGGCAGCTTCTCTTGCAATCACTAGAAACTCTATGATAGGTAGGTAGCATTTATTGTAAGGGGCCATAAACCATTACAATTAGGACATATAAAAGTGAACAAACTACAACAAGAACAATAATGTTAAAATGCTCTCTAATGTTAGTCCTAGAATTGATTATGTTCTGCTTCAGTCTCTGTTTTGGATTCTTGCTAATACTATGTCTTTTAAACGTGTATCTGTTTACCCTATGGCATTGTTTAAACGCAAAAGCACCATCACTATGTACAACACAGCTCTAGCCTGAAATTCTTGGCCCACCAAGGCAATCTATATAAGAAACATACTGGTCTAAATCAAAAAGAAGGGACATTAGTTTCTCCACCACTGGAAAAGAATGTATACCTTTTAAAATATCAGCAAGAAATTAATTTCTGGGCTCTAAGGATAAAGCAAAACAGAATATAATATGGAAGATCTTCTGGGATCCAGGCTCCACAGATGCACAGACATGCAGCAGTTGGTGGCCGTTTTCACGCTACTTACCTGCTCCTGGAATGTTGCAAAAAGATAGCATCTTCTCACAAGAGTTTTGCATGATGTCGTGCTCTCGTAATGGTGCAAAACATCATGCAAAACCCGCGGAAGATAGCGTCTTCTCGCAAGAGTTTTGTGTGATGTCGCGCAAAACTCTCACGAGAAGACGCTATCTTCCGTGTTTTTTGTGCGATGTTTCACAACGTTCCGGGAGCAGGTAAGTAGTGTGAAAACTGCCAGTGTTGGTGTGTAGTAACCTTCAAGAATAGCTGGGCATGGTTTGAAACTTCACAGATGTTAGGGCCATTCTAAGGTTGTGGGAAGTAATGTTGGACACAGAAGGATCTGCCATGGTATTTTTAAATAGTTTGAATCAGGGAGAGAATTTGGAACAAGAGATTGTGTTTCTGTCCAGGATAGCATTGACCTTAAAGATCCAATCTTGTATGTTGAAACCAGAGAGTTCCCAGTGATTCCTGGAGACGACTGATGTCACTTGCAGGTTTCCCCAGAAGTGTTGTCACATTGCTGGCCTGACAACCAGAGTAGCAGCAGGAAATGGGAGCCCTGCCCAAAACTCAAAGAAACAACTCTGTGAGGTAGGTCAGCCTGAGAGTGTGATTGGCCCAAAATCACCCAGCATGTTCCATGGAAGAGCGTGGATTTGAACCTGGGCCTTCCAGATCCTATTCCAACACTTTAACCATTACACCATGGATGTGTTATCAAAGGGAGCAATACACCAGAATTCTCCTGTACAATCTCTTGTTCTCCTGTATCCACATAGTTGGCACGATAAGATCCTTACGGACAATTGTAATGTCTGAACCAGTGTCCCTCCACCCATTTGTGGCTTCTCCGCTGGGTATAATTTCTGCCTGATGCTTAAAGGGAACAGTAGCGGGGTTGGTTAGGTGGATCCTACACATCCAGGCTATTGGGTTTGGTAGGTTCTATAGGCCCAGCAAGAGGCTTTCTAGGGTGACATTTCCCGCTAAATGCACCCTGGAAAGTTGGGGCTGACTCCCTTTTGGTTTATTTAGGCAATCAGATGTATAATAGCCCTTCTCCCCCCACAATTAAAAGAAGTAATCTCACTTGTTGGCGAGCTGGGCTTGAAGGCTGGAGGTGCTGGGTTAGGCCTTTCGATTGCAACAGAAATTGTCTGTGTACGCCACATGTTTCCACTCCAGCTGAGCAGTGTGAGAGAGCCCTACTGAAATCACTGAGCCAGGAGAGCATTTGAAGAGAACGTGTGGTACCCACATAGCAGCCCTGAATGGCTGTATGTGCGTGCGCTACGCGATTGCTGCTACTCTGGCCTTAATATCAGCTGTCACAGTTGGTTAGAATGAGACAAACAATACTCTATTTGCCGCTATATTGTTTCATTTTATTTATCCCGCCATACCCCTCCACACCGGCTGTGTTCTTTAGGCAGCTTTCTCTTTGTGGTGCCCTGTCTTAGGGTTGTCTGTCTGGCAACAGTCAGGTCATGGACTTTTTCTGTGGTGGGTCCAGTTCTTTCAAAAGATTTAGCAGAGTAAGGATAAGGAGTTCCTTCACATTCTGAATTCAGGAAGGCATGTGAAACAGCTTTATTTCGGAAGGCTTTGCTTCTAACTTGCTGATAGACTGTTGCATTGTTTTTGTATGTTTGCAGCTTTTTGCTTTGTACATTGCCTGGAGCTTAATGCAACGAGGCGGGAATACATATTTTAAATGAATAAATTGTGGTGACCCCACAAATAAAAATAAACCAGAGAATCCTAAGAGAGAAGGGTGTTGACATCTGAGTGATGACATTCTGAACTTGGATCCAGAGGAGTTAGCCATGTTAGTCTGTAGTAGCAAAATAGAAAAGAGTCCAGTAGCACCTTTAAGACTAACCAACTTTACTGTAGCATAAGCTTTCGAGAACCACAGCTCTCTTCGTCAGAGTCTGAACTTGGAGGTTGCAGGGTGGTGCCAAAAACACCTCTCTGCTCACAGCAGCCATGTTGCAGTTGCCTGCGAATATAACATAAGGAAACTTAAGGAACTCTTGATAGTTGTTGCACAGGGACTTAATACAGCAGAGTGCTGCTGGAGTATAGTAAAGTGTTTGGATGCAAATCAGCACTATGCTGGTTCAAATCCCACTACTGCCATGAGCTTAGCATGTGGCCTTGAGTAAGCCACTCCTCTCAGCCCCAGCTCTTTGGCTCTGTTGTTGGGATAATGATAACACTGACTTTGTTCACTGCTCTGAGTGGGCACTAATCTGTCTAGAACAGCAGTATATAAGCACAGTTGTTATTATACAATATGCTGGGTATGTTTTTGGGGGAGGGGGGACAGGGACAGGGCTTTATGGAAGTTGCTTCTCAGACTATGCCTTGATGCCAGTCACACAACTCATCTTGTGTTGAATAATCAGGTGACTTTGATTTAAGTAATGTACTTGCATGTGCAAACCACTTGTATTTAGCATTTTAGTTAAAAAAAATAATATGCACATGATTTCTTCCTGAACTTCTAGGCTATAAAAACGCTTCATAGACTACTCCCATTCCTTTACAATCCAAGAATGAATTTTCAGCATGAAAATGCCGCTCATTGGAATAGAGGAAGTAATTGGTGAATGTTGTACATATGGAATGGCTCAATAGCTGATATCAAAAGAATGGACTTATTCCAATAAGTTGGATTTGGACAAGTGATGTCCAGACAAGGACACTCATAATTAGGTAAATGTGTCACAGCTTTCTTGCATGGAAAAGGCGCCTCCTTAATAAATTTCTGTCTTTAATTTCAGAGTTTTATGGGATAGCTCTAGATCTTTTTGACCATGAAGCTTAACGTTGGTACTTGAATGTCTCATTTTACATGGCAGTTATGCTGACATCATTAGAAAAATTTCACAGAGATAGAGGCTGGGAAATGAAAGGATTATAGGGAATTGCTTGAACACAGGGAATGATGAAATGTGTCAGGATTTAACAAATGGTGTTTCTTGGTATCCATTCAACTGTCCTGTTAATTATTAGTCCCCTTTCTTTATACTGTAGTAGCTAGTTGCATTTCATTCATTCTGAAGGTCAAACCAGACATGTACTGCATGTTCCCAGACCAGAGCTCTCAGCCGTTTTTAAAAACTCACTTCTCAGGCATGCGGGGCACCACACACCTTAGAACTGAGTTTAATGTTTTAAATTCTTTTTAATTAATTTATGATAAAAAGATAAAAATACAGCACTGATAGTTTACGAAGGTTCATAAAAAGCAAATGAGGAAATTTTGTCACTTTCATTCCAGAACAGGAAAAAAATCCAGTATTCATTAAATGTATCGGTTGAAAAATTGCTCCTGTGAGTTCTCTGATAATATGTCAGTTTCGTCCATAAAGCTATCCACCTGATTTTATTAAGTCATTCATTTATAGTGGATTCGGTTTCGTTTTCTCAGCCATGCCGGACGCTCCTCTCGGCTGGTCCGGGAGGAAACGACCGGGCACCCTGACCGGGCGGCTGATCCGCAAGGATTAGCCCCCAGGACTCCCAGGGAGGGAGCCAGGGTCCGGGACGCGGCGGGAAGAACTCCCCGAAATTAATGCGGGGGGGGGAATTGCCCGTTTGTCCCTATGGAGGCCGGCAGATGTGCGCGGCGCCTCGAGTGCCGCCGGGCAACGAGAAACGGCAAGTAAAAGAAACAGGCGGAAGCCTGTAAACAAGCGAATCCTTTCTGTTTTACAAGCGTTTGTGAAGGAGAGGTTGATCTGAAGAAGACTCGCTCTTCCCCTTCGTTGAGTTCCAGAATTTTGTTGGCGCCCCCCCCCCCCCAAATGGCAGCAAAGAAGCAAAGTCCCGCTCTCGGTAAGTCAATCTCGGCTACTTTGAAGGGGGAGTCGCTCGAAGAGTTGGTGTGCAGGGCGGTGGTGGAAGCCATAAAACTCTTTGTTGACAAGCTGAACGAAACTGATCAAAGGGTGGGCTTAATTGAAAGCGAGGTGAAAACCATTAAGGCAGCAGCGGGGGGGGGCAGAAAAGTCTGCTCTGGAAAGTGCGTCACTTGTGAAGGCTACAAAAAAGGAGTTGAAGTTGGTGGAGAACCAGCTGATCGGGCTACAGGTGGAACGAACGCAGACAATTTTGCGTCTCCAAAACGTGAAAGAAGAGGAAAATGAGGATCTGTGGGATTTGGTCTCGGAACTACTGGCGACACCCGCGAGGACGACTAAAGAAGAGGTTAAAAGCGCCATTTTGGAGGTCCGTCGGGCTTCTTCAAAATATGCAACAAAGCGACAGTTGCCTCGTGAGATCATTATTGACTTTTCATCTAAAAAGATTCGGGACACTATCCTATATAACTCATACAATGCGGATTTGGACTTTATGGGTTTGAAAGTCAAGATTTTGAAGGACGTTCCATTTCTAGTCCGGAAACGGCGTTTTAAATATAAAAAGTTTGCAGCTCTTCTGAGGGACCATGGAATAAAGTACAAATGGTTATTCCCGGAAGGAATATGGTTCAGATATAAAGATCAGGCCTATAAGATATTATCAGAAGATCAACTAAAGGATTTTGAGAATAAAAACCCAGAACTCTGCTGCACCAAGAACGAAGAAAAGGAGGAGCCGGAGGGTGGGGGAGGAGGAGGAGAGCATCGCAACAGCAGTTGCACAGAGAGAATTGCGTCCGGGACCTAGAAGGGGGAGGAAAGTTTAAACAGAATTTGAAATGTTTATTCTCTGTATGATTAACCACTCCATCATTATTCTATGGAGCTATTTTTGTATTATGACAGTATGAAGGGAAACATTGAAGTGTAGTGTTTAGTGTTTGTAGTTCATTCCCCCCCCCTTTTCTTTTTCCACCCCCCTTTGTCCCTTCCCTCTCCCCTTTCCTTGTGATAGTCTGGTGTAGTGTTTTGTAGTTATGAAAATAAAAAAATTTATAAAAAAAAACAAAAAAAAAACTACTGGTTTTTAAAACTCTGAAAATCTCCCCCCCCCCTCCACCAGTGGCACAGGGGAGGTTCCCTCCTGGGAACTGAAGCAGGAAAAAAGGTGCTGATGTTGGGAAGACTGTCAAGATCTGGACTTTCCCATCCATACAGCAGCCAAAAAGATTGTTGTAAAGCCGGATAGGAAAAAATGGAGCAAAGCTGGGGAAAAACTAGGAGGGACATGCAAGCACTGCAATGCTGTCACGAAGTGTGTGTGTGGGGACTGCTTCTCAATAGCATCCAAGGTGGGGCAAACAAGCTGAGTGTAAATCATATATGGTTCCTTTGTGAAAGCAGTATCCAGCTCACAGATGATCACTCAAATCCTGATTTGCCTTGACAAAAGTTGCTTTCACTGCCTTTGTTCTGACCAGGGCTTTTTTTCAGCTGGAACGTGGTGGAATGGAGTTCTGGAACCTCTTGAAAATGGTCACATGGCTGTTGGCCCCACCCCCTGATCTCCAGACAGAGGGGAGTTTACATTGCGCTCCACACTGCTCCAGTGGCGCGGAGGGCAATCTAAACTCCCCTCTGTCTGGAGATCAGGGGGCGGGGCCATCAGCCATGTGACCATTTTCTCTGAGGGCAACCCACTGAGTTCCACCACCTCTTTTCCCAGAAAAAAAGCCCTGGTTCTGACTAAAAGGTGTCTGCACTCAGTGAATTAAACTGGGGAACAAGCCAGGGTATCTATTTTGCATATCACATAAAACCATAGTTAGGTCTGACTGTGCTTTATTAAAAAAAAACTTCAACATGCAGTTTTAGATCATGCTTTATGAACTCAACTATCCATCCTTAATAATTTTTTAGAAAAATCACAAGATTAATTAAATCATTGTTTTGGGTTATGTCAGAACAAACCCCTAGATCTATAGCACCATCCTAAACTCTTCTAAACCCATTGACTTCAATGGACTTCGAAAGAGGGAATTCTGCTTAACATTGCACTTTTAGCAAGTTATTTGGCCTGTAAACTGGGCTGTGAGCTTCCTAGATCTAGAGAAAGTGTAAGGGCCAACCAGGCCTTCTACAGCAGAGCTCTCCATGCCCTGAATCATAACTTACACCATATGCACTAAAGCTTAACATAATTGTTATTAAAATTATTATTGTTGTTATTCTCATTCTTGTTATCAAGTACTCAAATAAAGAAGAGGTAGACAATGGAACAGCCAGCGGGCCTTAGACAACCAAGTGTAAAATAAATCTATAAATATTAAAGATGTTGAGGAATTAAAAAACCATTACTGAAGAAGTTGAGCGGGAATGCACCAACGTCATTTGTGACGAGGCATGGATGAAGAATGCGTTTTCTGTTTTGGGACCCTTTTTTTGTGACAAACACCCACAAAACACACAAGAGGACAATGCATGTGAAAGGTAAGTTCTTGAAGTGGATCAGGAAGATGCGGCTTTGGGACAGAGAAAACTTGAAAAAATTGGAACGTGTGGAAGTGGCCACAGTGTGCACTCTGAGCTCCCAGTGATTTTTAAAATTCTCTTCTAAACCAGAACCTCTCACTATAAATGAATGACCAGTAGTTGACACATATCAATAGAATGTCATATTGACAAGCCTATTAGTAATTGTTTAGAAAGAAAAACTCCACTGACGACTCAGGGAAGGGGAACGGCTGCTGCAGGGGACTGGGGCAGGAAAATGCTTCAGGTAGAATTCCCATTGCCACTGCATGGGCAGCGGCAGTGCCAATGGGGAAACCACAGGAACAACGGCCCCCAGACTCACCTGGGGGACCCAGGTTGCAGCCTGCAAGATGAAGGAGGGGCACAGGGCATGGCGGCTACCCTTTTCCTAGGCCCACCCAGCATCCTCCTGAGAGGGCCCACATCCAATTAAATTCAAACTCCCCAATCAGGGCTGGCCAGGGGTTTGCAGGCAAGACAGGGCCTGGTGTTGGACTGGAGGGGCACAGTTTTCCCTCTGGTCCAGCAGCAGAGCTCTTAAGCAGTGGCCAGCCCTGCCTTCCCTCACTTCGCTCTCTTGCTGGCGAAATCCCATCCAGCCCTTCCTACATTTGTGGGTTTGAATTTGCTCTGCATTCAGGGGTTGTTTGGTTTCTATTGTATTTTTTCTTTTAGTCACAACTTTGGCAGCTTGGTATTGGGATCGGATCCCTTTTGGGGAATGTGGGGCCCATAAGGAATCTTGGGAGTGAGTCATGGTGGTACATGCCTAGCTTGGGGGCTGCTGAGGCATACTCACTCTCAGAGCAGAACCACAAGTGACAAAAAGCACAGATTGGACACTTGTCAGCTTCCCTCAAGTTTTGATGGGAAATGTAGGCAGCTTGGCGGAATGTTGGACAAGTGACAGTTGAAAAGTCCATTGGACAGCAGTCAGAGAGCGAAGCTGCGAGACCAGGATGCCTACATTTCCCATCAAAACTTGAGGGAAGCTGGCAAGTGTCCAATCTGTGCCTTTTGTCACTTGTGGTTCTGCTGTCAGGTGGCAGAGGAGTCACGTGGGGTGTACAACCATGTGATCTCCTTTCTACTGTTACTCCTTGGTCCCCCCCCCCCTCAGCAGCAGTCTGAGGGGGCCGGAGGACATCGGCTGGCAAATGGGTCAGCCAGTACTTGGGAACCAACCTCTATGCATTGCCAATGCTCCTCTTAGTTGTGACTTGATAAAGTTGTGGCCACTTTCACTCCAGTGAACTGTGTAGATGTGTTGTCACCGTGCCCTCCTTCCCTCCTCCACCATCACCGCTAGTCTGCAAAATTGTTGCCACATGGAAGACACAATAGTTAAAAAATAAACCATACCTGTGTTATGTTTGACCTGAACCAAAGACACACATTTTGTATTACAAAGGGATACTTGGTATTTTCTGGCCTGAAGGAGGTTTTTTTTTAAAAAAAAACCACTAGTTTCTGTTGCATTTTAAAATGGATATTACAAGACTTCATTATTACCAGGAAAGCTAAGTAGTTGCATTAGTAGAAGTAATGATCTCACCCACAGTGGCTGCCCCTATTCAGATCAGGGATGGGGTGTGTTAGGGGAGACTTTCTGAGGAGACACTTTACAGTTCTTAACCTCGTATTACCTCAGAAGAATCCTGTCTCCTGGTCCGTCACTCTAGCACCTTAAAAAAAAAAAAGGCACTGAAATCCACCTTTTAAAAGAGCCTGGTTCTATGTGGACATGACAGACTTCACTATAAATGGCTTGTAAGTGCATAATTACATGATAGAACCAAATAGTTCCAAAAGAGTTGCTCCAGGCTATTGTGTAAGCAATACTCCTTTGAGAAATGTATAAATACATGTAATTCAGTACATAATACGCATGTTTTAAAAACTGCCTAATTACGTAGTTTCCCAGGAGACTGCAAAGGCTCCGAAAGAGCTGCTCCAGTCGCTCACATACACAATGTGTGTTTTATAACCTTCCATGAATCTCTCCCATTCTCATTCCTTTTTCGGGGGGGGGGGCAGTCATGGGGAAATTAAATACAAAACACCTACTGTACGTTTAATGTAAAGGACAATGCACAAAGTTGATATAACTTGTGTCGTGCAACCCATGAGGAGCCAACCAAGTGACAACTCACACTTTACTTTAGGTCTTAGCTCGTGCCTTTTCTGTCCATCATCACTCCCCTTTTCTACAATAACATCTGCTAGGCGTTTATGGACCTCCACTGTTCTGGTACGCAAGTTGTTGCAAATGCATGCAAACAGATATACAATAGCAATTTATCAGTCTTCCTTTCCAGCTGGCAAATGTATTAATATTAGTCAACTTTTAGAGTCCAACAACGGTCTGGAGTTCCCCTGAAATTACTGATCTCTGGGCTACAGTTCTCCTGGAGGAAATGGCAGCTTTGGAAGGTAGACTTTATGGGATCCCATCTTCAGTGAACTCAGTCCCTAAACTCTACCTTCCCCAGGCAGTGTCCCCAAATCTACAGGAATTTCCCAACCCAAGTATAATAGGATAATTCCAAATGAGTAGCCATGTTAGTCTGCAACAACAAAACAAAACAGGAGTCCAGTGACTCCTTAAAGATTTATTTATTCCATTTATTTATTCCATTTATCCCAACAGAAGACTTTGTGAGTCAGAGCTCACTTTCTCAGATGCAAAGAAGTGTATATCCATTAGATCAATGCTCTTATATTCACAACAGAAAGGCAGCTGGGGAGTAAGGTGGAGTAGAGAAAAAGTGTTTGCAAAGAGGTGCTGGTTTAAAACAAGATTCCATAAAATGATAATCAGCTAACACTGGAAGGGTGAGGGCTTGTTAGGTAAAGTAGGGTTAGCCGAGTGTACCTCCGAACTTCCTATTGTATCTGTTTGTCTTGCAATAGATAATAAGTAAATACTAAGTTTCCTATCTAACAACAGTTGGGCATGGCCCTCAGCCTCTGTGACAGCGCAATCCTAAACACAGTAACTCCAGTCTAAGACCATTGATTTCAATGGGATTAGACTGGAGTAACTTTGCTTCGGATCCAGAGGAGTTAGCCGTGTTAGTCTGTAGTAGCAAAATCGAAAAGAGTCCAGTAGCACCTTTAAGACTAACCAACTTTACTGTAGCATAAGCTTTTGAGAATCACAGTTCTCTTTGTCAGATGCGTATATTTGCTTAGGATTGCACTGTTAGTGAACTGATTAATCTTGAAAGGGATGGTATTTTAAAGCAGCTTCTCCCCCTTTTCTGTTGTGAGGCATTGAGAAAACAGATAGACGTTTCATCTGATGCACCTGACAAAGTGAGCCCTGACTCATGGAAGACATCAATCTTTAAAGTGCCACTGGACTTTTATTTTAGTGTAATAGGAAGCTTCGGCAATGTTCCTTTTCAGATCCCTATGCTGACTTTGTTGATATACACAAAAATATATCTGCTCCAAATATACACCTGCAAATCCCTTATTGGTATTTTTTGGGAATATTTGGGTATCTAGAGCAGTATTGGGGATTCTTGGGAATACTCGTATGCAGGTTCTGTATATTTCTGGAAATATTTGGGCATATCTGGGGCTGGCATTTTTAGGCCTTTTTTCTCTCCCTAACAGGTTTCCCAGGAAACGGGAGGGGGAGGGAGGCATTTATCCCAGCCTACTGAAGGTTACTCTCAGCTAGTATGAGTCTTTTCCAGCCCTAGGAAGGTGACTTCTGGCCGGCATAAGCCAGGTGCAGGGCCTAGCAGAGCGGAGAGTCTGACTGGCTCCTTCTCATTCTCTCCTTCCCTTCTTCTTTTTTGGAGAGTGGGGCCCTTTTTGAGGGACATTTTTCCCTCCCAGTCTGCACCACTGCAGGTAGGATGGCTTGGGGCACCTTGCTCAGGGGTCCATGGAATTTGGACTCCTTGGTGAAATTCAGTGAAAACTTGTTGAATCTGAGGGCCAAACTACAAGTGACACCTGACACTAGTTGGACACTTGTCAGCTTCCCTCAAGTTTTGATGGGAAATGTAGGCGTCCTGGTCTTGTAGCTTGGCTCTCCGACTGCTGTCCAATGGACTTTTCAACCTTCACTTGTCCAATATTCCACCAAGCTGCCTACATTTCCCATCAAAACTTGAGGGAAGCTGACAAGTGTCCAACTAGTGTCAAGCGTCACTTGTAGTTTGGCCCTTAGTGGACACACAGCAAGGTCGGTGTTATTTGGTTGAAAAATAGCCACTCCACCCCCCCCACTCCCCCAAGTCCCCTGTAGGGGACCCCCGAGTCCTCTGTAACCCAGATAAGACCAGAACCGCCAAAGCTGAATCCTAAAATGGTATTGGGAACCCAGATACCATTGAATACCATTCCTTATGCCTATCTCAAAATCCTAATCTGGAAAATACTGCGGGTGTTTTTCCAGATGTGCATCCCTACTGACTTCCCTGTTGTTTTGTGTGTTGAGTACAAATCCTTACCATTTCTCTTCCATGCCCCACTCTATACTTTCCCCACTATTTTGGGACTCAGTCCTGCTATTGGCATCCTCATATCCTGCTCTACCACCCTCAGTTGTCCTAAGGCCTCCCGTTTCCTCACCTGGTCCTATCCATTCTACTTGCTGCTTCTTAACGTCTGAAACCCTGTCCACGCTCTCCTTTCTCTCCCTTCAAATCCTTTCTTAAACCATACTGTTCCTTGAAGGCCCTGTTTAACTTTTAGTTGTCCCAAGGATGCCAGTCTCCCAGAGGGGTTGGAGATCTCCTGGAATTGCAACTGATCTTCTGAATACAGAAATCGGTCCCCCTGAAGAAAATGGCTGCTTTGGAGGGTGGACTCTATGGCATTATACCCCACTGAAGTCCCTTCCCAAACTTCAGGCTCCCCAGGCTCCACCCCCAAATCTCCAGGAATTTCTGAACCTGGAGTTGGCAACTCTAGTTGTCACACTCAACCAACAGAAGAATGTGTGTTTCCTTACTTTCTGTCTGTGGAAACTCTCCCTTTCTCTGTTTTCTCTGCAGTGCAGTTGAACTCACTCCATAATCGTGGAGAGCCACATTCATAATCCCTATCAACCTAAAGAGACAAATGACTACTGTATGCCCTGTGCACCATCCCACCAAACATACATGTATGATAATATAAGAAAGAATTATGAGTGTTAAGTAGATAACTGTAACCTTTTCAATTACCAGATTACCATGGGGGTTGTAGAGTTGTCCCTCCCTACTGCTTTTTAACCTTTACTGGGCCTTGAGTATCTGGAGTGAGGGCAAGGGCTTCCCTCCCTGCCTTCTTGCTGTCTCCTCAGCATGAGCTCAGGCAGAGAGTGCTGAGGTGCCCAGAAGATGGCCAGCTGGCCCCGGAAAAAGGGAAGCAAAACCATCAGCTCCTAGGGTTGCCAGCTCCAAGCTGGGAAATTCCTGAAGATCTAGGGGGTGAAACTTGGAGAAACCTGGAGAAAGTGGGGTTTGGGGAGGGAAAGGACCTTGGCATGGCATAATTCCATAGAGTCCACTCCCAAAAGTAGCCATTTTCTCCAGGTGAACTGATCTCTGTGGCCTGGAGACCAGTTGTAATTCCAGGAGATCTCCAGCTACTACCTGGAGGCTGGCAACCCTATCAGCTCCCCTTGCTCTTCTGGTTATCTGCTGTGGTGGTGGTTTTACTCTCTCTTCTCTAAAGCCAGCTGTCCTGTATACCTGCCTGCAGTACATGCCATGGGTATGTTATGTGCAACCTATTAATCCTCTGACCCTATGGAGAGTTCTGAGTACCTTTCTATGCCTGTTATTTGGAAGTTCAGTGTGTTATCTCTCCTTTGAAGTTAAACACTTTCACTTCTGTAGCTGACGGCCTTGAGGCCAGATGCAGCTAGTCTGAATTGCATCTTCCCTGAGAACAGGGATGATTTCATTCCCAACTTGCTATTGTTGCCTATCGTAGTCTAAACTCTGATACTTTTTGTCTCTGGTGTTAACGGCAGAATCTCAATGGGCTACTAACCTGGGGCGGGACTTTAACCTATAACTAACCATGTTTTCCCTCAACACATCACTTCTGCCAATTCCAGTCTGAGCACCTTGAACCTGATAGATCTCTAATAAATGTTATGTCAACCAAATCACCTGTGTGATTGTCGTAGAGAACTTGGGGACTTACTTGCCAAGGACTGACACCAGCTTGCTTTCCTCTCAGCAGCCACCCAGATGCTAGGAGGAAAGTGCAGAAGCTACAAAGGAGGATGTGGGGGGCTGTTGGAGAGGATGGGGCCTTTACTTCCATCCCTGGCATGAAGTCCACAACTCAGGGAGGTTTGCAACTTTGTCATCCTCTGGTAGCTGCAGCTCTTTAAAGGTGGGAACCTCTGGCCAGTCAAGCACTACTGGACAATAGCCTTGCCTACTTTCCTGGAATATGGAGCAGGGGCCACACTGGGGAATGGTGCTCAGAAGAGCCACGGGTGGCTCTCGAGCCACTGAAAGCTTAACTCCAAAAGATGAATTATGTGAGGATGCTCATGTGAAGGGAGTCACGATGTTAGCTGGGTGCTGAGTTTTAAGAGAGATTGGAAGGCTTTGTCGATTTCTCCTCTCTACAGAGCCAGCAAAGATCACTCCTCAGAGGGTTTGTTTATTTCCTCTTCACCTCCTAGAAGGGGAAGTGAAACTGACAAAGCCTTGGGGAGGCAAAGAGGAAATTAGCAAACCCTCTGAGGAGCTATCTTTGCTGGCTCTGCAGAGAGGAGAAATTGACAAAGCCTTCCAATCTCTTTAAAAACCCAGCTTCCTGGCTAACATTGTGACTCCCTTCACGTGAGCGTTCTCATGTAATATGTCTCTTGTAGCGTAGTTTTACTGCCCCAGAGTTATATTGTTAGACTTCTTGGAGCAGGAACCTGATTCTTCTGCTTCCACTTCTGATTTGTGCCTTTGAGAGCTATTGGAAATGAAAGATCATTGCTTTCAAAAAAGATTAGTGGAGTTTGGGATGATGCCATCATGACTAAATTAAACCTTTTAGAAGAACAGCAAGGTAATCATTTTAACTATTTGTGATATATTAGAAGGAAAATGATGATGTAGGTTCATTTGCATTTTTCTTTAGCATGACAGTAGGCAGTGTTGTTTAGTGGTTAGAGAACTAGACTGGGGAGACCTGGCTGCAACCTCTCGCTCTGCCGTAATGCTCACTGGGTGACCTTAGACCAATCTTTCTTTTTCAACTTAACCTCCTCACAGGGTTGTTAGTAAGTAGAAAACAGAGATGATGCTCCTTGGAGAGAAGGTAGGATATAAATGGGATAGCATTTGTATGTACTGTTGAAGCATCTGTGGTTCCTTGCTACTTTGCTTTTTTATTATTTGAGGGGGGGGGGAGTTCAAAATGTAATAAAGGTATTAAAAATGCTGTGACCAGAATAAACAGCAACTGTATCTTTTATCTTATGGTGTGGCCTTATTTATGCAAGCCCTTTCCAGTTTTTCAGTCTTAGAGGAATGTTATCATGTAGTTAGTTTAGAGAATGCTACTTGCTCAAGGTCACCCAAAATATGTTTAATTCTGAGGCAGGAAGTTAACGCATTTTTCAAATACTTGTCTAATGCACTGAGAGAGGGCCCAAACTGTCCATTAAACATGGAATGTTTTGTACAGGAATGAAATTGAGAAAAGGAGGTATGCACAAATAAAACAATTTAGATAATTCTTTTTACAAGAATTATCACGTACAATTTAAAATGTGGCAGCGATCTTAATAGCATGGTTCCCCTTCCCTCCCTTTTGATGCTACGGTGATTTCACATGCAATTCAGCTATGCTGCTTGATAAAGAATTGCTTTCACTATCCAATGTAACAATTTTCAATCTCCTTCTAGCTTGATTCAATCTTTAATAATTTTTTGAGACATGTTATAAGGCTTACATTATATACAGCTATGTTGTAAATACTAGGATAACACAGTTTTTGTGTAATGTTAAAATATGTTTTGGTTGAAATATTTCAGAAAAAACTGTAATTTGCCATATCATAGTTGTAAATTGCATATTACCAATAAAATTTATGTTAAAAAAAAGAATTGCTTTCACGTAAGGGAGTGATTCCGGGCTTAGCCAGATAGCAATGCACTCAGGAGCATTGTTTTACTAGAAACCTTTGCTGTTAGATTCAAATGTTATCATTCAAATGGTATCATATTTTGTAAAAAGGCTAACAGATTGATTGAATAGTCCTATCCTACTTATAATTCTCATCAAGTCCTCCTAATTAGAAAGGTGGATTATAAATGAACAGGGAGGGGAGGACTGCCATGGGTTGGGCCAGGGCAGTACAAGTTGTGCCATCAGAACATGGACCAAGTAAGGCAAGAGCACCAACGTAAGTAGCATAGTCAAAGGTCCAGTGCTAGGTCAAAGCCCAATGTCCAAAAGCCACCAGTCATCTAGTTTGAGAGTCAGTCCAAACCACAGGGTCTGGAGTTCTAAGAATCATTCACAGTCAGGTTCTGGGGCCAGGCAGAGTCAGGGGCCAGACCGGAGATTCACAGGGACTAGGGCGGAATCTGATGCATCAGCCCCCAAGTCAGAGAGATTGTGACTTGTTGCTCCCATGCCTAACAGTCTTCCTTACCTGGGTTTTATAGCTGTCCCTCCAGCAGCCAGCTGTTTGGGAGTTATCCTGTGGCTACTTATCATCACTTTCAGCAAGCAGCTGGTGCTGGGCCAGGAGGTGTGCACTTTGTCATTTCTCCTGTAGCCCAGTCCTTTGTCTCTGGGGCTCCAAGAGTGTGGGTGATGCTGGAGACAGCCAACTGGATTTCACCTGTTGCATCAGGGCTAGTGGGCAAATGTGGCTCTGCATCAACTGCTGGCTTATCATCCTGCTCGCTGATTCCTGCTGGGTCAGGGCTAGCTACACAGGGCTCCTCTTCTCCTGAGGAGTCCTCTTCTTCCAAGGAGCCCTCACTACTGCTGAGCCCTGGCTGGCCCACAGCAGGGGCAGACGGATAGATAGATGGATGGATGTTGGGTGAGTCAAGTCATAAATGGCCAAGAGTTAGTGCGGTGAAGTGGTTAGAGCATTGAACTAAAACCTGGAAGATCCCACTGTGAATCCCCACTCTGCCATGGAAGCTTGCTGTGTGTCCTTGGGCCAGTGATACACTCTCCGGCTAACTGACCTCAGAAGGATGTTTTGAAGATAAAAAGGAGGAGAGGAGCAAGGATGTGCGCTTCAGGTTTCTGATTCGGGTTTTTAACCGGAATCGGGCCCAATTTGTAAAGATTCAGGATTCCTGAACCAGACCCAGCATTGCTGAGCCAATTCAGGAATCCTGAAACAAAGCTTTCCAAAGCAATTTGTGTCACTTTGAGAAGCTTTAGGCAAAGTGGCAGCAGCTGCTCCCGCAGCACTTTTCTAGCTGTTTGTATTGCAAACAGCTAGAAAAGTGCTGCTTGCTTTCAAACTTTCTGTCCAGCCACTTTTTCCCCCCAATAGGAGGGGGAGGAAGGTTCCCAGAACAACTTACACTGTTCTCTCTAGGGGTGTGCACTTGAAAAAGATTCGGGTGCCCCCCACTCTGCCATGGAAGTGGGAAAATGCCCCTTTTTGTGCCACTTGCAAGTGGCACGGCATTTGAAATGTAAAGCGCCACGCCACTTGCTTCACTCAATGGGAGGGAGATCCTCCTTCCCCTCCCATCAGGGGAAGCAAGCAGTGAGGCAGGAAGTTTAAAACAATCCTTTTCTTGCCACTTGCAAGCTGCACGAAAGAGGTTGCTTTGAGCTTCGGTGTGCTCCGTAAAGATTCCTGAGTAGACATGGGAATGAATTGAAATACAAATCAAATTTTGTGATGAATCAGGCAGATTCATGTATCACGAAAACGCGTTTCATAGTGCACGTTTTTCATGAAATCCACAACTTTGAGGGCTGATTCATTTGATTTGTGAATGCTTCATGATGCCAGACAGGCTAGCGCCGATCCATTGATTTCCTAGGCAACATAGGCCCTGAATGTCTGCACACCTTTTGTTGCCGTGGAACCCCCAATCCTAGCCCACATAACTTTGATAGGCAGCTCTTCTTGCCACCCTGAGAGCTCCCATTCTGTTATATGAGAGCAACAAGCAGGGGGGAGATGGGCCTTCTGTAGCCATGGAAACACCAATCTCATCCCTCCAAACCCTGTTAGGCAGGTCTGTCTGCCAACCAGAGAGCTCCTGTTCTTCTCTATGTGAGTGTTTCTTATATAAGGCACAGCTCTCTGCCTCGTGTTTTCAGTTCCAGTAGACAGAAGGTGAGGGAGGATCTGTTGCTGGGACTTGGGGCGAGATAAAGTTGATTTGAGAGCTTTTGGCTGGATTTGCTGCTGCTTCAAAAGAGACTGAAAAGACTCTTATTTTCTGCTCTTGTCCTTGCTGGAAAGGTAGTTGGGTGAGGAAGCATTTGAAGTCTCCCTGCGAGTTTGGCATCTCTGGGTATGAAGGGGGGCATTGTAGGGCCCTTAGATTTGACAAATCATGAACTTAACGAATCGTTTCATGAAGCGGGACAATTTCGTGAAAGTTCATGGTTTCTGGTTCATGGAACGCAATGAACCATGAAACTCAGGGTTCATTTTTTTCCCGTTTCATGCCCATCTCTATTCCTGAATCTTTACGGAGCATATCAAAGCTTTTAAACACCCGAATCCTAAAGCAGCTTGCCACTTCGGGATTTTGGTGCACACCTCTAGAGAGGAGAACAGTGTAAGTTGTTCTGGGTCCCTACTGGGGAGAAAGGCTAGGTATAAAGTGAGTGAGTGAGTGAGTGAGTGAGTGAGTGAGTGAGTGAGTGAGTGAGTGAGTGAGTGAGTGAGTGAGTCCTGGAACTGATTGTGGAATCCATCCTTGTATCTATGACTGACTCTGGGCCAAGCTACACATGACGAATGACACTTGAACGGCAAGTGGATCGAGTGGAGGGCAAGTGAACAGGGAGAAATACACTTGCTGTTCAAGTGTCATTCGTCATGTGTAGCTTGGCCCTAAGTTGGCATGAACCAGTTAATTTTACATTTGTTTCTGGCAATGTTGCTGTTGAATTTGATATTAGGGAATTTTGGGCTCTTTTCATTACTGAGAGTCAGATGAATATGCTATTAGGGTGGGTTTGTACATAAATCTTGAATGTGAACAATATCAAAATTTATTGATTTTTCCTAGCAGCTCTCAACAATTTGGGGAACTGCACACATCTTTGGCTTTGAAAACAGTGCTTGTGGGCTGCTCGAAATTGCAGATGATTAATTGTGTGTCTGATTAAGCCAGCTAACAATGCCGTTTTAAGCCAATTCCATCAAACGTGATTCTTTCTCCAGCCTTTCATAGAAGGAGGGGGCAGTATTTTTAACCAAATGGTGACAGCTAAAGCACCATAATCGTTTCATGAATTTTTCCCCTAAACTTAAAAAGGGCCAAGTAGTACTGTGTGATTAGAAGACACGTCAGTGTGAATCTGGTCAATTTTCCAATTTAAGCCCAAATTCACACCAATTAGCCTGAAAATCCTTCTCCCATCATCTGTCATTCCAAACCTTGAAAGTTGGTAGCTTGGGCTGTACAGCTGCTGTAAGAGAATGCTCCCAGTTTGGGCAGGGGCCCACACAACAGCTGTGAGGGATCTTGGATTAAGTATTGGGGTGCCTCTATAAGCTTGGAAAGAATACTGAAAATCTGGAAAGAGTGAAATCAGGAACTAGATTTATTGACGGGAACAATCACACAGCAAACTCCAATAGTTAAAGTAATACCAAGTCTTCACGGAAGCACATGTGAAGAGTCAATCCCTCTAAGCATTCAAACGTGCTAGTTATTCCATTTATGAAGGCAGTGGGGGTAAGAGGCCAAGAGGTGAAGTGAGAATCTTAAGTTTTTCACAGTTATCTACTGTAACTCCAAGATCTCTTTCTTGGCCAGTATCTACTAGTTCAGACTCCATCAGTGTATATGTAACGTTGAGAGGGAAGGCAGCATTTTATAGCCTGATTTCATCATATCTCACAAGCTAAACAGGGTCAGTATTTGGATGAGGGACCACCAAGGAAAACTCTGCAGAGGAAGGCAATGACAAACCATCTCTGCTTTTCACTTGCCTTGAAAGCTCCTTACTGGGCTGCCGTAAGTCAGTTGTGACTTGACAGCACTTTATACGCACATATGTGAAATTAAGTCTTTTTTGCCCTTACTTATCAAACATTATTTGCCATGCTGTTGCCTGTTTAGATTATCTGAAAAAATCATCTTGGATTTCTTCACAATCTGCTTTGCTTTTCAAAATCCTAGGTAATTGGACATCATCTGTAAACTTGACCACTTCACTATTCACCCCTATTCTAGATCATTTATAAATGAATTAAATAGCATGGGTCTTAATATAAGTCCCCAGAGGACTCCACTGTTCACTTTACCTATTACTAATCCACAAGAGGACCTGTCTCCTTATCCCATAATTGCAAAGTTTATTAAGGTGGGAACTTTTGCATGAGGGAATTTAACAAAGCCTTTTGGGAAGTCCAAATATATAAGGTCGATCGGTTCACCTTTAACTACATGCTTGTTATCCAAGAACTGCAAATGGCTGGTGACTCAAGACTTCCCTTTAGAGGAACCATGCTGATGCTTCCACAGTAGAGCTTGTTCCTTTAAATGCTTAATAATACTGTTTTGAATAATGGTTTCCACCAACTTACCCAGAACAGATGTTTGGCTAACTAGCCTTTGTAATTTCCTAGATCTTTTTTTTTTAAAATCAGTATTATGTTTGCTACTTTACAATCCTCTGATAGGAAGGCTGATTTGAGTAATAAATGGAATAGTATTGTTAGGGGATGAACACACTCATTTTTGAGTTCCTCAAGAACTTTGGAGTGCCTGCCATCTGGAACCAGTGACTTCTTAATTTTATGTTAGCTTAAATCTGTTCTGAGACTTTTGATACTAAACACCAGCAGTGGAGCCTCAGAACCTGTTGCTTAATGGTATGTTAGACCTGCCCATATATTCTATTTGTCTTTATAAATATCCAGATTTTATTTTAGAACAGTGTGACACATTTCTTAGAAACTCGTCAGAAGTTCCTCAATGAACAGATCAGCGTTGGGTAGCAAGCTTCCCTGAAAGCTAGTGTGTCCACCATAACTATGTTTGTTGATGTTCAGCTATTAAGGAATTTTGTGTATGTTCTAGATCATCCCATATAGAGGACCCATATGGAAAGTTACCTGTAAAGTTATGGAGGACGGGCTTTAAAATAACCAAGGTTATATCCAGGGCTTTTTTTCTAGGAAAAGAGGTGGTGGAACTCAGGGGGTTTGCCCTCAGAGGAAATGGTCACATGGCTGGTGGCCCCACCCCCTGTTCTCCAGACAGAAGGGAGTTTAAATTGCCCTCTGCGTTGCTTGGTGCAGAGGGCCATCTAAACTCCCCTCTGTCTGGAGATCAGGAGGTGGGGCCACCAGCCATGTGACCATTTTCAAGAGGTGCCGGAATGCCGTTCTACCGTGTTCCAGCTGAAAAAAAACCTCTGGTTATATCTCTGTGCTTTAGCAAAAGGGGGAAAACAAATGAACCCTAAAAAGAGCCCTCAGATAATTTTTATCGTTATTCATTGTCAGGAGGCAGCCAGCCCACACTGTGATTCTACAGTCCCCCCTGGCATTGCTTACCGCAGTACCCGATGCAGCAGGAAGGTTGGGGATGAGCTGACAGCAAGAGAGAGATGGACCAGCGCTGGTGCTGCAGACAGTGCAATTGCAACTGTGCCCAGGGTGGGCTTAACCTTCAGATGGTGGCCTGGAAAGGCCTCAGCAAGAGGCACAGGGCTGGCATGGCCATGCAGTGACACCTGGCCCAGGGAACTGGGGAGCCAGGGAGCCAATTATGGCTGCACCTCACAACTGGGCCAGACAGGGAGGGAACAAGGGAGGCAAACAGGGTAGAGGCTTGATGGGGCTATTTAAAGCCCTTTCAGCCCCATCCATGAGGATTGGCTGGGGGATGCTCTCTGCTGGAGGCAAGGCTCAGAGAGGCCAGCAGGAGGAGCAGGGCAGCCCCCAGAAGAGAGGGAGAGGAACGGCGTGATGTGAATTCTCCCCCCACCCTCATTTTGAGGCCACTTGGGGCTGAAAGAAGCTGGAAGCTCCAGCAGTCCAGGCACAAGCTGTGCCTATAGGGAAAAGGGGAGTCAAGGGTCTGCGATGCCTCCTTCTGGACTATCTCAGCACTGTCTCCCCCCTCCCCCGTTTATGATAAATGAATCATTTATCATTCCAGTTTATTGTAGTCTTTTAAATGGAGGACCCTGCATGTGTTGTCCATTTGACTGCTTTATGGTTCAAGATCTGAAATGATAAATAAGATCTCATTCCAAAGTAGCTGCGAGATCTCTCTCTCTCTCTCTAACGATGAACAAATGTGAAGTTTTCTGTCGTCCGCTGAGCTGCATCTCCATTATTATTGGAACAAGACCTGCAAACAGATTTCTCCTTTGAACGTTTTATTAACTTCTTCTCAAAGAGGCTTAAATGTCATGCTGCCCAGTGTGCACTGATAGGATTTTTATTCCCCAGGGCATCTGTTTACGAGGTGAGGAACGCCAGGGGCGTAGGCCAAGCTTTCACATTTCTTACTTCGGAGGTCGCTTCTCATATAGATGTTGGCAAGCCAGCACTTACAGAGCTTACTGAGAATATTGGAACTGAGACATGCTTGACTTGACCTCTTTTCCAGTTCTTGTGTTCTGCCTTGGTTTCCCTTTAGTTTTATGGGTCAGTCGACCCAGACAGATAATATCCTGCAAGAGCACAGCAGACATAATTATCCTTCTCTTGTCTTCCAGCTGAAACCTACAGCATGTCTGAAACTGGAAAGACTCAGCTATTGTAAACACTTTCCAAATGTTCCATGTGTCTAAGAAAGGCCTGAGCTGCTGCTTTCTGCACTGTCTGAACTCTACAGGTACTGGGCTGGATCCAGAGAAAATGAAGTATTCCTAAATCCCTTTGAAATCTATGTAACGTCACTCTGAATAGTAAGGCTCTGGATCAGGAATTTAAAATGCAATCCTAAACAGAGTTGCACCTTCTGAGCAAAAGATTTGAGTCCAGTTTGGTGTGGGAGCCAATTTGGTGTAGCGGTTAAGAGCAGCGGGACTCTAATCTGGAGAACTGGGTTTGATTTGGAGAGCTGGG
Organism: Eublepharis macularius; assembly: GCF_028583425.1. Classification (NCBI taxonomy): domain Eukaryota; kingdom Metazoa; phylum Chordata; class Lepidosauria; order Squamata; family Eublepharidae; genus Eublepharis; species Eublepharis macularius. The sequence goes on along the minus strand of NC_072800.1, from coordinate 23,738,470 downwards.
GCTGAGAGGAGTGGCTTACCCAAGGCCGCCTACTGAGCTCTCCTCCACTTGAAGCAAGCTGGGTGACTTTGGGTCAGCCACAGCTTCTCGGAGCTCTCAGCCCCACCTACCTCACAGGGTGATTGTTGTGGGGATAATAATGGCATACTTTGAAAACTGCTCTGAGCGGGTGTTAAGTTGGCCTGAAGGGTGATATATAAATTGAATGTTATTATTATCCAGTAGCACCTTAAAGACCAGTAAGATTCCAAGGAGTTTGACTCGCACTACTGCCATGAGCTCAGTAGGTGGTCTTGGATAAGCCACTCCTCTCAGCCCCAGCTCTGCAACGTTATTGTGGGGATAATAACACTAACTTGTTCACTGCTCTGGGTGGGGCACTAATCTGTCTAGAAGAGCGGTATATAAATGCAGTTATTCTTCTTCTTCTTGTTGTTATTATTATAAGCTTCCAAGCCTGAGCAGTGCTTTAGGATATGGGATACCCAGGATCAAATGCCCGCTCTGCCAGGAAAGTTGCTGGATCAGTCTCTCTCATAACCTACTTTACAAGGTTGTTGTGGGGATAAAATGGAGGAAGGGAGAACAATGTGCACCACCTGGAGCTCTTCGGAGGTTGGGCTGGATTAAAATGTACTAAAATAAATCAATGCAAATTTTGGATGATTTCACTAGTCTTGGCAAAAATGATCAAATCCTGTAGTCTAAGGATTGTATCCAGTAGTAGACTTCTTCTAAGAGAAGCAACATTCCAAGGAGCATTTCAAGCTCCAGTGGGATGGGGAAAGCATAGAAATTGTCTTGTTTCACCACCATCACCAACATGAAGTAGGCTCTGAAATGTGTTCTATCTTGTTGCCTTATGTTTTTCTCCATTTGTGTTCAATCTCTATTACCCAAAGCTACTTGACCTTCCAAGAAACCTGACTGCTTAGGGTTCCATAATATGATGAGGGCACTACCAGCATGGCCCTGAGCTCTCAGTCATCGCCAGTGTCAAAAGGTGCACTAGGCTTGGCTTCATTGCCTCCAAAGGTCCAATAAGAGTTTCAGAGGCTAAAACAAACCAAGGATGCCAGTGACAGCTTGAAGCAGGCTTACCAAGCCCCTGATGGTGGCAAAGAATCCCCTGCCACCAGTGGGCGCTTCCCACTGCCACTCAGCAGGCCATTGGAGAGGAGGGGAAATGGCAGGAAACTGGGGAATGTCAGCAATGTTTTGATGTGCTGACATCACTCCCTGTGTATCATAGAGTTTTGCCAAAATGTCAGAGTGTCCCTGGAGTCCCCCAGTGACAAGCTGATGTCACTTCCAGGAGGATGAGGAGTAATGTCAGAGCATTCACCAGTGACATAATGATGTTGCCAAAGAGCCTTGCAACCTCCACCTGGTAAGTTTCCCCACCAGTAGCCAGAGAGGACTTGGCAACCCTACGGCTAATTCTTTTGTAGTTTTTTATCAGTCTGCCAATCCCCTTTTAAGCCTGAAATAGTTAACCAAGGCCCTCTAAACCCTCCGAGGGAGATGGGAGGGGAGTTGGAGGAGTACACTTCTTAGATGTCATGCTTCAGATAGTTTTGGTTGTTTTGTTTTGCTGTTGTTGTTGGTATTTGCATTGCTTTCTAATACTGCAATCCTAATCCTATTGCATTGGTTATTGGAGGTGCTTGCTGTCTGATTGAATTGTTTTTAAAATTTTGTAATCCATTTTGAGTCTCAGTGAGAATGGTAGGCTATAAATAAATGGGCTATAAATAAAGTTAATACGCCACCCTGCACATGGGCAAAATCAACAGAAACCCGTACACAGCTTTCTCTGTGGTGGCCTCTACCCTGTGGAATGATCTGACTGAAGAGGTTAGGAGAGCCCCCTCTCTCCTGGCTTTCCACAAATGATGCAAAACCAATTTATTCAAAAAGAAGTTCTACTCAGATAGGAGGGCTAGATTGTATGGAGGGGGTCTCAGATGCTTCGCTAATGAGTTAAGAACACCACTATGTTGTACTGGATTCCTGCTAATGCTATACCTTTGTAAACTTGTATCTATTTACCCTCTGGCATTGTTTATGGAAGTGTTCTTGATACTGAATGTATTAATCTCACACAAAATCTGCCTTGGGTCTCAGTGAGAAAGGTGAGCTATAAATGACATAAATAATATAAAAAATTGATAATATCTATTTTATAGTTTCTGTTTGTGCAGAAGCCGACTGGTTTCATGTGATTGCCAGGAGGGGCACACACTGATTGTTAAGGTCTAAAATTTAGTTTTCCTGTTGGAAACTAAATTTGGGTTCTCCTTTTTAATACAAGCTATTCCTCAGAGCTGCCGTGTGTCTGTACGGGGCCAAGTTGGCTCTGCAGCGAACGCATGAAGGAAGTAACATCTAGAGTGACTCAGAGGTACAATCCAACTAAGGTTTGAGAAGCCTGAGAGAAACTTCTTAAACTTGACTTTCTCACAAAGTTGATCGACAGTTTCTTTTCTTTTCTTTTTAAATTTTTTTAATTAATTTTCCATTTTTTAAATATAACAATAAAAACATATAACAAATAGCAAGTAACAATAAAGAATCTACAATTACAACTTGTAACATTTAAAGCTTTGATAAAACTCCATACATTGGCATTTTGATAAGCTACACGTGCAAGTTTTTAAAGAGTTGGGTCTGGGTTCCCTAGACCCAACTTAGGTTCCCTGCAGCCACACAGGAGCTGTGGGGAATGGCTGTTAAAAAAATAAAGGAGAGCCCAAATGGCCTCAGAATGGGAGGAGCTCCCCCGTCAAGGCATTTCCCATGTCAAAAATGCTCAGGAGAGAGGTTTTCCCCATTTTTCTGCTTCATGTGGAGTATTCTATGCACGTGGAACAGTAAAAATGGGGGGAAACTCCCTCCATGCTATTGTGACACAGAGAAATGGCTGGAGGGGGAGGAGCCCTTCCTCCCCCCATGGAGGCATTCTGAGACTCTTTGGTTTCTTCTTTATTTTTAACAGCCATTCCCCAAAGCTGCTGTGTGGCTGCAGGGAACTGGAGTTGGGTTTGGGGGACCCTGGCGCAGCTCTAAAAACCTGCACCTATAGCTTGACCCTAAGACTCACACGATGTTGCAAATTAACAACAAAACCATTTTTCCCTTTCAGGGAAATAAATAACATTATTACCTCTGGTCTTTTTCTTCATGGACAAGGTTATTCCATCTTAATTAGGAACATAGGAGGGAGGCGTGACTCAATAAAGGAAGCCACGGCCTTCAGTTTGCAAGACCCATGCTGTCCGTGATAGGATGGTTTGGAGGTCATTAATTCCTCGGGTCACAATAAGTCAGAAGCAAATTGACACACAACACACATACACACAGGGGAGAGATGAAGTATTCCTGCACAGCATGCTTAATGAAGGTGGGAGTGTACTTTTAAATCCCAGTATAATTTCCCTCACAGGTGGCTAGCCTACAGAGAATTCACTAAGTACTTTTAGGCCAGTTTTTAAATAATTCTTTGGCCAGTGTGATCTCTTGCTAATGTCTAATTTTTCACTTAATTGGAACTTGTAAAAAAAATAGTTTATAAAATGGACACAAACTCCCTTTCTCACTGAACTGATGCATTTTAGTAGGTAGCATTAGCATCCTAAGTGGTATTATACTCTTCTAAGTCCATTGCAGCCCACACATTTCGAAGGGTATGATTCTGCTTAGGGTGGCCCTGTAAGACACCAACCAGGTTCAAATCTCACCTGAGCAATGAATTCAGAAGATGGCTTTTGACAGGGAATTATTTTAGCACCTTATCTGTAATATGGGGATAATACTACCTTGACAAAGTTTTGTGAAGATTATTGAGATAATGTATGTGAAATGTAAATATTCTTATCAAGAATACCATATGATTGTGAAGCGTTATTATTTGTTCTGTCAGTTAACGCTTTGGAAAGGTTCATTTTTCCATTTGTTACTTCTCATGTTCTTTTGTCTTCCCTCGACTCTAGTTCTCTCGATAGTCTCTCTAGAGAAATTCAGATTTCCCCAAAACATGCTGTGCAGGGAGCCTTGGGAAGTGCCTAATGGAAATCTGGTAACATTTCAGACCTTTTTTCTCCCACTCCAAAAGACAAACATATATTTATATTAATCGGAAAAGGTGACTATTTTCATATGTGTCCATGTATTTGTGTATGTGCTTTTAATGAGATTTCAAGGCATGAAACAAAGCCTTATTCCTTGGACTGGTTTTGTCAAATAATAAAATGACTTGACATTGTATAATTGAAAGCATATGTGGAAGTATGGAATATTTAACAGCTATTCTGTTCTCTAATTTTGTCTTATTTGTGCCAGAAATATTTTTATGTTGTTGTTTCCTAGTTCCTACCTATAGGATGTTGCCTATAGGAACAGACAGGGAATGCTGGGTAGTCTGTAAGAGTTTCTTCCCTACTGGAATTTGACTAGTTTTAAAGTGGGGAGGAGGTTGGGGGGAAAGCTGAAATGAAGAGATCACTCTTCGTACTGTTCCTGCCGGAGATTGTGTGGTTCAGAACCACTCCCCACGGAAATTTTATGACTGCTTACAATGGCTCCTTGATTATAAATCTGTCATATTCTATCTCCTCCCAAGCGCAAGTAACCTCAGTTGTGTTTTCACCTTCCCTACTTGGCAGGATTGATTAAGTGTGAGGTGGAAGAAGTCATAAAGATGGAGGCCTCTCCAAACAGTTCTGTCAATACAGCCACAGATGAAGGCTCATGCCGCCCCCACCCCCTGAATTTTTGATTGTTACACAGTTATTAAAAGCTGTTGTTTAGTGAGAAAACAATAGAAAGGGAAGTGCACATCAACTGGATATTAATTAAATGATAGTAGCGGATGACTTTGTTTGCAGAACAGGTCTTTCCCCTTGGCTAGGGTTGTCCACTTCCCAGAGTTATAACTGATCCCCAGGCAATGAAATCAGGGCCAAGCTACAAGTGATGAATGACACTTGAACGGCAAGTGTATTCCTCCCTGTTCACTTGCTCTCCACTTGCCCTCCACTCAATTCACTTGCCGTTCAAGTGTCATTCGTCACTTGTAGCTTGGCCCACAGTTTTCCTGGCAAAAATGGCTGCCTTAGAATGTGGACTCTGTGGTGTTATACCTTGAAGAAGTCTCTCCCCTCTGCAAAACCTGCCCTCCCCAGGCTCCACCCTCCAAAACTCCAGGAACTTCCCAACTCAGAGCATGCAACCCTACCCTAGGCTGAGTCAGAAATGTCACCAAGGAGCTTGAAAGACAGCTGATTCCTGTCAAGAGCTGGTCTACAAGAACAAACTATCTTTGAGAGGAAGCAGGCCAATGGAAGGCTCTTACTCTTAATTTTCCCCATTAGGGGAACTACAGAATGAATGAAAAGTGAAAGGTAGTAGCTGCTGCCTGGAAACCACTGCAAAATAAAACCTTAATTTTTTTTCCAGAGCTGGGGTTCCTCAGGAACAGGAGTTCAGGAGGCATTTTGAGCCATCATGGAAGGGAGAGGCAGGGAAATCCCGTTCTATGGGTAGAAATGCCCATGGAAACATTTGTTTGGATCCAAGACTCAGTCTTGCTTACAGAGTTTATGGAGTGAGATGAGCACTATATACTGTGTCCAGACTCCCATGGTAGCTTGCCTTGACTACCTCCAAATAATCCTTGCTGTGAAAACAAGACAAAATGCGGAGTGCACCAGCTGGCATTTCAACTAGAATGATTAAGGTGGAAAAAATGGCAAATGTAACTAACACTAATGAGAACTTTACATAATGCTTTTTTATATAATGTGAAATCGCAAACAATGCCTTGGAAGAATTCATACTGACTGTTGCTGGCTCCACTCCTAGATTTTCTGCCCAGCTGAAAAGGCCGAGCCAAAATTGCATGGAAGTCTGAGATCTTGATGTTTCTTGATGTTTCTGGGAGTCCAAAGATGTGACTATTGCAAGAGAAGCGGCTCCCTTTGTGCCTTCTGGCTAGCAGGCAGTGTTCAGTACAGACTGTAGCATTATTCATAGTTGGGAAAATAAAGGGTGTTTTATGGCCAGAAAATTTCAAAAGTGCCCAGAAATGTTTTGAATATTTCTGATTGTTTACTTGAAACACACAGAAGGGATTCCTTATTCAACTCCCCCCCCCTTTTTGGTAAATGACTAGATGCTTTGGATATACCTGAAAGATTTGTGCATTTGGGATTCAGAGCAAGGTCACTGGCTTTTGGGATTCAGGGTCTGGCACCTGTTGCTTTTACAAATGCAAAATGTAGCAAGGAGGGGTGCTTCTTGTGGAAGTGTTTAAAAGAAAACGAGCATTTAAAAACGTGTCAAGAGGCAAAATCAGGTCACAGAGGGAGAAATGCTGAAGTATTGGGGATAAGAGACATCAGAGGAAATAAAACCAACCGTTGTTTGTTCTCGAGGCTAGTAAACAACTATTTCAATTGTACTTGGCTCCTGGAGCTTAAGTAGGCACAGCTTTGACAAACTATTATCTGTTTTGCTTGAGAACCAGAAACTGTGATGATTCCCAGTGATCATAGAATCATAGGGTTGAAAGGGACCTCCAGGGTCATCTAGTCCAGCCCCCTGCACAATGCAGGGAATTCTCAGCTACCTCCCCTTCCCCCATCCACACGCAGTGACCCTTGCTCCATGCCCAGAAGATGGCAAAACACTGTCAAGATGACCTGATGATGACCTGTAAGTTATCAGAGGATGATGCATGTGCATACTAGCCTTAAGCTAGGGTTGCCAGCCTCCAGGTGGGGCCTGGAGATGTCCCAGAATTACAGCTGGTTTCCAGGCAACAGAGACCAGTTCCCTTGGAGAAAATGGCTGCTTTGGAGGGTGGACTCTATGGCATCATATCCAGCTGAGCTCCCACCCTCTCCACATTCCACTCTCTGTAGGATCCAACTTCAAAGCTCCAGTAATTTACCAACTTGGAGTTGCCAACTAAGCAAGTAAACGATGCTTGAGAATGATTTGGGATGGGACAAAGAGGATCTACACTAGCATGTATCTCGGAGGGTGCCTCTAGACAATAATTTTGGCACAGGCACACACTCATTTTAACATTCTCCCAGCAGTCACAGCACAGCTGTGGGGAACTGCTTCTAAAAAAAACTAGAGGAGAACCCAAATGGACTCAGAATGTCACTACAGGAGGAGAAAAGACTCCTGCCTCCCCCAATACAGTTTTCTTGCAGGAAAATCATGAGGGGGGGAGAGTTATTTTTACTGATTTTGCTGCTCCACAGATAGCAGCAAAATCAACAAAATAACTCCATCCCACACGATTTTCACATGAGAAAATTGCATTGGGGGGGGGGCAAGAGCCTTCCCTCCCCCCTGCAGTGTCTTTCTGAGCCCATTTGTGCTCTTCTCTTGTTTTTAAAGAAGCAGTTGAATGAATGTGAGAAAGCAGTCAAAAGCACACTGAAAAAAATAGGTGCTTTTTGAGCATAGTGAATGTGAAAACAAACCTAAAAAGATCTGGCTCAGCTCTAGCTGAAACATTATAGAAGAAATCACCTATTTTAACAGACTACCTGGAGCACAAGTGGCATAGGTTAAGGGGAATTTACTATTTTTATACTGTTGTGGGACCAGTTATGATGCCGGTAACTGTATGATGAGCACCATGGTGACATACAGACTAGGCCTCTCTAGTAGGAGATAGGCAGCTCCATCCTAATATCTCTCATAGCACCACCAAGAATTGCTGCCAGCATATCTCCAGATACATCAGCATGACTTAGAAATACACTGAAGTAGTGCTTTATCCTTATCCTAAAGCCTTTTGAGACAGGATTTAGGATTGGACTTTGATACGCCATGATCTGATGTGAGGATATCCTTTGGAGCATTATTTCAAATGCAGGCAATGGTAGTACCACTCTACTTGACACTGAGGAGAGACACAAAACCTAATCATCAGGGGTACCTCAAGAATAATCGGTAAGTGGGGAGTAGGGATAAGTAAATCAATAGTTCACAACCAGCTAATTTCCATTGTTTCACTAGTGTATCAAACCAGAAATGTTTACAGTTTTTACTTTTTTCTTTCCCAGAAGTAAAACTCGTAAATATTGTCAGCCATGGTACTTTATACTTATTTTAAATTAATTTCTGATGAATATGAATATGCTCAGTACAAACGTAAATTTCTTCAGAATTTCCCTTATTACTGAGACTGGGCAGCTTTGTATTTCTTGTTTACTAGACCTATAAATATAGCTGAAATATTTATTCATTATGACAGAATATACAGTAGTCCATATGCTGGCGATCTGGAATGCTGAAAGGCAGCCAGAGAGATGTTGGTAGTTGTGGCATATACCAATGATTCAAGGGTTAGATAAATTTACTGTTGTGGGAGGAATAGCTGGAAGAGGCAACGGTATAAATAGAATTGTTCTAATTAAAAAATGTAGACTACTGCTGAAGTACCTTGTACTTTTGCATGTAAATAGAGAAGCTTTTCATGTTGCATGGGTCTGAGTAAGTGGCTCAAAATGTACACAGCATGTCCCTATGTTTGAGGAAATATTCAGATAGTATGTTTCCATAGGCCATACGTCCCCTGAGGGGTTGTGAGTTGGTGATGATTAGAGATGGGCACGAACCAGGAAAATTCTGAACCATGTGGTTCGTGGGTCATTGCGTTTCTGTTCATGAAAACATCACTTCTGGGTCAGCAGAAGACCCGCAGAGAGCCCATTCCCCCTCCCATTGCCTAGGAAACGGATTGATCGGTGCCAGGCTGTCTGCAGTGACGAACCGAAATACGAACCAAACAAACCGGGCTAAAATTCGTCATGGTTTGTGAGAAATGAGTTCCCACGAACCAGTTTGTGACGAACAGGTTCGTATTTTGGTTTGTGCCCACCTCTAGTGATGATGGTTTGCATGCATAAGGTCCCCAAGTCAATCACTGGCAACTCCAACTCAGAGATCTCAGGTAGAAGGTGCTGCTGAGAAAGAGTGGCATTTGCTTGAGGCCTGAAAAACCACTGGCAGTCAAAGTGGACAATGCTAAAGCTGGTGGAGCAATCATCCAATGTGATATAAGGTAGTGCCATGTGCTTATTACAGGGTAAAGTAAGAATCGTTTAGCAAGTCACAGTGTCTTCTATGGTAGAGCTGCAGTAGAATTCTCTTAATTACTCTTTCCTGATACTCTACCTAAAATCCACCATTTCTATTCCTGTATTTTGAAATCTGAGTCAGTTGCTAATCAATTCCCCTTCCATGAAGGGGAAGATCTTCAATTTAGATCTGTAAGAAGTAAAATATTTATTTATTTATTTATATACTACAAGCATAGTTGAAAAATTAAGAACAAGGTGAGCCGTTAAAGAAGGAATTAAACAGAAGCTTCAGAAGGCTTTTACCCTTTGTTGTGCCCTTTACAGTGGCACAACAACAGGCAGAAATCCACAGGTGAGGAAATCTACACTATCACATGGTTTAAAAAAACCCTCAAAGTTAAATTAATGAGAAATCAAAGATAACTTCTCTTTAGAAAGAGGAAAAGAGAATAAGAAGAACCAATTGCTATATCTAAAAAAGAAAATTTCAACACACACACCCCCTCCCGGTAACAACCCTAGATAAGAACCAACACAGGCACCTGGGGAAAGATGGCCTCCCCCCTATTTAAAAGATACAGACACGTATACATGAAAGAGTTCTTTGTGACCTAATATGGGGGTAAAAAGCTTCTCGAGAAATCCATCATTGGATGTCTTATACTGTAATGTTGCTCGCATTGTCATTCAGTGTTGTATTCCTAGCCCTATTGCACTGGTCATTCGATGGTGTCTATTGTATGATCACGTTATTTTGTCTTTTTGTACTCTGTAATCCACCTTGAGGCTTAGTGAGAAAAGTGGGCTATAAATAAACTAAATAAAATAAAGAAGAAATAAATATCCATTGATCTCTTTACCCTTTTGCTTAACTAAAGAACAAGTCACGTACTCTCTTAATGCGGGAGGAGTACTTACTATGATTTCTACAGAGATTCCGCACACGTTGGATAATGCACTTCCAATCCTCTTTACAGATCATTTGGAACTGATTTTTTTGTGTGCGGAACAAAAAATCCACCTCAAACGATTGATAAAGTGCATTGAAAGTGCATTATCCAACGTGTGCGGAATCAGCCATCAAGCAAAGAGTTAAAATGAGCAGTTATGTATCCCTAGAAATAAACACGTATAAGTTGCAAAAATTTTGAATCTGTGTGTGTGTGGAGGGGGGAACCTCCCCCTCCCATTTTCCCCCTCCCATTTTTTCCCTGGGACAAAATGGAAATTTGGGGGGGGGGGAATCGAAATGTATGCAAAACGTGTAGTCCTATCAAATTTAACATAACTTTGCACAAAATTGAAACAAGCTCATTTACTCTCTCACTTCTAGATGAAGAAATGCATCTTGAATTTAAGAGCTGTATATATCTACAGCATGCCCACCTTGTCTTTAAAAGCATTTTACTCATTCTAGAAGAGAAAATATTCATTATTCCCTCCAATTTCCAATTTTTCAATTGCAAAAAATGGGAAAAAAACTCGTAAAACCCCAGAAAAATACCCCCTCCTTGAATTTTTCCAGGCCATCGCATCTCTGTCTAGAAGGGCTTCTAGCTGTTGCCCTAAGTAGTCCTGAGATTACAGGCATCATGCTGGGAGCCAGCATGAAAGCAAAATGTTTGCAGGTGAATGAAATGCCTTCCTTCTCAGGTGCCCATAAAGCACATCAACTGCCCTACAGTGAGAGTCTCTCTACACAAGATGCCCTGGAGAGTGTTTGTCAAGTGTAGGAGATGTAGTGTTAGCCAAGAAGTATAGTTTTAAAAGACAGAGCCAGCGGAGATCATCCTCAGAGGGTTTGTTAATTTCATCTTTGCTTCCCCCAAGGCTCTTGTCAGTTTCACCTCTCCAGTCTAAAACTGTGTAGGATCACAACCAGAGGTCAGTGAGGAATGGAAATAGGCTGGAGCTGCCTTCCAGAGTTGGTCTTGGTCTTGGAGGGGTTATAAAAGGCTGAAGCTTCCCTTCTGGCATTTCACAACCCCTTCACCCAGCACCAGTGTATAGAAAAGCCTTTGCCCTGCTGCCAGCTTTGTCTTTTTAAACTACCCTTCCCAGCTACCATTGCATCTCCTGACATGAGCTCTTCACATGTCAGATGTCTCGTGTAGAGAGACTCTGAGAACTAACCTACAAGACATGAATTAGATGAGGCCAAGCACATGAAGGGAGTTGCAGTGTTAGCCAGGAAGCTGAGTTTTAAAAGAGATCAGAAGGCTTTGTTAATTTCCTCTCTCTACAGAGCCAGCAAAGATCATTCCTCCTTTGCTAATTTCCCCCTTTGCATCCCAAAGACTGTCAGTTTCACTTCCCCTTCTAAGAGCCAAGCTACAAGTGACACCTGACACGAGTTGGATATGTGTCAGTTTCCCTCAAGTATGAATGGGAAGTGAAGACGTCCTGGTCTTGCAGCTTGGCTCTCCATGTAAAACCCCATTTAATTGAAGTTTGCAGAGCTTGGCTCTAATGTGGACCAATTGGAATGGGAGGGAGAACATGCGGTCAGGAGGGGAGTGCAAACATCAGGTTCTCACCAGGCGCCCCTTCTCCTATGCTGGATGTGGGGGGGGGGGTCCAGCAGCCCACTCCTGCTCCCTGAACCAGGGCAGCATGCCAGCTGGCCAGAGTGGTTGCCCCTTGCTCCCCCTCCCTCCCCACACCACAGCTCCAGGCCCAGCTCGGCCTGGTCAGAGTGTTGCTGCCTCCCCTACTCGCCTGGCCCCTGCCAGGAGATGTGGCTCTGGGCTGCAGCCCAGTCTGGCCACTGTGCACAAGGGCCCTGGCCTGTCTCCACAGCATGGCGCGGCTTTGGGCTGCAGCCCAGTGGCCACCTTGCCCTACTGGGCCGAGAGATGCCAGGAGCACTGCTGGGCCACGGCCTGAAGCTGTGTCACTCTGCGGGGGCCAGGCCATGGAGGGGGAGGCGGTGATGCTCCAGCCTGCCCTGTCCACCACAACATGGCCCAGAGCAGCCTGGGTGCACATGCCACCAGGCCGGGCCACAGCCTGAAGCCGCGTTGCTCTGTGGGGGACGGGCTGGGGAGGGGGAGGCAACGACACTCCAGCTCACTCTGTCCACCGCAGTATGGCCCGGAGCAGCCAGGTGTGCCTGCTCGGCCAGGTTGAGCTGGGCCTGGAGCTGTGGTATGTGAAAGGGGGAGCAAGGGGTGAATGCTCCTGCTGGCTGCCGCACTGCCCTGGAACAGCCAAGCACACATGCTCGACCAGCTGGTGGGGAAAGGGAAGCACTCACCACCCTCCAGCTACCAGCAGCACCGGGAACGTGGCCCTGGTTTGGGGAGACAGGAGAGGGGCCCTGAAACCTCCCCCACATCCAGCATCCCGACCGCAACTTCTCCCTCCCATAATGTGTTAGACTGACTGCTCTGCAAACTTCAGTTAAATGGGCTTTTACATGGAGATCCAAGCTGCAAGACCAGGATGCCTACACTTCCCATCAAAACTTGAGAGGAACTGACATGTGTGCAACTTGTGTCAGGCGTCACTGGTAACTTAGCTCTAAGAGGCAAAGAGGAAATAAACAAACCTTCTGAGCACGATCTCTTTTAAAACTCAGCTTCCCAGCTAACATTGCGACTCCCTTCACCTGCTCCTCCTCATGTAATTCATCTCTTGTAGCTTAGCTCTGAGTCAGACCATTTATTTATGTCATCAAGGTTAGTATTTTCTACTCTAACCCCCAATGGCTCTTTGGAGGCTCAAGCAGAGATCATTCACATCATCTACTACCCGATCCTTTTAATTAGAGATGCTGGGGATTGAATTTGGAACTGAGCAACTTTGGCCCAGGGAATTTTGTACCCCTAGATCCCCCTCATCAGTCCTGCGGTAATATTAAATAGCTACAAGACACAGCCACATGGAGGAGTAAAAAGGGTGCAGGGAGAAAGAGATGTGGTAATACTTCAAAACATTGCTGAAAATGAGGTGCCTATACCCTGTCCTCCACAAGACACTCTTTGTTCAAAAGGTAGCTCTAGCCAGTCCAAGCTTCCCAACAGGCAGGTGATATGCCCAGCACAAAATGTCTCCGTGCCATAGAATTCACTTTTCTCCATGCTTCAGGAAGCCCATGATCCCAGAGGTTCTCACACTGAGCCAGGACTCTAAAGTGCTTTGCAATTCTCTTGCATGAGGCTGCAAGGCCAGGAAGGCATAGAAGGAACAGGGTGAGCTAGGAGAGAAAGCTGTCAGAGACTTGACATGAAACGGCTATGAAATACAACCTGTTTCTCATTAATGCTATCATTTATACATTTTTAAATATGAGAAATAACATATAAACCTGTTCAGTGCTAAACCTGTTATACTGGGTATTAATTTGTCAATGGATCCCTAAAGTACGGTAAGTTTATAAGTTGGTCCCAGGGTTTTTTTTTTTTTTAAAAAAGGAGAACTTACTCCTTGAAAAATTGACCTATTCCTTGAAAAATAACACCCTTCCTATTCCTAAGGCTCAGTTATAAATGCAGTTTATTGGAGAATATTTTAACGAAAGATTATTTAGAGAGGCAGTGGATGGCACTGTTGGATTATAATTATAAGGCAATAAACTATGCAAATCTTAAAAGGGATTATTTCACCATATTACTCATTGTTGATGGGACACTGCATAAAAGACCCAAGAGGGACTAAAAATTAGTAATGGGATGACCAAATGTGAGTTTTCTTGGTGGATGTTTTGTAATAGAAGATATTGGAGGAATTTTTTTTAAAATATATGGTTCTTTATCAATACCACAAATCAAACTCATAATAACATCTTGCAATGTAGACTAAGATTTGAGATGCATTTCTAAAATCTTGACATTAGAGCTGAGCTTTTTAATACTGACTTCAACTTGTAGACAGAAAAACCACTAACAGACAAATAACTGTGGCTTGAATCTTACCACTCTACTCAGGCAAGTTTAAGCCTTCTTCCAACATAAAGGTCTCTTCCATCAATAGAAGCTGCTTAGGTTTCAGGAGGACTTCTGACTTGGTTGAGTACGGAGGTAAAATACAAGCAAGTATGTCTTTGAAAGATTTTGAATTATTGCTATTTTGGAATACACCAGGGCTTTTTTTCTGGGAAAAGAGGTGGTGGAACTCAAGACTGCACAACAATGTCCTCTGGACCCGCTTTGGGTCAGCTGGGACAAGGAGGGGGGAGTTTTTTAAAGTTTAAATTGCCCTCGGCAAAAATGGTCACATAGCCGGTGGTCCCGCCCCCTGATCTCCAGACAGAGGGGAGTTTAGATTGCCCTCCATGCCAGCAAGCACCAAGCGGCACGGAGGGCAATCTAAACTCCCCTCTGTTTGGAGATCAGGGGGTGGGGCCACCGGCCATGTGACCATTTTCAAGAGGTGCTGGAACTCTGTTCCACCATGTTCCTACTGAAAAAAAGCCCCGGAATACACAAATACAGAGCTGGAAAAGATCACTCCTCAGAGGGTTTGTTAATTTCATCTTCGCCTTCCCAAAGGGCAAGTGAAATTGACAGAGCCTTTGAGGAGGCAAAGAGGAAAAAAGGTGAAATTGACAGAGCCTTTTTAAAATACGCTTCCTAGCTAGCATTGCTTCTCCCTACACTTGAGGGTACTTGTGTAAGATGTCTCGTGTAGAGAGACTCTACCTGGAGAGTTTTCCCTCCTCCTAATTCCTTCTATTTTTATACCAGAAAAGGGTGGGAGGAGTGGTTGGTTAGACCCCTCCTCCTGGGAAAAAAGGAAGCAATCTCCCCCAGCTTTCAGCATTCAACTTGGGCACTGAGGGGATTGGCAAGGGGTGGAAGGTCATCTAATCTGTGAGATGTTTTCACAAAAATATCCTTACAAGCTGCCGTCATCTTTCCCCCTCCCCAGATAACCCCATTGGGCAGAAGCACCTAGGTAGTTTGTCAATGGGTGAACAAACATCCACTGTGTTGCAGACGTTTTTATGAAAACATCTGTGTGCACTGGCTTTAACAATGCTCATACTCTCTCCTCCCTAAGCTTCCCTACAAAACACAAAAGGGCACAAGATGGCACAAGACGGCAGCAGACATCCATATGGAGGCCCAATGCAGAGGGTTCAGATTTCAGGAGGCCCCTATACTCACTACTAGGCTACACTTCTTGCCCTCCCACCCTCGCCTGTCTGTGTGCATCCTTCTTTTGTCCACTCACAAGCTCTCCCACCTCATGCAGTCACAGCTGCCCACAATGCCTGCACACCCTTTCCCCAATGATGGAGGGTGGGTGGGTGGGTGCAGCTAGGAGGGCCATTGACATGGCCACCAGGAAAGCTGATGCTTTGTGCACCACCCACGTGCCCTTTGCCAGCACCACTAGGCAGCGTGTGCAGCTGGGAGCAGAGGTGACAAAGCACTCACAAGCAGGCAGTGCAGGCACCAGAGGAGATGCGGGAGTAGGGAGTCAGCAGCAGTGGGCCCCTTCCAGAAGCCATGGGCCCTGGCAGCTGCCCCAACTCACCATGTGCTGTTGCCAGCCCTGCCCATCTTATCCAAAAATCTGACCTCTCCTATGTTAAATAGGACTTTTACGGTCATGGGTGCCCGTTTGCCAAACTCCTTCACCAAGAAACAGCAAAGCCACAATTTAAAATGTCGCCTGTGTGCTGCCCAAGACTTTACTTTTGTATAATTCACTCTCCCTAGCCCTTTATTGATATAGATGTTACTTCCGGAAGTGATGTCATCATGCCAGCCACAGGAGTGCTCCTGTGCTCTAGGCAGGACCAATTCTTGGAGAATCAGCCCCAAATGAAGTGCAGGAACGCTCCTGTGGCCAGCGCGATGACAACACTTCCAGAAGTGACATCATTGTGCCTGCCAGGAGTGCATGCACCACACCGCTTCCTGGGGTACCTGCTGTTGGCAAGTGATCTCTGGGCAGCTTGAAACCTCACCCTGCTCGGATCTGGAAGCGAGGGTCGCCAGGCAGGGCCGGCGATGGAACAACGTGTGCCGAGATGTGCCAGCAGGAGGCTGGCGGGTGATGCATCGGTCGGCAGCCAGGCCTCCAATGCCAACGGGGACCCATGCCCAGATGCCAGGCCAATGCTCCATCCAGCTGTAATCAATAAAGTTGTGGCCATTTCTAACCCAAACAAGAGTCTGGTGTGATTCATTAGCCGCAATACAGTCTGACATAGCACATAGGTGACAACATGCTCCTGCCAAATCATGACTTCTGAAAGTAGACCTGTGTCTAATTATTCCCTGCTGCTAAATTTGGGTGCAAGGTATATTCCTAATCCTACAATCAGGGCTTTTTTCTGGGAAAAGAGGTGGTGGAACTCAGTGGTGGAACTCAGGACCACACAATGATGTCACTTTAGGTCAGCTGGAACAGGGGGGGGGAGTTTTTTAAAGTTTAAATCACCCTCAGCAAAAATGGTCACATGGCCGGTGGCCCTGGTCCTTGATCTCCAGAGAGATGGGAGTTTAGATTGCCAACCGCACTGCTGGAGCAGCGTGGAGGGCAATCTAAATTTCCCTCTGTCTGGAGATCAGGGGGCAGGGCCGCCGGCCATGTGACCATTTTCAAGAGGTGCCGGAACTCCGTTCCACCACGTTCCAGCTGAAAAAAAGCCCTGCCTACAATGTTTCTTGCATTGATGAGTACAGCTGAGAGCTTTGTCTCTTGCTTGCCGAGAACGCTTTATCTCTCTCTCTCTCTCTTTATCTCTCCCTCAGACACCTCTCCCCCAAAAACCCCAAAATGAAAGCCACAAGAAAAAAAATCAGGAAAGAAGGTTTATTCCTCTTATGTTCCTATGTTGAGATCAAAATTGGCTTGTAAGATTAATAAACAGAAGCATCTGAATATCTGCTGACTCTCCAACCCAAATCAATATGCCACGGCCACTCAAGTACTGTTTATTTCAGGTGGGAGGCAGTGGAATGCAGGCCCCAAGGTTGGAGAACAGAAGGTGTGGGTGGCAGTTCAGAGCCAACGACCTGTTGAACCAGCTGTGAGGGGAATGGATCCTTTCAGCAGAATTCACTCACCTCAGTAGAGAAGCAGGTTTCTGCAGAGGTCTGAGAACCATGAACATAAAGCAAATATGCATTCAAATACACATGGATTAAAACAGATAATTAATAACAATAATTAAAGCAAGAGCTTTAATTATTGTGTAGGAATTTCCCCCTGGTTCAGTGAATGCACGCTATTACCATTTACACTTTGTGCCCCCCCCCCATTTTGTCACCCTCCCTAGTTAATGTGGGTGAAGACACTGTAAATCTTGTAAACAAACAAACAAAAAAAACGTATTAGCCACCTTTCTTCCTTGCAGGAACTCAAGGTGGTATACAATATAAATAAAATAATACAATGAATAAAAACAAAGTTTTTTAAAAAAGTAGTTTAGGACTGGGAATGAACATAAACACAAAGTTAATTAAAACCAGACTGAAATAAAAACATCTTCAGTTGCCACCTGAAGTTCAGCTGTGAGAGGGCCATGCACACCTCACTGGGGATGCTTTCACTTTATTGCAGGGCTGCCACCAAAAAGGCTCTCCCTTATCTACCACCGGGTGAGCTGCTTTAGCTGACAGGACAGTCAGGAGGGCCTCTTCCTATGAGCTTAGTTCCTGGGCAGGAACATATGGGAGAAGATGGTCCTTCAGATTCCCTGGTCTCAAGCCATGTTGGGCTTTAAGACCAAAAACCAACACCTTGAATTGTGCTGGGGTGCGGATAGCTAGCCAGTGTAATTACTGTAATATTGGGGTCACGTGCTCCCAATAGCTGGCCCTGACCAGCAGTCTAGTGGTAGCATTCGGCACTAGCGGTAGCTTCCAAACATTCTTCAAAGGTAGCTCTGATAGAGTGCATTGCAATAGTCCAAAAAGGCTAAATAGATCTGACTGAGCCAGTGACATGTGCAGCTGATGCACTAACCGCAGCTGGGCACAAGCTCTCTGAAACACCATGGGCACCTGGTTTTCTAAGGTGACTTCTGTGTTGTGCAGCACTCCCAAGCTGTGAACCTGGCTTGTCAAGGGATGTATAACTCCATCCAAGACAGGAAATATATCACGTTTCTCCTTGGCCTTCCTACTAACCCAGAGAAGCTCTGTCTTGTCAGGATTCAGTTTCAGCCTGTTTGGCCTCATCCAGCCCATTACTGACTCCAAGCACAGTTCAAAACATCAACAGCATCCCTGGAATTAGCTGGAAAGAAAGGCAGAGCGGCGTGTCACCTGCAGCCCAAGCTTCCTGATGACCTCTCCCAATGGCTTCATATAGATATTAAATAGCTTGGGGGATAAGCTGGAATCTTGCAGAATCCACAGGCCAATGGCTGGGGGAAGAGCAGGAATCCCCCAGCACCACCTTCTGAGACTGATCTCTCAGATAGAACTAGGGTTCTCAGGTGCCCGCCAATGGTAGGCACCAGTATCTCCATTGGTACTACCATCCTGATCCATGTGCAGTACAAGAAATCAAAATCACCAGGAGATGGGCAAAGCAAAGACTTACTGTGTGTGTGTGTGTTGGTTTAGCTAGAGGTCTGGGCGAATGCTAGAGCATCATTTCTGGTTCAATGATGTCATTTCCAGGTTGTACTGGAAATGGCATCATTGCACCAAGGATGCTCATTGGGCCCTCATTTTTGCCTGGGAATTTCCTCGCAGGAAGTCTCCCACTATACCAGGAGATCTGACAACTCTGTCTACATCTCTGGCATAATCTTCAGTGCCTGGGAAAAGCAAAGAGAGTTTCCAAGGGGGTCTACAAGAAATGTGATGGGAAAGACTACAGATGGGATGGCTGAAGCTTCCCGTCCCCTTCTCCCTTCTCATCCACAATATGTCATTGGCAATACCATTGCAAAAGAAAGTTCATGAATGTATGGCAGGCATCTGACATCAGACATCAGAAATAAGTTATGAAAGAAACTTGTGTCATAGTCAAAGCTACCCTCAGTTCCTGGGGTGTAAGCAAGGACAGAATTCATTGAATCCAAGAATATTTCACCATCTGTTGTTGGCAGCAAAGGAAATGAAATGAGAGCCCTGACAGATAACTTATGGGTCATTCCAATCCCAGAGAGTCTGGCATTGGGTCATAGCAGCTACGCAACATATTTTGTATGATTGCACTTATAAACATATTTAATGCAATGTTGAGAATTTCTCCTGAAGCGTGGAACTGTAACTTTTAGTAAAGGGAGATATGTTAAGGCTAGGCCTTGCTACCATAACTGAGAGATGAATGTGTGAGCTATGCCTTGTTTTCTTTCAATGACATGTGCAGAGGAAGATGGAAAGCGGGGCTCCCTCTGAAATCTGTTGACTTAAGGTGACTGTTTCATTGTTTTGTGATAAAGTCAGACTCTCTTGAAGGACTTTAAAAGTAACTAGAAGCATGAAGGCAATAACTTTGCTAAAAAGTATAGCCACACCAAGGATGTAATGTCAAATGACAGTTAACATGGCAAAAAATATCAGCTTTGTGTCAACTGCTCTCTATCCCCCATGATGCACAGGAAGGTTTGGCAACATGCTATAAAGAAAGAGGGGAAAGACTCGATAAGGGGTTGCTGATTTGGGTGGCATCCCTGTGTTTTTCATAATGTGGGATAATATGAGATACTTCCATCCTGTTAGAAGGAAGGTGCCTCCCTGAAATGCAAGCTTACAAGTCCTCCCTCCCAATGTGGGTAAAGACAATAACTTGGATCCAAGCAGAAGCAGGTTTAGAAAAACTCCATTTGTACACAATCTTATAGCACTTTCCTCCTATAAATTATGTGTGTGTAAAGTGTCATCAAGTCACAGCCAACTTATGGTATCCCAATAGGGTTTTCAAGGCAAGAGACAGAGGTGGTTTGCCATTTCCTGCCTCTGCAAAGTGACCCTGGACTTCTGAGGTGTTCTCCTCAGGTCTAAGAACTAACCAGAGCCAATCTTGTTTAGCTTCTCAAAGCTGGCAAGATCAAACTAGCCTGGGCTATCCAGGTCAGGGCCCTATAGTGGTTGTATGGGATCTTGCACATGCAGAAACACAAGTGGAGATGCCCTGGATAGAGATGGGCATGAACAGAAAAAAAAACAAACAACATGACGTTCGTTGCCATCCACGAACAGGGACTCATGAACAACCACGAACATGGCCCTGTTCATGAACATGTTTGTGGTTGGATGTTCATGGGGGACAGCAGGCTCTCCTCCAGCCATCATTCAAGTCAAGATCCTTACTGCACCACTCCCAGAAACCTGACCTGAGCAGGCACCAGGAAAGGTACCAATAATAAATAACGACCCCAGAGCCTGGCAACAGCCCTGGAACTTGAAGGGGTAGATCCCTACTGCACCACTCGCAGAAACCTGACCTGAGCAGGCAGCAAGAAAGGTACCAATAATAAATAATAGCTAGGCCCAGAGCCTGGCAGGAGCCCTGGAACTTGAAGGGGTAGATCCCTATCCCACTACACGCAAAGAAAATTCAAGCTCCAATGCACTCTCTCTATCAAGATGCCAACAGCAGCTGTCTCTCCCTCTCCAAAGCCAGAGCTGAAAGCCCCCCTCCCCCCTGGTCTTTGTTACCTTGTAACAAATTTGGAGCTGCACACTTGAAAGGAAGACCTGCCTATCAAGCTAAATTGGGCTTAGATTGGGGTTTCTAGGGCAACAGCAGGAGTTCAGACAGAGTTCAGGCAGTCCCTGCCTAAATTGCCAAGGGAATTGATTGCAGGTGCTAGACTGTCTGGCTTGACGAACAGCAATGAATGAGGCTTGCAACGACCACCTGTTCGTTTAGAATGGGGCCTCATGAACAGCTTGTTCGCGAACAGCAGATTGGGCTGTTCGTGGCTTTTTTTTGTTCGTATTGCTGTTTGTGCCCATCTCTAGCCCTGGATGCAACCCAACATTTTCAAGTTTCAACATTTTCATTCTAGGAGAATAGAAACCTCTTGCACATCCCGATGGATTGAAAGTGATATCACTCTCTTGCTTTCTAATACTGCCAAACTTTTACTGTTGCATCGCCCATGCATGCTTGGTTAGCTTTGTAATTTTTCATAACACTTTCTCAGCGTGTTAAACCTACACATATTATATTGAAGTATGTTAAGCCTACGCACGTATATATTGAAAAGACCTGGAAAATCCATGCCACACAAAGTTGTTAATGATGGCTATATTAGTCACTTGACTTTCTAAAAGTTATATCGTGCCAGTTGTTTGCAGAAACACTGGGATGCTCTTCTGCTTACTATACTATCTCCTTTACCAGTCTTGCAGTGCAATCCTTAGCAGAGTTATGGCCTCACGAAGCACATTGACTTCAATGGACTGAGAAGAGCATAACGTTACTTAGGATGGCACTGTTAGTCACATCTTAGTCAGACCACCCCCAAATGAAAAAGCTCTGCCTCCAGCATTCTCATTTGTGTGTTTTGCAGCCTCCAGAGTAAGCAGGTTTACTTTATGTACCTTACAGCTCTGCATTAGTCAGAATCTTTAGAGAAAGGTCAATAGGTATCCCTGCTTGTTCTGGTAGCAAAACAGTAGCCTTAAAGTAGCTATAAGGTTTCGGTGTGATCTGCAAGATCCAAGTAGTGAAAAAAAATAATAGGACCTTTCATCTTGAGAATCAGTTGAATTAGAAATGTTAGGTTCTAAGAGTCACTTCACATATTCTTTTTTAAGTGGGTACAAAAAGCAACTCATCCTACCACCACCACCACCATGATTTCTAACAATTGGACAGCTTCCATTTTATAAATGGTTGTGTTTTGAAATGAGCAACCTTGAATAATGTGTGTATGTGTAAGCAGGGATGGTGCGTCCATGGAGGCAGGTCCAGCTGCTGTCTTGAGTGCTGAGGCGCCAAAGGGGGCGCTGGAGGCAGGGGCGTGTGCTGTGGAGCTGGCGGCAGCAGTGCTGGTGGCTGAGCAGGAGGGCTGGGAAGCCGCCCGCGTGCTGCCCCAGCTGCCTGCTGCGCCTGGCTAGCAGCTGCTGCGCCCAACCGGGAGGATATGCTGGTGGTGGCAGCATGGGTCAGTCTGAGCAGGCAGCCTCCCAGCCCTCCTGCTCAGTTGCCCCGTGCTGCCGCCACCTGCACACAGTTGTGGGCCAGGCACAGCAGGGAGCTGGGGCGGCATGGGGCAACTGAGGGGAAGGGCTGGGAGGCCACTCACGCAACGTCCCAGCTGCCTGCTGCGCCAATGGGGCTGGTTCGCAGCGGCATGCTGTGTGATGATGTCACATGCAGTGATGTCATCATGCAGTCTGGGTGTGCGTGCTCATGGGGGCAGCAACAGCCCTGAAGCTGCCCCTGGCCTCAGGTGCCAGAAACTCTGGCACCAGCCCTGGGTGTAAGTTCCCATGTCTAACACCCCATTTGCTGTACCTTCTCTCAGATTATGAGCAAGCCTTGTCTGAATTCTTTCAGTCTGTCTTCATGTCATGGAATTCCTCCATTTGAACTGTTAAATTTGCCCTGGGTCAGATTGAAAGATATTGAACTTTATGTGTGGTGGGAAAGTGGGTGAAACACACAGCTTGCCTCCCCACCTGACACTATCAGCACAATGGCATAACGTTAGAATAGGGGTCGGTTCAGTGGATGGCCTTTATCTCTGAGATAGAATCTGGGAGTCAATGACAGAGGCTGAGCATCTGGCCTAATTCCAATTTTTCATCACTCTGTAGAAAGCTGGCAGCACTGAAAGCAAGGCAGGCCTGAGCAGAGAGATGAGGAAAGGATGGAGAGCTTGGGACTTGTCGGTCTGGAAGAAGATGTTAAGGGGAGACATGATAGAGTTGTATAAAATTATTTATTGGGCAAAGGAAGTGGATAGAGGGAACTTTTTCTCCATCTCCCATAATGCTAGAACTTGGGGACACTCAACAAAAATGTTAGGAAATCAGTTCAGAGCAGGCAAAAGGCTACTCAGTGGATAATTTCAAGGTTTCCGTAAGCCCTATGTGGACCGGGACTGGTGTATCTGCGGGGCCACCTCTCCCCATATGAACCCCAGAGGACTCTCCATTCTAGTGAGAAACATCTGCTAAAGGTCCCTGGCCCCAGGGAGGCTCACCTGGCATCAACCAGGGCCAAGGTCTTTTTAGTCTTGGCCCCAGCCTGGTGGAATGCTCTGTCTAATGAGACCAAGGCCTGGCAAGATTTGTTATCTTTTCACCGGGCCTGCAAGACGGAGCTGTTCCACCAGGCATATAGGCGGTGCTAGGCAGAGCCCCCTGACCGGTTGATGATGGATTGGGCCCTCCCCACCAACAATACCCCCGTTTAAAAATCTTTCACTGCAAAGATGCTCTGACAATGATTTAAATCTGGTCAGTGGAATTTTGTGCTTCTATGTTGATGTTTTATATGTATGTATTTTAATCTGTAAATTTGGATGCTTTTAGGATTGTTAATTTATAATAACTGTTTTATATATATATTAACCTCTACGTCTCTGTAATCTGCCCTGAGCCCACTAGAAATATGGGGAGGGTGGAATAAAAGTCAAAAATAAAACAAACAAACAAACAGACAAACAAACTAACTAACAAACAAATAAATAATGGAATTCAATGCCAGTGGAGGCTGTGATGGCCACAATCATAGCAAGCTTTAAAAGGGGGCTGGACAAGTTCATAGAGGAGAAATCTATCACTGGCCACGGTGACTGAAGGGAGCCTCCATCTACCGAGGCAACCAACTTTTGAATACCAGTGTTGGGATGCAGCAGCAATGGAAAACCTCGGTCTGTATCCTCTGTTTGTTGTGCCCTCCAGGCTAATTGTTGGAGGCTGCTGTGAAATAGTATGCTGGACTAGGGCCAAGCTACAAGTGACGAATGACACTTGCCTGGCAAGTGAACAGACTCACGTGAATTCCTCCCTGTTCACTTGCCATTCACTTGCACTCCTCTTGATCAAGTGGAGAGGAAATGAATGGCAAGTGAACAGGGAGGAATACACTTGAGTCTTGTTGAAGGCTTTCACGGCTGGAGAACGATGGTTGTTGTGGGTTTTCCGGGCTGTATTGTCGTGGTCTTGGCATTGTAGTTCCTGACGTTTCGCCAGCAGCTGTGGCTGGCATCTTCAGAGGTGTAGCACCAAAAGACAGAGATCTCTCAGGGCCAAGCTACACATGATGAATGACACTTGAACAGCAAGTGTATTTCTCCCTGTTCACTTGCCCTCCACTCAATCCACTTGCCGTTCAAGTGTCATTCGTCATGTGTAGCTTGGCCCTCAGACACTGAGAGATCTCTGTCTTTTGGTGCTACACCTCTGAAGATGCCAGCCACAACAACCAACACTTGAGTCTGTTCACTTGCCAGGCAAGTGTCATTCATCACTTGTAGCTCAACCCCTAGAAGACCCATTGGTCTGATCCAGCAGGCTCTTATTTCCTTAAGGTACATTCTCATTCTGGCTCCCTGTCCATACCATTCATCGAACTGAGTATCATCTGAGCTAGCCCAGAATTTCTGTTGGTAGCAGAAGTTTCCTGCTACATACATGATGTCATGCTTGCCCATGGGTTTTTCTGATTGGCTTTCACAAGCTTTGCTCTTGCTGTTGATTATTTTTCTAAGACTTTGGGATGGGATGTGGGCAACCTTTCTTCTAATTCCTGTAGCAATTTCTTATTCAAGAATGAGATTCTGGACCTGGAAGACTGATATTCACAGATTTAGTTAGAAACCCCCAGCCAATGCTTAACTGCTCCCATTGTATTATATGCTACTCGTAACCATGGGTTGGATCCAAAGCTGCTGTTCTATTTATGTAATAGCATTTATGCTGGTGGAATGGCATTGCTATTGGCCGAGGAGGAGAAGGATTTTCACTGATTCTTCCTCCACTGCAGGCTTCGACATAATTTTTGAGGGGCCCCTAACTCCTAGGAGCAGAATTGGAGTGGGGGAGAGTACAGTGAGATGCAGTGTGTTTGTGTGTGTGTGTGTGTGAAAATCTTGTTCTACACACTTTACACCACTCATGATAATTTTGATCTAACCCCTATATTTTTGCTTTCTTTACAAAGAAACTGAGGCACCTCCAAAAATCTAGAGGAGTTGGTGTGATGACAAGAATTTACTGGGATGTGTTTTTATAATGTTTTAGGAGAACCAGCTGCTTGGACAACTAGAGGAGGTTAGTTGAACTCCCCAG
Organism: Eublepharis macularius; assembly: GCF_028583425.1. Classification (NCBI taxonomy): domain Eukaryota; kingdom Metazoa; phylum Chordata; class Lepidosauria; order Squamata; family Eublepharidae; genus Eublepharis; species Eublepharis macularius. The sequence goes on along the minus strand of NC_072800.1, from coordinate 23,713,194 downwards.
ATGTTACCTATTCTAGTGCTGCAGTTTCTATCTGCTTAAATAATGATTGAAGCAGATACACACAGTAGGTTGCAGCAGATTAGTTTATAATGCTAGGTAGAAGGTAGCTATTTTCTAACCAATTCTACACAATGTAGATTTTCCATAGGGTTGCCAGTTTCAAACTGAGAAATTCCTGGAGTTTTTGGGGGCAGGGTTTGGGGAGGGGAAGGTCCTCAGCAGTATATAATGCCATAGAGCCCACCTGTCAAAAAAGCATTTTTCCCAGGGCAATTGATATTTGTGGCCTGGAGATTAGTTGTAATTCCAAGAGACCTCCAGCCACCACCTGGAGACTGGCAACCCTAAAAATTGTGGAAAATACAAAAACCAATTCAAGGCTGAACTCCTAGGCAAATATTGTTGGGGGGCAATGTTGTGTATTGTGTAAAGCTTCGGCCTAGTTAAGGATCCTAACGCCTGCACATCCATTGGTTACATTCCATAGGCAGCAGCCAATCGGTCCCAAGTAATAAAGACCTATCACTGGCCTGCCAATATGTTACTTTATATATAGTTAATGCAAATGATGGTATTCTAGGGTGCTTGTTACTTTTGGTTCTTGTCTGTAAGGGAGCGGAGATTTATGTGTATATAGTTGGCTCCAGTCATGCCTGAGTCTGTCTGTCTGTTCTGGCCTCAATAAAGATGTTGTTCTGAGATCACTATGAGCACAAGTCTCAATACATTATAGGTAAATTCTGTGGAACAAAGGGGGCCTTACTTCCAGGTAAATGTACATAGGATCTGTACATAGGATAATGCTGTAACTGTTGCTTGCAAAAATGGCTTATAGCCCTGGCTCTGTGTGTGTGCTCCACCGGAGACAACTGGTTTATATTCCCTTATGAACGAAGTGGAAGCTCATTAATGAAAATGTCATCACTGCAAACATTTGTAATTCTTCCAAAACCACAGAGAGTAGCATGTAAAAAATGTACTGACAAGCTTCTTGCACACTCAAACATTCCAGCTGAGGCACTCTCCCAGTTGCACTTAGCAGCATTACTGATGTGGTGTCTCGTTTCCCCCACCCCTCTATATATTTAATTTTTCATACTTTGCTTGAACGGTGACAATCTACAATTAGGGATGAGAGGATTTGTTCATTTCCCTTCCTTTAATCTTTTGGAAATTGGTTGTTTTCTGTCTTCTCCTTTAATTTGGTTAGAAGAGAATTTCTAAATTATTTCTGGAATTGGAGCATGTGCGGTTTGCTGCAGCTCTCTGTTATTTCAGTTCATTTGCACCACCACCACCCCTTGTTACTGATGCATGTGTGTACCGATAAAACACTGCAAAAAAAGCCATCTTGATGTGATCTAAAGTATAATTGGCTAAGACCACGGCAATACAGCCCGGAAAACCCACAACAACCATCGTTCTCCGGCCGTGAAAGCCTTCGACAATAAAGAATAATTGCGTGAAGTTTCTTTCTGTGCTGTGTGTTACTGAACATAAGAAGAGCCCTGCTAGATCAGAGCTGTGGTCCATCTGGTCCAGCATCGTGCCTCACACAGTGGCCAGCCAGTTGCTATGGAAGGCCAGCAACGGGGCATGCAGGCTGAGGCCTTCTCTGAAGTCATCTCCTGGCACTGGTATTCAGAGATCCACTGCCTACGAATGTGGAGCTTCCCTTCAGTTGCCATGCTTAGTAGCCACCGATAGACCCATCTTCGATTAATCTGTCTAATCCTGTTTTAAAGCTGTCTATGGCTATGGCCATCACTATGTCCTCTGGCAGTGAATTCCACATCTTAATAACTTGCAGCCCCAGGGGCAGTAAGGTGAGACAGTAGTCAGCAGAGTTCAAATGACACTCACGCTGGGCCAGGTAAATGGGACACCGCGTTATTGCTTACAGCTAGAGATGGGCACGATCCCCCCAAAAATACCGATTAAGCCATTCGTGGATCCGGGCCGCTGCCGAACCCAGGCCACCGATTCTAACCGATCAAGTCCCATTTTCAGTCCGGAATCGGGAAGGCCAAAGCGGGAGGGCATGTCCGTGAATCACGTGGTCGGAGGAACGGTGGGAGAGTTTGTTGTGCTGGCTTCATACTTATGTTCAGTCCGAACTGTTACACGCCCAGGAGGAAGTGAGGAGTGATACTCACGAAACGGGTTATTGTTATTTGCCTGCAAGTCCCCGTCAGCACAATTTTCTGTATATATTTGGATTTTATGGACTGTTAATGTTTCTACTGGCACAAGCTCCCACCTACCGATTCTTCTTTATTAATTTTGGCATTTGCACTTTAACTGATAGATTTGTTCCGGACAATGAAGATTGGCAATTATTGTATATCTGCTACTTACCTGAACTTTGTATTTATGCACTTATGACTGATTTTGTATAATCTGTCTTGTATTTGTGTATATATTTATAGCACTTTTGCACTTTGTATTATGAGAAACTGGATTACACTCAGGATTTGATTTTTTGAAGCCCTGGTTTGTTGTTCCTGTTACTTTGTACTAGGGTTGCCCCGGTCTAGTTTTGCACTACCTGGAGGCTGGCAACCCTAGATGGTGGTGATTCCCACCTGGGTGCAGGCTGTGCCGTGGTTCCCCTGCCCCATGGAAGAAAAGGCAGACAATAGCCCCTGCGCTGGGTGTGTCCCCACATGGTTTCCCCTCAAGTCCATCAAGGGGACCCCCAAACAAAGTAAGACGGGCAGCCAGTGTAGCTTCCCCCATGATGGATGCAGCCCAATGCCTCAAAACTGCCCAACACACAGTTGTGACCAAATCAGAGAAAACCAGCAGAAAACTGCTTCCTGGTGGCCCAGAGAAAGGGAGAGAATGTGAGGAAGTAGGAGCAGGCTGCACTGTCCCTCATGCTAAATGGGTGAGGAGGACCTGGGGAAGCCTTTTCCTGTGGGCCTCTCCCTGCCACCCTTCCCCAGCAAAGTAGGGCCACCAGGATTGGGCAGCTGGGTCCAGTGCAAGAATTGGCCTAGGCACTCCTCCCACATGCCACATGACCCAATGATGCAAGCAGGAGCACCCCCCCCCACACACACACAGGGGCCCTGCTTGCCACGGTGGCCTGACAAAATGAGGAGAGCCCACCTGGCTCCATCAGCCTGCCTCATCTACCGGTGCCACAAACCGCTCCCTCTTCTCAATGAACTGGGGTGCTCAACTTGTATAAAGAAGTATTTCCTTCTGTTTGTCCTGAATCTACTGCTCAGCAGCTTCATTGGATGCCCTTGAGTTCACGTACTGTAGGAGAGGGAGGAAAGGTTCTTTTTGTCTACCTCTCAACCATGTGCATAATTTTATAACCCTCTCTCATGCCTCCCCTTAGTTGTCTCTTTTCTAAGCGGAAAAGAGACTCTTCAGCCTTTTCTCATAGGGTTGGGACAGAGGGCTGAAATATCTCAGAGGGACTAGAACAATCGGGCTGATACAGAAGCGGACACTGAGGGCCAAGCTAGAAGGGACGAGTTACACTTGAATGGCAAGTGAACAGACACATATATTTCTCCCTGTTCACTCACAGACTCACATATGTTCCTCCCTGTTCACTTGCGCTCCACTTGCACTCCACTCAATCACTATGTGATCAAGTGGAGTGCAAGTGGAGTGCAAGTGAACAGGGAGGAATACATGTGAGTCTGTTCACTTGCCATTCAAGTGTAATTCGTCACTTGTAGCTTGGCCCTGACACAAAGAAGACAGGGGAGATAATGCTATCAATGAGAGAGAGTTTGTCTACACATTTGCTTGGTTTATTTGCACACTCCTACACTGCTGAACCGAAGGCTTGTCATTTCACAATATCCCTTAATACTTTACTAAGTGGTGTTCTTAATGAACAGCAAACTAAGTACCCTTCCAGCTTAAAACTTTCACCATATTATTTTCTCACCAGACAGAAGGGGGGGGGGAAATCCCACCCTGAAGTGCCTCTACTTTCCGCCAAAGTCAGCTCAAGGAGGAAACATTTCTCCGGTGCTTGATGTGTGTGTTTTTAATAGTAGCTGCTTGAAACCCAAGGGACTGGAATGTTAGAAGGAATGCCTGGAGATGCGGTGGAATGGGCAGAGGTCAAATGAGGAACTCAAAGAAGCAAGCTAAATACAGTTTATCACACAGCCCTGCAGTTTATCACTTTAGATAGCCCCACATATGCAGGGTGCCTGTATAACCAGATGATAGCTCTGAGAAAGAGAGCCCAGCATGCTGTCTGTTGGGAAAGAGAGGATTTACATATGGATCAGATAAGGGACACACAATGCAATCCTAAGAAAACTTTCCTGGGAGTAAGCACCATTGACTAGACTTGAGTAGGATTCTGAGTAGGCCTGCTTGTGATTGCTCTCTCAGTATTGACAGTGTTTGGGAACAAACCTAAACAGGTCTACTCAGAAGTAAATTCCATTTTATGTAATGGGGCTTGCTTCCAGGAAAGTGTTCTTAGGACTGCAGCATGCGTTACTTTATATAAGTAGAGCACAATTTGAGTCCATTGGCACCTTAAAGACCAACATTTTGTAAGCTGAAGTGCACAAGATTTTGTGAGTCAGAACTCACTTTGTCAGTCAATGACTTCCAGAAGCTTATACCCTGGAAAAATTTGTTGCCCTTTAAGGTGCTCCTGGACTTAAATTTTGTTCTACTACTATAGACTAACATGGCTACCCACCTGAAAATATCTTTATGTAAGTAATATCCTTTCTTTGTCAGGCTGGTAGAAGTCAAATTAACCATGTTTACAGTTTGTTTCATGTTTATAGTTTCTATTCCTCGGCTCAACCACCATCAATCAAAAGAGAGGCTGCAACCAAAGCTAACTCAGCGTTTTGGATTCTGTTGCTAGCTTACAGACTTTGTCTTTCTCTCTCCAGTCCCATTTTCATTGGAGCTCGGTCTAACAAAGTCCTGTGTTCGCTGCCCTGAATTCCTTAGAGAAAGAACTGGACAACGTTGTGATGAATAAACTCACTACTTGTTTAATAAAAGCAGAATCTCTGACCCACTAGTGGTAGTCCGATCCCTTAAGGTCAGGTCAGGTCAGGCAGCAAGTCCCTCTTCCTTTGTTCTCTTCCGGCTTATCTTTCCCTTTGGAGTCTTGGGCTGAAGAATTGTGTGTAGGGGATAATACTCAGGTGTAACGGGGTTTCCTGTTTGATAGTTGTGGTGACCTGTTTGATAGAGCAATTATGGTGCAGTGGCTAGAGTGACAGACTAGGATCTTGGCGACCCAGGTTCGATTCCCCTCTCTGCCGTAGAAGCTTACTGGGTGACCTTAGGCCAATCACATTCTTTCACCCTAACCTTCCCCACAGGGTTTTTAGTGCTGAAAAAATGGAGGAGAGGAGAATGGTGTAAGGAGGAAGGCAGGGCATGAAGTTAAATAAGTGAATGAATGAATGAATGAATGAATGAATGAATGAATGAATGAACTCTGTACCACAGTTCCGAGATTTTCTATTCCTCGCTCTTTGAAACACTCCTGCTTGCAGAACGACCACCCAGGAGAGGTCAAGAGGTCTTCTGTACTCCTAACAGTTGAGGGAGGCTGTAAGATAGAACTATTCCAGAGAACTTTGGGGAAAGTCATAGGGCCAAGCTACACATGACGAAAGACACTTGCCTGGCAAGTGGATTGAATGGAGGGCAAGTGAACAGGGAGAAATACACTTGCCATTCAAGTGTCATTTGTCACTTGTAGCTTGGCCCTGAGTATGGGCAAACCCCAGAATATTTTACTAATTGGGTGTAAGCTAGGGTAGCCAACCTGCAAGTGGGGCCTGGAGCTCTCCCGGAATTACAACTGATCTCCAGATGACAGAGATCAGTTCCTCTGGAGAAAATGGCTGCTTTGAAGGGTGAACTCTATGGAATTATATCCTTCTGAGGCCCCTCCTCAAACTCCATCTTGCAAGCCTCCACCCCCAAATGTCCAGGAATTTCCTAACCAGGAGCAGCAATCCCTAGTGTAAATTGTTTTTTTTTTTTGTGGCTACTGATGTCATTTTTTTTAATTAAATTTTATAAATCAACATAACAGTAAACAACTTCAAACATTATCACATAAACAGTAAATACAAAGGGTAAGGTATAGAAGAAACAATAAGATGTTTTACATAGAGAAATTGTAAAGTGTTTTTAAAGAGGCATGTTAATGTCGTATTTATCTTTATTGTTTTAATAATTCACTGTTCTTATCTCAATGATGGTTCAAAGTATTATTGCGCATTATATTGCTGTTACCCATCCTCAGCCTTAAAAGAAAGGTGAGCATGTAGTTGAAATAATAAATAAATAGTTCAAATAAGTAAATAAATAATGGTAGGATTTCTCCTCACAACAAAGTGCTTTGCCATGTGGCGTTCTGGTTCAAACCAGATGCTTCACCATTTTGCTTGATTCCCCCATATGGTGAACATAAGAGTAAGTTCACTTCACACCTTCATGTTTGTTATTCAATGACAGCTCAGCTCAGTTGATTATTGGTATGTGTCAAACCGCCATTGCTGATCAGTCATGCCGGATCAGGACATGCTATCATCTTAAAGACAATGCTGTTCACCCAGCTGCTGGTGAGTCATTATTATTGATTAATTATAATTGATTAATATGCATCCTAATGGGAATCAGTCTTTGCTCAGGGCATATGCATGCTAGCCAAGTATTTGTAGACTGCAGGCATTTTGCACCAGGGGAACTACTGTTTTTAGATGATGGCATACCAACACAGGATTCTGTGTTGCCACAGGCACTTAAGGGATGGGAATGTCGAAATTAGAAACGAAATGTTTACAGATTCTCACGCGGCAGGCATGTCTAACTTATACAAAATCCAGAATAAGGATTTAGATAAATTTTAGCTAAGGTTGCCTTTGGAGAGAGACCAACATGAATTCTATGTCCAGATTTGGCTTGCAACATAGACCGCTTGGATTGCTTCTTAAATTATATGTGATTACAAGCAGGATACAGTGAAAACAAAGAATAACAAGCTTTACCAAATAGCAGACAAAAGAGACTGAAAATATACAGGAAAGAGATTGGTCAAGTCTGGCATAATCCTAAAAGTCTGGTCTTCCTCTGGCCAGCACTAAAGTAACTTCTGTTTGCTGATTTTCAGGTGAGAGTTCCCTCCTGCTTCTGTCTTCCCTATATAGAGTTCTCAGATGCCCACCGGTAGTGGGCAAACTCCTGAGGATTTGCCCCCTTGCCCACCGATCCGCCAGCAATCAGCAGGAGGTGGTGAGTCCCCCTGGAGGTTGCCCAATATTATATAGTGGGTATGACAGGCCAAGTGATTTCCAATAACTCTTTTATTAACAGGAACATCACTACTCAAAGCACAAACATCAAAACAGCAGTTATAGAGAGCCAGTTTGGTGTAGTGGTTAAGAGCGTAGGACTCTAATCTGGAGAGCCGGGTTTGATTCCCCATTGCTCCACTTGAAGCCAGCTGGGTGACCTTGGGCTAGTCATGGCTCTCTGGAGCTCTCTCAGCCCCAACCACCTCACAGGGTGTTTTGTTGTGGGGATAATAATGACATACTTTGTAAACTGCTCTGAGTGGGCATTAAGTTGTCCTGAAGGGTGGTACATAAATCGAATGTTGTTGTTGTTGTTGTTATAGAACACTTAACTCGCCACCAAAACCCGCCCACAATTAATCTCAACCAATAGCAAACACCAGGTATCCAGAAACCCTATTCACTAGTTCACTAGTCTGTAGGGGAATCCTGATTGGCCAGCTCAACAACCCGGCCAATCGGAATGCAGCTGTATGGAACCTTGCTACTAAAGCCTTTTGCTTGAGGCTCCCAGTACACTATACCCGCCACTGGCAGGAACTCTGGGAAACACATGCACGGAAACACACGTATCCGGAAGTGATATCATCACGCAAGAATGACCTCATGAGCAACAGAAGGTAAGTGCCAGGTTCCCCCTCACCCTCGCTTGGAGGGTATAGGGACCTGGCAACCCTATCTCTATACCAAGCCTATATTAGGTTATGCTTATGGTTATGGTTCCTTATGGCCCCCTAGTCAGGTCATGAAAGTATGAAGTTGTCACAGACTCAGTCAGAATACTGATCCATGAACCTCATTATTGTCTACTTTGACTAGCTCTTTCGGGTCACAGACAGGAAAAAGTCAGATTTTGTTTTTTGTAAGTGGAAATACCAAGGATTGAACCTAGGACTTTTGGCCCATCGTATCTATGGGAACATCTCTCTTCCTATGTTCCACCACAGCCATTTTGCTCATCTGCACAGGGCCTTCTGCGGGTGCTATTTTGCACATGGGCAAAATCAACAACACCTCACACAAGTGCATTTTCTGTGTTGGCCCCCACATTATGGCACGGCCTACCCGAAGAGGCCAGGAATGTTCCCAACATCCTGACTTTTCACAAACTGTCCAAAACTGAATTTTTACTCAGATAGGAGAACTGTACAGTAAGGAAGTGGTCTCAAAGAGATGCATGTGTAAAGGGATAAGGACTATAAACTATACTACTGTTTACTGTCTGTTGCTGTAAGTATGATCTTACTGGACAGTTTCAATGTTCTTTGATATCAGCCTTAAAATTGTTTATGCTCTGTTTCCACATTGCTTCAACTCTGTATTGGATTTCTGTTATTTTCAAATCTTTACAATTTTGTATTTATATACACCTCTTGCATTGTTTTTTGAAATATCTTTGAAACTGAGTGTACTGACTCACAATGTGTAATCTGCCTTTAGTCTCAGTGAGAAAGGCAGACTATAAATAACATAAATAAATAATAAAAAAAACCCTCAAAGCATGTGCTGTACCACTGAGCCACAACACTTCCCTTGAGGTTTTCACATCTTAGCATAAAGCAAAATAAGAATTAAAGACACCCTGAATACATAAAATATAACATGGTAGCTGGACAGCTAAATATAAACAGAAGTGTATAAAAAGTATTACCGGCCAATTCTTTCTCCACTTCTCATTAATAAAATGCATAACCCAAATGGGAAATAATTACTTTTATAAGATTACCCTTACTCAGACCTTAATAATAACCCTTGAATTTAACAAATTTGATGACTGCAACCTTACCTTTACCACTCCATTGAAAAAGCATTTTTTAAAAGAAAAGGTTTTGTAAACCTCGGTTGATTGATGGAGAAATGGAAACCTTCCTTTTTGGTTTCTGTCAATTTCTATTTTTAATAGTCCATTTCTGTCCATTTATTCTCATGTATAATGTTCCAATTTTGCCTGTGTAAACCACTAACCGGCATTGCTGATGGGACAGGTGATAGCAGAAGGCATGCAGAGGAAGCTCTTGATAATATCCTACCCAAACAGATAAAGGTCCTGTGCTGATAGAACATTTATTGTAGGGTTCAGTCCTTTGATCTCTGTCTTTGTTGGGTGGTCCGCTATTGTTAATGAGTAGCTGTTTGAGGCCTAAAAGAGAATAAATATTTTTCCCACTGTGGCCAACAAGACTCCATTTTGGTTCCCATTTTTCCATCCTCACCAGCTGGGTGTTTAGATGAGTTCCTTGCTGTGCATCATAGCAGACCAGTAAATGACCAGTAAAAAAAACAGGCAGGCAGGCAGGCAGGCAGGGAGGAAGCATTTAATACAATCATATTTATTGGAACAGAATAAAGCTGTCTTAGAAACAAGTTGCCACACTCAGTCTGTGGACATCAGGCCATTCTCCAAGTTTTATTTGTAAGCTGCCTCAAGCACAGAAATATAAAGTACTTAATTAATGCTCCCTTAACCTATTGCATTCACCTTCCAAAGCTACTTTCTTCTGATCAGGACAACCCTCAAACCCATCCCCATGCCACCTGGATAGTACCTCCTCGCTCTTAACTTCTCCCAAAAGTGTTCCCAGGATTCTGAACTCCTATTCCTCCCCTTTGCCCAGTCAGGTAGCACACCTGCCATTCCCTTTGCTGCCCCTTTCCCCAAGCCTGGAAAGAAAATAATCTTTTGTTTTGAAACCTGCTTGCTTGTCCTATAAACAGGGCCAGGATCTGGCCGAAATTCAGCACCCCAAGCTTTTGCTCGTCCAGTATTGCCCCTTGTCTTCTGGGTGGCAGAAATGCCATTCATAACTAGACATGGGCACAAACAGAAAAACAAACAAACATGGTGTTCGTTGTTGGTTGCCATCCACGAACAACGAAAACTGACGAACATGACCTGTTCACAAACATGTTCGTTGTTCATGGGGGCCAGCAGGCTCTCCTCCAGCCATGAAGATCCCTACCGCACCACTCCCAGAACCCCTACCTGAGCAGTCAGCAGGAAATGTACCAATAAAAAATAATAGCTTGGCCCCAGAGCCTGGCAGCAGCCCAGGAACCTGAAGGGGTAGATCCCTACTGCACCACTCCCAGAACCCCTACCTGAGCAGTCCTCAGGAAATGTACCAATAATAAATAATAGCTTGGCCCAGAGTCTGGCAGCAGCCCTGGAACTTGAAGAGGTAGATCCCTATCCCACCACACACAAAGAAAATTCAAGCTCCAATACACTCTCCCTGTCTCTCTCTCAAAATGCCAACAGCAACTGTCTCTCCCTCACTGTTTGCAAAACCAGAGCTGGGAGCCCCCCTTCCCTCTGCTCTTTGCTTCCTTGTAACAACTTTGGAGCTCTACACTTGAAAGACCTGCCTATCAAGCTAAATTGGGCTTAGATTGGGGTTTCCAGGGCAACTGCAGGAGTTCAGATAAGTTCAGGCAGTCCCTGCCTCCAGTTGCCAAGGGAATTGATTGCAGGTGCCAGACTGTCTGGGAGTGATTCTGCACACATTGGATAATGCACTTCCAATCCTCTTTATAGATCATTTGGAACAGATTTTTTTGTGTGCGGAACAAAATATCCACCTCAAACGACTGATAAAATGCATTGAAAGTACATTATCCAACATGTGCGGAATCAGCCAAGCTTAACGAATAGCAACAAACGAGGCTTGCAACAACCAACTGTTCGTTTAGAATGGGGCCTCACCAACAGCTTGTTCGCAAACAGCTGATTGGGCTGTTCGTGGCTTTTTAAAGTTCTTATTGCTGTTCGTGCCCATCTCTATTCATAACCCTGGCTGAATCCACATTACCTTGGCGCGTCCCGGTGTTGCACTAAATGTTCACTAAACACCCGGAAGTATAGCGTCTTTCAAGCATGATTTCTGATTCAGCCCCTGTCTGGAACAGCAATCCTAAGAATACTTTCTTGGAAATAAGCCCCATTGGATAAAATGGGACTTAAATTTGAATAGACTTGTTTAGGATTGCTATCTAAGGCTCTTTATCTAGGAGTTAAGGATGGGTGTGTGACTAAAATGTTTTACAGGAATCATTTTGGTCTGCTAAAGGTTTTATGCTGTTTTTAAGTACCAGAGGAGTATTTAATGGCTGAGATTTAAATGGTTTGTCAATTATAATGATTTTATGCTTTTTAAAAATGATTTTTTTCATGCTTTACTTTGTGACTGTCCTCAAGCAGTGAGTGCACTTCCACGTGCATAACCGGGATAAATTGTTGTTTTTGTTGTTGTAATTTGGGGCCCTATGCTTAACATCAGGAATGGGGATATAAAGTTGCCTTGGCCAACATGGCTCAGGGAGGTTGAGAAGTCCCCCTCCCTCATTTTGCTCTCATGCTGTTGTCAAGTACGATGCCTATAATTTTAGTGTTCAGCAATAGTTAGAAACTTCTCTGTGATGGTTTGAAATCATGGCAACGGCTGTTCTGCAGCAAAACAACAACAACAAAAAACTTGCTACATTTTCCAGTTAAGTGAAGGGTTAACATGACTGGTTATGCATTCCTAGAGAGGCTTTTTTCTTCCATTAGGGATTGGTTAAGTTCTCCCTTCCTTCCAAGTAGCCATCCCCCTTTTTAAAGGTGTGAGGATGGTGGGTAAGGCAAAAAAAATAAATCTTTTTCTATGGGCCAAAGTAGCTTTCAGCAGCCTAGCTTAGCATTTCTATTTTGCTGCTCAGTGCTGTATCTGTTCTCAGTGAAGTGGCTCCCTGGGGAACTTGGCACCCAATACCTCTATAGGAAGCTAGAATAAAGGATATTATGCCAGTTGTATGCTCACACACTTGACAGCTTCTTTTGCAATTTCTACATATGCCTGCTTGTGCAACTACTGCACAGGTAAACTGGAGATAGACGGCACTAATCTGGCCCAGGGCTGCAGAGGCAGGCAATGGCAAACCACCTCTGTTAGTCTCTTGACATGAAAACTCCACCAGGGGTCGCCGTAAGTCAGCCATGACTTGAGGGCACTCTCCACCCCCACCAATCTGGCACTAACAGCTCAGGTGGTTACCCCTAATACATAATTAGCCTCCGGGTTATTCTGTGTGTGTGAGTGGTGAATATTCCATCTCTGCTAAGCCACATGCTTAGAGCCAGTTTGGTGTAGTGGTTAAGAGTGTGGGACTCTAATCTGGAGAACCAAGTTTGATTCCCCGCTCCTCCACTTGAAGCCAGCTGGGTGACCTCACAGCTCTCTGGAGCTCTCTCAGCCCCACCCACCTCACAGGGAGTTTTGTTGTGGGGATAATGATGGCATACTTTGTAAACTGCTCTGAGTGGGTGTTAAATCGTCCTGAAGGGCGGTATATAAATCAAATGTTATTATGTTATTATTATGATGATTTTGACTACACACATTTGCATGGGTTAGTGCTTCTACCCCCCCATGACATCACAAGTCCCCGCCCCTTGAAACTCAATGCTTGGGATACTGAGTGCTTGGGAACCCTTCCCCGAGCATGCCTAAGGGTTATTCAATTGGTGTCTCTGAGCCATCCAGTATTTTCAGATAAGCTACCCTCAAAAAGACATCAAAGAGCCCCATCAAATAAGAAGGAACTAATGACTGGAAAAGCAATTTGGACAAAGTCAGTGAAATGAGGCTTTTTCCTAGAAGTTCCTAGTTTTAAGAGAATCACAGAGTAATAATATACAGATGAGGCAGATCCAGTGGATCATATTTTTATCTGGCAACCCCTGTGAATGCAAAGAGAAGAGAGCTGGGATGCAGGGAAGTGTTTGTTGTGCAGGGACTTGATTCTGAGAATGGAAAAATGAAATTGATACGGAATGTAAAAAAGGGAAGCCAGATGGGGAATATGAAGGGGAAGCAGCAACGCAAGACAGGAGAAAAACAAAGATAATTTTGGCTGTGGGATTCAGAATAAGAGAGAGGGCAGAAAATTGTAACCATCGGGATTTTGTTTTGTTTGTTAAAGAGGATCTTAGAGCTATGAGTCTTATCATGAGGCAAATGACAGATCTGTGAATGAATATCCAATATCCATTCCAATCATATTACAGTTGCATATGTCGAGAGAATTCGGCCTAGTAACATACTAGGTTGCAAATGCAAAAAAATGAAACTCAGCTTGTCTTGAAATGTGGAGTATGAATCTTATTTAATGATTCTTTAGCAAAATATGTCCCCTTCTCTTCTCCCTCACACTCTCAGGTAAGCATTTAGTGACAGTAAATTCTGTATAGTGAACAATAGTATTATTTTAAAGCTTGAGTAAACTTTCACACAGCTGCAAGCAAGGAAGGATGTGAGAATACGTTCAGATACCCAACTCCCCTGTGCACTGTAGTGTATTTAGGGAACTCTCAAAATACTTTGAACAGAATCGAAGAAAAGCGAGGGTGCAGATAATGAGTAAAAATCATGTTTAGTATATATGTAGTGCTTTTAAAATGTCCACAGCACAGTATACCTAGATAATTTATTAATCACACCTTAATCACAGTTTTCCTCCATGGAGCGCAGCTTGTGTGATTGGTCTAACTAGGGCTTTTTTTCTGGGAAAAGAGGTGGTGGAACTCAAGATCGCACAATGACATCAGTTTGGGTCAGCTGGAACAAGGGGGGGGAGTTTTTTAAAGTTTAAATTGCCCTTGGTGAAAATGGTCACATGGCTGGTGGCCCCGCCCCCTGATCTCCAGACAGAGGGGAGTTTAGATCGCCCTCCACGTCGCTGAGCTGCATGGGGGGCAATCTAAACTCCCCTCTGTCTGGAGATCAGGGGGTGGGGCCGCCAGCCATGTGACCATTTTTAAGAGGTGCTGGAACTCCATTCCACTGCGTTCCCACTGAAAAAAACCCTGGGTCTAACTGTCTGTATGCCTGGAAGATAGATAACAGTAACTCCAGAATCTGGAGAGAAATTCTGAGCAATTCCAAAAGCATCCCTCTCTTTTGGACTTGGGGGAGACCCAAGTTTCATTTTCTGCTCAGGCATAAAGCCTGGGGCATTTTCTCTCAGGGTTGTTGTTGTGGACAGACAGCTAATGAGAAGCATTTGTTAGTTATTATTTCATTTTCATTGCACTGATTTTTCACATTGTGCACTGTTTGCCAAGAGAAGCTATGTCTAAGTATGCAAAAGTGCCAAGAGAAGCTATGTCTAAGTATGCAAAAGTGCCAAGAGAAGCTATGTCTTAAGTATGCAAAAGCGCCAAGAGAAGCTATGTCTAAGTATGCAAAAGTGCAGCTCCTGACAGAAATAGTTTTTCAGAGAGTTGACAGTGTTATGACAGAGCCATCATAGTCTGCGGTGTCCTCCAGGTTTTTTTTCCTCCTCACTTTATTATCTAGGTTCAAACAGGTCTTGCAGGTTTTTGTAATGCTTCATAAAGCAGGAAATCTTTGACCTGAGGCAACAGTGGACAGAAACAAACAATTGTGTGCATCTTGGGCAACAATATCATTACTTTTTTCAGTTCCCTGAAAATCTGGGAGGAATTAGATTATGATTGTCTCTTGTCTCTTAAGATTGTCTCTTAAATCTTTTCTGCCTGATGATCACACATATATCTCTTGTCTCATAGTTGCCTTGGGACAGTTTTTACATGTTTTTTGAAAGAGTTCAAAACCTGCAAAATCTGTTTGCTTACTGAAAAAAGTGTGCACACCATGAGCAGTTCTCTCTTTTTCAAAGCATTTTCCACCCCTAAAGAAACTAATAAATGAAACTTTCATTTATTAGCATACATTTGCTCACTTTCATCCCTTGTTTGTACCCTCTTCTCCCATCCTTCTGATATCTCTTGTCAGCTTTGGGGAAAGGCCACTACTGTGTAGTAGTTAAGAGTGTTGGGCTAGGATCCGGGTTCAAATCCCTGCTCTCTCATGGAACCTTGCTGGATGATCCCAGGCCAGTCAATATCTCTTAACCTAACCTACCTCACATGGTTGTTGTGAGGATAAAATGGAGGAGGGGAGAAAGATGTAAGGTCCTTTGTGTCCCCGTTGGGAAGAAAAGAGGGGTATAAAATATCTAGCTAAACATGGCATTTCTTGTTTTGCTTAGGGTGATATACACTGATATCACTATATAAATGACTGTGAAGAATATTAGCAGGGCCAACTGGTTCTGTCCGTAAACCATTTCAGTGGAAAAAAACCCGTGTGGGATGTTATTCTGTAATCATGGATCTGAACAGGTTGGCATCCTTTGGAATATGCAGTACTGAGCTGGAGAATGAATAAACATCAGCCAAGATATTTTGTCTGATCAGAGAACAGCTGCATTTTCTCAAGACCTGCATCATTCTTGAGAACCGGAAAAGTCCTTTTGAGCCCTGGGCTTATATACTGTGCCATCTTTTGCACAGCTGTAATTTTGACATGGAGAGCCAGCTTGAACTTCTGTAATCCTCAGCCCCAGACACCTCCAACGCCTGAGACTGTGTGCTTTTTTTTCCAAAGGTTTTTCAGCTGTGCTGTTGAGAAACTCTATTCAAAGGGGAGGGGAAAGAAAAGGAGGAAAAACCGAAAAACATCTGTCTGGTTTGGTCCAGGAGATTGTTTCTATAGCTGTCGCACTTAGAAGAGCACCAAATAATGTTATTTTTCCAGGATGGTCTACTTTTCTGAATTCCTTTCTCTGATGGATGCTGTTTCCTGCCCCTCCTTTTTTATTAACCACCAGATAATTTTTTATGGCTATCAAAAAGGGGGGGGAAAGTAAGGCAGTCAATGGAAACAAGACTGCAGATTGCACAATGCTCTTCGACGTTCCCAAGGAATTAAATTTTAGGAGGGAGCTGTTTTTTTTTTTTATGAATGGGTATAAGACTGACACATGAAACGCGTGGGATCTGTCTGAGTGCCTTGTCTGGGTCAGCTGGGACATCTGGCTGTTATGAATTTGGCATAATGTGACTCATTAACACACAAATATAAATCCTTGAGGGGAATCCACTTATGATTCCTTGCTGGTGTTGTCCCAAACAACGTCAAATGCCAGTGAACTGCCTTTGCACTGAACTGCCGGCTACTCTTCCAGACTCTGGGTTCTCCCTTGCACAAAGGCATCTTGTCATCACACAAGACTGATGTGCTTTCAGTACGCAGCCAGGAAGCCATGACGCAGGCATTGACTAATGTGCTTCTGTGGTTCAAATCAAAAAGGTGTTCTCAGCTCTGCGATCGTGGTACTTCATGCACCAGAGTTTACCATCCCTGTTTCCCTCAACTGTCTGCTCCTCTTCCAATGCCCATTCGTCATGGGTGATGAAAACCTCAGGTCCTAAACATGTCTACTCTGAACTAAGTCCTGTTTTATTTAGTGGGGCTTACTCTCAGGAAAGTGTTTTTATGGATTGCTGCTGTAGCTGTGGTGAATCCTTTTGGCTAAGTGTGCAAAAAAGGAAGCTGACGACTTACCAGCAAGCTGGGTTGGCGCCGGGTGCAAGACGAAGTGGAGGCAGGATCAGGTGAAGGAGGAGGAGCATCCATCCTGCACTGGCCCAGCTGCATGGTCAGTGCCATTATACCTGAGCATCTGCAGGAGCAGCTTGTCACCCTCCCACCCTCCACTGATTTAAGGACTATTGGGGGGCACTGTCACAACTTTATGGGTTGGCGGTTTTTGAGGCATTGGGCTGGACCCCAATGGGGTGAGTGGGCCTTTGGGACTGCTCACCCCGATGGAGGCAAGGGTCGCCAGGCAGGGCTGGCAACAGAACAACGTGTGCCGAGATGTACTAGCGGGAGGCTGGCAGGTGATGCATCGGTCGGCAGCCAGGCCTCCGATGCCAACTGGGATCCGTGCCCAGATGCCAGGCCAATGCTCCATCCAGCTGTAATCAATAAAGTTGTGGCCATTTCTAACCCAAGCAAGTGTCTTGGTGTGATTCTTAGCCTCCACACAGTCTGACATAGCACATAGGTGACAACTGGTTCTCCCTGGCATTTAAAGGGAAGGAACCAAGTCTAATTTCTCTTCTAAAACTTGTGTTAGAAACTCAGCAGCCAGAGACCCTGGGGTGGACTGGGCCTCAAGGGCAGTAGCCTACCAAGAAATTTCCCTGTCAGTTAATGGCCCTGTCTTCCCCTGAGAGACCCCAAGGGACCCCCCCCTCCAAGGACAACCAATGGATCTCCCATTGCTAAGCCAGGGACAGGAGACATGGGCAGAAGGAATAGTGACTCTGGCAGTAGTCATTCCCCTTGAGGGATGTTGATGTCGCCTGGTCTTCCACTCTCCCTTCTCAGCAGGACTGACTGGGGTGCTGTGTGGAAATGTGTATGTGTGTGTGAGGAGGGGTGACTGGCTGTCCACGACCTGTGTGTCAGCCTCCCAGTGTGAGCTGGCCTTTGTCTGGAGGGCTTCTTGAGCCCAAATGCACCAAGACGTCAGAATCCCAGCTGAGCAAAGGTCAGTGATTAATAAATGTCCTTTGAAGGACACGGGGCTGCAGTTAACATTCAGCAGCTGCAGCGATGGGAGCCTGATTCACCCCTCTGATGTAACAATGGACAGTGATGTGGAAAGCTGCAGTCAAATTCAAAACAGGAAAAGTTTTGTTTTGTCGTTCACAAGAAATCTCATTGCACTTTAAATTGCGTTCTTGTCATTCCAATACCACAAATGCAGTGGCCTGTTGCCTTTCCCTTGTGGAATCGTTGGAAATCTTATTATTATGATTTTAACTACACACATTTGCATTGGTTAGTGCTTCTACTCCCCATGACATCACAAGTCCCCACCCCTTGAAACTCGCTTGGGATGCTGAGTGCTTGGGAACCCTTCCCCGAGCACGCCTAAGGGTTATTCACTTGGTGTCGCTGAGCCATCCAGTATTTTCAGATAAGCTCCCCTCAAAAAGACATCAAAGAGCCCCATCAAATAAGAAGGAACTAGTGACTGGAAAAGTAATTATTTTTTCATCATATGGCCAGCTCTTAATAGGACATTTGTTTTAGCAGAGACCTCGGTGTCCCCACCTCCCTTCTCAGGGAGAACTGCAAACCTGTTGTTCCGATTTAATGAAGGAATCAAGTCTAGATTCCCTTGTGGAATCTTCTGGCCTGAGGCTTAGGCTGCAATGCAAAACATATTTACTAGGGAGCAAGTCCCACTGAATTTAGTGGGGTTTACTTCTGAGTATAAGTGCTTAGGATTGCACTGATAGAGAAAAGTTGCCACAAATGTATAATCAAAAAGAGTCCAGTAGCACCTTTAAGACTAACCAATTTTATTATAGCATAAGCTTTCGAGAATCAAGTTCTCTTCATCAGAGAACTTGATTCTCGAAAGCTTATGCTATAATAAAATTGGTTAGTCTTAAAGGTGCTACTGGACTCTTTTTGATTTTGCTACTACAGACTAACACGGCTAACTCCTCTGGATCTATGACAAATGTATAAAGTTCTGTGATTCTTTTGCTCAAGTGATGGATGGATGGAGAGGGGGAAGGGGAGGGGGAGGGGAGTGTGTGTGTGTGTGTGTGTGTGTGAGAGAGAGAGAGAGAGAGAGAGAGAGAGAGAGAGAGAGAGATTTATACTCTGCTTTTCTCCCCAATGGGGACACAACATCATTCTGCCCTCCATTCTGCCCTTACAACATCATTCTGCCCTCCATTTTCCCTGCCCTATAAATTAAGTTAAGCTCTGAGAGAGAGAGAGAGAGAGAGAGAGAGAGATTGGCCCAAGATCACCCAGCAAACTTCCATGGCAGAATGGGGATTAGAACTTGGGTCTCCCCGTCCAACACTCCAACCACTACACCACATTGGCTCTTTGTTCCGGACAGATGTAAATTTGGGCATAGAACCAGGGATAGAAGTGAAGATTGCTTTTGTAGGAAAAGATAGGGAGGTTTCAGCTTCTAAACTATGAAAAGTTGAAGAAGAATCGAAGAACCTCATTTTCCTGATATCTCTTGTGCTAGTGGGAAAGAGTGGCTGAATCCACATTACCTTGGCGCGTCCTGGTGTTGCACTAAATGTTTGCTAAACACCCGGAAGTGTAGCGTCTTTCTAGTGAGATTCAGAAATCGCGCTTGAAAGATGCTATACTTCTGGGTGTTTAGCGAACATTTAGTGCAACACCGGGACGCACCAAGGTAATATGGATTCAGCTAGTGTTAGTATGTCAGTGTGCATAGAACCTTGACACAAGACCTGGGCAAAAGTTCTTTTTCATTTATGAACGGGTGAACGGGAGAGAGAGAGGTGTTCAAAAGACTCAGCAGCCAACTGAGCTCTGCCTTTGATTAGCTTAGTTTGTGCTGGTAGCATTTCCCTGACTCCTCACTCCCTCTCAACCGCTTGTTCAGTCTGTAGTCACCTGTATGGACCGCATATTGAAGAGAATAATGTGATCCAACCAGATCAGTCTTTTTCTATTGGAATGGAACAAGCATTCATTGTGTATATTCTCTCCAGAGATGGAAGATTTTGCTGAAGTTGTCAGATGGCTAATAGAGATACAATATATCCCGAGATTTTAAAATCGGGGTCTCTTAACCTGAGAGTCACTGCATATTCACCCCATGTGGAGGCTGCCAAAAATACTTATGATCAGGGCTCATTTTGATGGGGAATGCACAGGAACGCAGTTCCGGCAGTTCCCCAAAGAGGTCACATGTCACGTGGCCCTGCTCACCTGACTCTCGGCCATTTGGGCCTGTTTCGGCCTGGATTGGGGCTGAAATGGCCCAGATTGGGCCTGTGACAGATAGTGGATCACTCTCCCAATCCTGACCATTTTGGCCCCCTTTCTGGCCATTTTCAGCCCCTTTTGGCCATTTTGGGCCCAATTTAGGCCCTGAATGTCCAGGATTGGATCCAAAACAGCCAGGATAGGTGATGTCAGGGGGTGTGGCATTTGCAAATGAGTTATGCTACTGACACACTTCTGGGGCTGCCAAGGGGTGTGACATATGCTAATGAGTTATGCTAATGAGTTATGCTAATGAGTTATGCTAATGAGTTCCTCCAGCTCTTTTTCTACAAAATGACCCCTGCTTACGATGATGAGCCATGATGGACATCACATTTCTGTTGGGTTTGATATATGTCAATCCAATTACATGGATGTTCTTCATAGTGAAGGTGTTCCATGTGATTGGAAACTAAAGTTGCTGGCTTGGGGCTGGCATCCAGCAGGAGACGGGGATGGGGACATTGGGAACACAATTGCATTGAAGGTGCAATGTTGCTTTCAGAGTGAACCTGGAAGTGACATCCCCACCATTGGCGCGTTGCTCTATAGAGTTTCCAGTGACTCCCGTAGCATTGTGCCAATGGTGACCTTGCTTTTTTCCCCTGGTGACCTACTGCACCATGGGACGGTTTGGGGGCTGCTTCTGGGAGGTTTTCCCTCTAAGGTGCGACACCTGGCAGCCTTATACAAAGCTGCCTTCTGCTGAGTCAGACCACTGGTCTATGAAAGAGAATACATATTCTCTGCTTTGACTGACACTGGCTCTCCCGTGTCTTAGGTGAGGTCTTCCTACCTGATCCTTTTACCTGGAGATGCTGAGGATTGAACCAGGAATCTTCTGCATGCCAAGCAGATGCTCTTCCGCTGAGCCACAGCCACTTCCCTAAATATGAAGATTAGTGTCTCTCATGCAATAAACTGAATAGAGGTGATATAACCTCTTGGTTGAGTGCTGCCATTACAGAGAGTCCGTTTTGGGCAGCCTCTGTTTAGGGGAGCATGAATTTTGAAGGGATTTTCTGGCCTTGTTGAAGAAAAAAAATGCCGACCTCCTTCTTATATATGACATCTGTGCTAGCTGACAGCTTAAACTAATTATCTATACCTTGTAACCAGGGCTTTTTTTTCCAGGAAAAGAGGTGGTGGAACTCAGTGGTGGAACTCAGGACCACACAATGACGTCACTTTGGGTCAGCTGGAACAAGCGGGGAGTTTTTTAAAGTTTAAATCGCCCTCGGCGAAAATGGTCACATGGCTGATGGCCCCGCCCCCTGATCTCCAGACAGAGGGGAGTTTAGATCGCCCTCCTCGCCAGTGGCGCAGAGGGCAATCTAAACTCCCCTCTGTCTGGAGATCAGGGGACAGGGCCACCGGCCATGTGACCATTTTCAAGAGGTGCCAGAACTCCGTTCCACTGCATTCCAGCTGAAAAAAGCCCTGCTTGTAACTATTATGCAGAAACTGATAGAGAAAGTGACTGTGCTTTTGTTGCAAAAGAGTAATCTGGTCAATAGCAGAAAGAACAACCAAAAGTCCTATGGTTCCTTAAAGTATAACAAATGTACTGGCAGTATTTATAAGTGTCTGCATGTCTCATTCTGCATTAGATGAGGTAGGATCTGCCTACAGTAGCTCATGCCAGAGTAAATTTATTGGTCTTTCAGGTTAGAGTCCATTGGACTCTCTGTGGTTTTGATTCGCTGCTCTAAAAAACTCCTCAAAGCAAGAACGGACAGATCACTATCTCTGTAGCTGACAACTGAAGTGTGGCATAGTATGAACGAGCTGTGAATGATAAATTCTAAAATAGAAGGGAAGCGATATTTCAATAACAATTTAATTTCACGTTCACTCATGGAGGGAGACAAATGAGCACGAGTGGGCCAAAAAACCCCATATTTGCGAAAATGTTTTGCACATCTGCGATGGAAAACTGTGCTCTGGCAAGTTACAAAGCAGCTTCTGGAGAGCTTAATGTGGCTTGTGGAGTTGCAGGTGCTGGAGCTCTTAGCCTTGTTACCTCACTGCCACATATGCTTGGACCCTTTTCCTTGCACAAATTTGCCATATGGAGAGATCGAATTTTGCAAGTCAGAAACGTCCAGAATGCAGGCATGTTTGAATGACCTTGTGCCAGAGAAGATTCCCCGTGTCTCGCCCTTTCATCCTCACACGGGAGCATTAAAGAGCTAAACGTTTCTCATTCCCACTTCCTCCCAACCCAGTGTCTTTGGCTCGTGGAATATATATATATATATATATATATATATATATATATATATATATATATATATATTACTAGCAGCTGTTTTTTCAGCTGACATTTAAACTCTGCTCACATCCTTGCAGTTGATTTTCTAATATTCCCTTGGAAAAAACGAGAGAGAGAGGGAGGGAGGGAGAGAGAGAGAGAGAGAGAGAGAGAGAGAGAGAGAGAGAGAAAAGAACCCACCCTCCACTGTACTGAGTCTTGTGTTGAATCTCAATAACTTAAAGCATATTGATATTCACTGGTTGAGAGATGAAGCTGGAATTACTGGCTCCTATTTACACACTGATTAGTGCTCTGCCTCTGGAGGGTCTAGTAGCGGAATATATAGCTTTCCATCTCTAAGATGTTGGTTCAACTAAAACCTGTAGTGGCCGAGCTTAGTCCAGGGAACAGGTGTCCAGGCCAAAGATAGGAAAAGAGGGAGTTGTGGTTAAAAAAGAATCATTGTGCTAGACCTCGGGATGGATTGGTTCTGTTCCCAGTTCTGCTTCAAAATTGTGTCGTTTTTGGCAAGGAACTTGCAAATGGGGTAATAATACTTTACTACCTCCTTGGGGCGTTTAGGGGATGGACTTGCTACTGTTGTGAGAGGCTCAGATTTTCTGGTAACTGGGCCACACAAGTACCAAGATTCCAAATCCCTCCATCCCCTTTTTCTTTAGAACATCTCCATAAAGCGGAAGCAGCCTTTTACTGCAAAATTATTACTGAGAGCCAGTTTGGTGTAGTGGTTAAGAGCAAGGGACACTTTGGAGAGCCGGGTTTGATTCCCCGCTCCTCCACTTGAAGCCAGCTGGGTGACCTTGGGCTAGTCACAGTTCTCTGGAGCTCTCTCAACCCCACCCAACTCATAGGGTGTTTTGTTGTGGGGATAATAATGGCATACTTTGTAAACCGCTCTGAGTGGGCATTAAGTTGTCCTGAAGGGCGGTATATAAATCAAATGTTGTTGTTGTTGTTTGTTGTTGTTTGTTGTTGTTGTTATTATTATTATGTGGTCTAGAGTTGTCCTGAATATACTTTAGTTTGGATTTTCCAGTTCAAAAGCAGCAGTATCAGTGGATGGAAATTTCTGTCCAAAGTTGTACAAATATTCATGGTGTTTCTGTTTAGCACCATTTTTCTACTGCTGCTGTCTGCTCACCAAATTTTCACCACCATTGCTTCTTTCCTTTTCCTGGATTGGTCACCAGGGTGATCCTATCGGAGTGGGGGTTACATCATGAATGGGAAACATCACAGGGCTCTCTGTCCTTTCACTTGGAGCTTTATTAATAACCATCTTGAGTGCAAGTGAGAGTAAACCAACATTTTCACTAAAAGTAACAAATAATTTAAAAAAAGGAAAAAGGAGGAAAAAATATTACATTTTTCAATTTTCAACTTTCAAATGTTCATGAAAAGTTTTGACTCAGCCCTAGAACATTTCAGGCTGCAGAAAGTTGAGAAGTGTCTAGTCCAACCCTGCATATTAAATAATATTTTTTTCATCATATGGCCAGCTCTTAATAGGACATTTGTTTTAGCAGAGACCTCGGTGTCCCTACCTCCCTTCTCAAGGAGAACTGCAAACCTGTTGTTCCGATTTAATGAAGGAATCATGCTTACATTACAAGGACGGTTTCAGGCCAATGATGGGAAAACCAGGCATTTTGCTGAAGGTTGTTGTAACCACTAGCGGTCCTGGATCTCTCATTGAATTTGAGGGGAGGGATTTTCACTAGTCTGCCCAAAGTTTGTCATGGGTCTTGGGTTGTATCAAAAGGGCCATTGCATCAAAATTGCAGGAAGTCATATCCCCTCTCTATACTGCCTTGGTTAGGCTGCACCTGGGCCGTTTCCACACTACTCACCTTCATCCAGAACGCTGCAGAACATCATGAAAAAAAAGGAAGATAGCGTCTTCTCGTGTGAGTTTTACGTGATGTTGCGCAAAACTCACACAAGAAGACACTATCTTCCGTGGGTTTTTTGCGATGTTCTGCAGCATTCCGGATGAAGGTGAGTAGTGTGGAAATTGCCCTGGAGTACTATGTGCAGTTCTGGAGGCTTCAATTCAAAAAGGATGTGGACAAAATCAAGAGGGTGCAGAAGAGAGCGATGAGGATGATCAGGGGTCTGGAGACTCAGCCCTACGAGGAAAGGCTGAGAGCCTTGGGAATGTTTCGTTTGGAGAAGAGGAGGTTGAGGGGGGGCATGATTGCTCTCTTTAAATATTCGAAAGGCTGTCATTTGGAGGAGGGCAAGGAGCTGTTCCAGTTGGCAGCAGAGGGTAGGACCCGAAGCAATGGGCTTAAATTACGTGCACAAAGGTACCAACTGGATATTAGGAAAAACTTTTTCATGGTCAGAGTAGTTCAAAGGTGGACTCAGCTGCCTAGGGAGGTGGTGAG
Source organism: Eublepharis macularius (assembly GCF_028583425.1). Taxonomy (NCBI): domain Eukaryota; kingdom Metazoa; phylum Chordata; class Lepidosauria; order Squamata; family Eublepharidae; genus Eublepharis; species Eublepharis macularius. Next base: position 23,688,509 of record NC_072800.1, on the reverse strand, counting down.
CTCCCCTTCACTGGCAGTTTTCAAGAAGAGGCTGGATGAATATTTGTTAGGGATGCTTTAGGCTCATCCTGCATTGGGCAGAGGTTTGGACTAGAAGGTGTGTATGGCCCTTTCCAACTCTGTGATTCTATGCACTTGAATGGTCCCCAATCATCAGAGCATGACACCAGTGTGTGTCTGTCTGTTTCTGTGTCTTGTGTAGCGGTTCTGTTGTTCAGACAAACCACTGTTGTATATGCATATCTCTGGGTCATGCAGAATAATGACTGTGCTTTAGTTCTGGGCACACTTGGATCTTTGAATCAGACTAGTAGCCTTTGCACAATGAGAAGGGACATAGTGGAATCCTAATCAGAGATGGACCCTTCTGAGTCCATTAACCTCAGTGAGCTCGGAAGGGTGGGATTCTGCTTAGGCTTGTGCTCTCAGAAACAGCATGATTTAAAACATTAAAATAAATGAATATCTGAGATTCTCAGGAATCTAAACTCTATACCAAATACGTGTTTTCCCATGACATTTCCCATATGGAATGATAGAAAGAAAATAATGTTGATATTATGCCAATCTTTCCACTGCTTTAAAAACCTTTATTTACCTATGCAAGACATTAAATCACAAAGCTGGAGCAAGTGCTATATTCCCACGCATCCTTTTCCTCTTTGCATGTACAATGGATCCAACTAGACTGCTTAGGATAAGCAAGAGGCATCTTTCTCCAATATAAGGGTACAGAGCAGGTTGCAGCATTATTTTATCATAATAGGTAAAACAAGGCAAATAGAATGAAAGCAACATTTTACCACTGCTCCTTCTAACTGTAGGGCTGCCTTTTTGATATTAAAATTTCCTTTCGAGTGTGGAGGACTGATGTTGTCATCCTCAGAATCTTTATCCAGTAAAATATTAAAGTCAAACAAGCAAAACTCCCCGTGGAACAGAGAAATATTTTTGTGAGCCTTACTGAACCATGCTAGGGGTCGTTTCTATAAGCATGCCTGTGTTAATTTTTCACTCAATTCATTTCTAGTCAAAATGCATCTGGAATATAGACTTCATCTTTGGCCTTAGCTTGTTTAGAAAGATGTGGACTCTGGAGAAGTCTTGGAGGGAACTACAAAGATTTAGTTTCCCAGATGTTTGAGGAAAGGTTAATGCAACTGGATCTTCAAACCTCATGCTTGGACTCATAGATTTCAATTACTTAGTCTCATAGATCAAGTATCAGGGATGGGAAAGTAATGAGGAGGCACAGCGTGTATATTATTTCTGCATAAATATGAATGAAAAGGGGAGTCTTAAACTGGGGAGAATGGTTGGGGGGACATACCATGTAATGGGCTTAAATGAAGAGGTTTCTTAGAGCCAAGCTACAAGTGACGCTGACACTGGTTGGACACTTGTCAGCTTACCTCAAGTTTTGATGGGAAATGGAGGCATCCTGGTCTTACAGCTTGGCTCTCTATTTAATTGAAGTTTACAGACCCCCCACACACACCCAGCAGATGGGAAGGGGGGCACCCGGCGAGAGCCCAACGCCTGCTCTCCCCTCCCGACCGAATGTTCTCCCTCCCATTGACTGCCGCTCTGTAAACTTCAATTAAATGGAGAGTCAAGCTGCAAGACCAGAACGCCTACATTTCCCATCAAAACTTGAGGGAAGCTGAGAAGTGTCCAACCTGTGTCAGGCATCACTTGTAGCTTGGCTCTTAGTAGATTGCGGTCTTCTCTCTCTCTCTCTCTCTCTCTCTCTCTCTCTCTCTCTCTCTCTCTCTCTCTCTCTGATCATCTTTTATTGTTACTTTCATGTCTTCAATTATGGGAGTGGTTGGAGGACAATTTCTTTTGCTATCTCCAAGTGAACAGCAGGAAAGCTTCATAAATCTCTCCATCACCACAGTTTTGTACATATTTATGATTATAGGATGGAGGAGAGGAGAACAATGAAACCTACTTTGAATTCCCATTGGTGATACAGGCGGGGTATACATGAAGTAAACCAATTGATAAATTCCAACTGAATTAATTTTATAGAAACTTTCTTTCAAGAAGATGGGTTTAGAGGGAACGTCAAAATGTTTAGGAACTTAAATGTGTAGCAAGCGAAAAACACCTCAAATCCCCTGTTTTTATTGTAAAAAATACAGAAAACTCACTGAACCACTGGTGAACCTCCATACATAGTGGGCAGCTTGTGTTTACAGTGGTACCTTAAGCAGCATTTTCCCCTTCTAAGCCCATTGACTCCAGTAGACTTTAAAGGGTGTTACTCAGTTTAGGCTGGCTCTGTTAGTGTGGAGGCTCAAAAGCTGTGAGGGTATTGGGTGTCTGCTAAGCTATTAAATCAAGTGCCTGAGAGATACAGAACTATACTGTGGTGAAAACAGTTTGAAAGTATCCCATCAATTTCAGGCAATTTTCTTGTCCCTTAGGTGTCTGAGTTTTAAAAAAAGAAAAGGCTTTCTACTGTAATGCCTGTGCAGGAAAAAGAAAGCGGTGAAGAAAACTAGCCTCAACACCCTCCCCTCATATTTTATACGTCTGAGGAGCAATCCTGAGCTCTATGTGTTATTCAGTGAGTCTTACTACCTGGAAAGTGTCTTTCAGACAGCAGCCTTTGTATCATCAGTACAAATGTGATCAAGTGGGGTTTACAGTCTCCTATGCTAGTTATGTTTTTTTCTCCCTGGGAGTAAATAAGTTTATTACTCACTGGCTTGTTATTACATAACACAGTCAGTGAAATCCCCATCCTGCAGAATATATTCCATGTGGTTCTGTCTTTATGCATGCATTCTTTCTGTCTCCCGTTTCACTCTCATGCTTTGCACAGGTTGGGAGGCCATGCCCACTGACCCACTGGTGACCTCGATCCACGGCCGAGCTGGGGTGGGGGCGGAGGGGGCGGGAAATCACACCACGAGCTGGCTCTGACGTTATTTATTTTGCTCTATAACTTAATGACTTTCCGGGTTCTGCTCGCATCCAAAATATCAAGCACGATCCATGCCAAAGATATAGAAAATAAATGAGAGCCAGAAAGTCATCCAAGAAGCATTACTAGACATAACAAAAATCCACTGGCTCTTAAATAGGCCGTGGTAATGCAGGAAATATCTGTGTCCAGAAAGGAGGAAAACACAAAGGTATTCAGGCTTCAGCTGGCCTGTGTAGCATATTCACAGGTGGCACGCGCTACACAGACAGATTAGCTTCCTGTCTTTCTATATGTCCCCCACAGAAAGAAATTGTCCTCTGGTCACATTTATGCAAATGAAACATGATAAATATTGGTTACCAAATATGTTTCAGTGATCAACGACATGTGTGTTCTCCGATGGTTGAAAGGCTGCCACCACTTTGCTTTCAACTTCTCTGGAACTCAAACACTGCAATCCTAAACAGAGTCAAGCCCTGCTAAAACCATTGAAATTAGTAGTTCCACTTACAATCCTGCTGAAAATGCCTTAGTGAACAGCACAAATATTTGATTGATGTACTTGGTAATTAACACCCTCCCCCATTTCTGGCATTGTGGCTTAGCTTTTTTAAAAAAAGTTGTCCCCCCAACCCTCCCAGTGTTTTGTTTTTCTTTATCTGTTTGTTCATTTAGGTGTTTGCATGTTACCTCCTGTATTTAAGGAGGATCAGTGTTGAGTAATGACTCTCATTGCTATAGTATAGTGGTTGGGTTGGGCTGTAAATCAGCACTCTGCTGGTTCGAAGACTACTACTGCCATTAGTTAGCAGGTGGCCTTGGGTCAGCCCCATCTTTTAGCCCCATCTCTCTAGCTCTGTTGTGGGGATAATGGTATCACTGACTTTGAATGGGGCACTAATCTACCTCCAAGAGCAGTATATATGCACAGTTATTGTTGTTAGTGGGTCCAGTAGCATGGTCAGAGCCCATTCCAGAGTCCAAATAGCCAGGTCAGGCAGTCCACAGATCAGTTGTCAGCAAAGTTCCAGGGCTAAGCAAAGGCAGAGTTGAGGCACGGTCCAAAGGTGGCAAGGCAAGGCAAGGCAAGGCAAGGCAAGGCAAGGCAAGGCAAGGCAAGGCAAGGCAAGGCAAGGCTCTGTGGAGTGGCCGCAGCCAGATGTGGCGTAGCCAGAGCAAGATGCCCACATGTTGCTTCCAACATGTTGTTTCCTGGTCTTCTGTGGCTGGGTTTTATAGCTGAGCTTGGCTTGCAGCCAGCTATTTGGGAGCTATCCTGTGCTCACTCTCTGTTGTTCTCCCCAAGCAGCTGGCGCCTAGCCAGGAGGCGTGCACTCTGCCGCCTCTCCTGTAGCTCCACCCGTTGCTTTTGTCTGCGGCGCTCTTCGGGTGAAGCTGGAGGTTGGGGTGTCCTTGGCCGTGCTTCACCCGTGGTGCTGGAGCAGGAGGGCACTGGTGCGTCTGGCTCAGCTGCTGCCTGAGGACTTTGGGCAATTGGTGGCTGGGCTTCACTGGTGGTGTTGGAGCTGGAGGATGTCAGGGCTTCTGGCTCAGCTGTTGGCCGTGGACTCTAATCTGCCAGCAGCTGTTCCTCCCGATTACCGGCTTCAACTGCACCAGGGCTGGCTTGGCTGGTTACACGAGGCTCCTCTTCCTCTGAGTCCTCACCCTCACTGAGCCCCATGACAGTTATTATTCTTGTTGTTCTTATTATTATGGTGAGGGGGCTGGACTCAGAGCAGGGAGAACTTGAAGCTTATTGGATGCCCTTCAATCCCATCACATTCTCTCAGCGTACTTGAGAGAATTGTTGTGAGGGTCAAATGGGGTGGGAAGGGGTCTATGTCTGCTGCCTTGAGTTCCTTGGAGAATGGGTGGGATAAAAACCTAATACATTAGGAGACTTTAGAAGATGGTGCCACTAAAAACACTGAAATATCCATCAATGATGACACGGTTGTCCTTCAATACACATTTAGAAGGAAAATAATCCTGATGACATCCAGATTAACACCTTTCACCTAGATTAAGGGACTCCTTCCTCAAAATTAAACCATTATTACTTGCTGGCAGAACTGGAAGCTGGCATCTGGATGGCATGCTGTCACCCACTTTGTCCTCTTGTCAGTCTTACTTTTGTAAGAAAAAGAATATGGGGCAGAGCAACAGCACCAGGAGAAACTGAAATAATAGAGAATATACAGGCGAGAATGTGTTTCCTGGCAATTTATTTATTTAAAATATGCATATTGGCTCCTGGGAAGGTTTCTATTAGAACATGCAATCAATTAAAACACCAGCTGACAAACAACAATGATATAATCAGTTAATAAAACCGGCAGCATTCTTTCACAAGGTCTGTCTGCAAGATCCAGATAGGGGGGAAAGAAGTAGCAAAGCATCAAGGGCAACAAAAATTCTAAGACAAGAAACATATTTTTATCTGGTGCCTAAAGTTCAACAAGTTCAGTGCCAGGCAAATTGCTGTCAGGAAGGAGTTTCATATTTGAGGTGCCACAACAGAAAAGTCCTTGTCTCTGAGAAGTTCTCATTTTATTTCTGAATAAAACTGAATAAACAATAAGCAAGATCTTAACCATTTCAGGCTCTTAAAAGCAATTATTGGCATCATTGTTTGGACCCAGAAGTGACTAGACAGTCAGTATCACTTAGCTAGGGTTGCCAGCCTCCAGGCAGTCACTGGAGATCTCCCAGAATTACAACTGATCTCGAGGCAACTGAGATCAGTTGCCCTGGAGATGTCGGCTGCTTTGGAGGGTGGAATCTACACAATTATACTCTGCTGAGGTCTCTCCCCTTCCGGAGCCCCACCCTCCCCAGGCTTCACCCCCAAATCTCCAGTAATTTCCCAACCCAGACTTAGTAACCCAACACTTAGACAAAATAGGAATGATGGGCTCTCTACACCTTGGCCTTGTTAAGGCAACCTCAAATGTTCTGGATTTGGGATCACAAGCCTTGCTCTCGGGGAGATCCAGTTTGATGTAGTGGTTAAGAGCACGGGACTCTGATCTGGAGAACCAAATTTGATTCCCCCACTTCTCCACTTGCATTGCAGCTGACTTACCAGTCAAAGGTGGTAAAAACGCCTCTTATTACCTGAGAGCCTTTCTACATGAGACCTCTTATATGAGAATGCTCAAGTGCAGAGAGACAGAATGCTAGCCAGGAAGCATAGTTTAAAAAGACAGAGCCAAAGGCTCTGTCAATTTCACCTCTCTACAGAGCAGGCAAAGATTGCTCCTCATAGGGTTTGTTAATTTCCTCTTTGTCTTCCCCTCTGTCAGTTTCATCTCCACTTTGGGGAGGCGAAGAGGAAATTAACAAACCCTCTGAGGAGTGATCTTTGCTGGCTCTGTAGAAAGATGAAATTGACTGTCTTTTTAAACTAGGCTTCCTGGCTAGCATTGCATCTCTCTATACCTGAGCGTTCTTGTGTAAGAGAGAGACTGTCTTTAAGAGCAAAACAGGCTCAAGAAGCACTCCAGTTGCTACCAGTAATTTTTCAATGTTAAGTGTTATAATTTCTAAAACTTAATAACTTAATCCTTTAAATATGTCAGACCAAAGTATTAGACATGACATTATGATTGAAAGTATTGACATAAACACTTACAGTAACAATAAAGTGCACGTACATTGGATTAAATGCACACTCATTGAATTAAGGTTGTGGCAAGAGAGGGAAGATTTATGGAAGGAGGTATGCCAAACAAACCCCTCCATAGCATTATTTTGAGCACAGTATTTCTATTCATTACAGTATTTAGCATTTATTAGGCACTGATTGCAAAATCCTACCTGTTAGGAGAACTGAATGATCTGTAGGGAGAGTTCACACATGCAAGTTCATCCTTCTTTCCCCGCAGTGTCAAGTCATTATCTGCACGTGTGAAAACATCCAGAGACCAAAAGTGACACACAAAGCTTCATATCACCAAAGAACAATATTTGTTCCACGGACCAACAGTGCTTAGTCACCCACCAGTTTGGCTTGTGTCCGGCTTTCAAATAGTGATCACAGGAGGTGAGACACGGATCCAGTGATCTATCCGTGGTAGGTGCAGACTATTGTATATCTTTGTCTCTTTCCCCTCCCCCAGCAACCAATTCCTATCTTGAGAAGGTTGATTCCTGGGGTCATGGGATACACATGGACTACCATGTGGGTCAGTGGGCTACATTGAGGAAGCAGGAGTGGGTGAAATCGCCCTTCTTGCCTCTTCCAAAAGTGGAGTTCTGCTGACAGAAGAGGGAAGATGGACTAATTTCATTTCCTTCCCCTCCTCACTGAAGGTAAAGAGGCTCCAACATCACTATTCTTGATAGATCTGCAACCAAAAGAGACTGGACAGGCCTAAGATAAATACAAAAATGTTGTACAGCCATATTTGGTCCACACAAAATCAAAAAACACAAACTAAATCTGTGTAATACCTTTTATTAGAAGTAGAACCAACTAAATTGACGCAAAATGTTGTGCAAGCTTTTGGACTCACCAGAACTCTTCCTCGGGCTGGATGTTACAGAATTTTAATGGATAGCTAGAGTAGAAGGCAGATTTTTCAGGCCACAATATTACGGTCACATGCCAGGCAACTGAAGTTCTGCTAGACAACAAAGAATCTTTCCGGTGAAGCCCGAGGTTGCCAGATCTTAACCAGCCCTGAAGCTGTGACTGAGGATGGAGCCACCCAAATTCTCTGGTCCACTCTCTGCTTCTTCCTGCTGTTTCAAACCAACCATTCCTTTTGCCATATAGCAAGTCATTCTAGAGATTGAGTGACAGGAAGGGAAAAGGAATGGGGAATGGAACAGGAGAAACTACGACTATCTTCCTTTAAAAAGACAAGAGGATCGTTCTTGACTTCTGGTTTGGGATCCATGGAGGTCTAACGCAGCTCTAAGTGCAGAGCTGACCGGGCTGCCGTTTCAGCGGCCGGCGGGGCACAACTAGCCCGCGGCCACCTGCTCTCAGGCAGAGAACAGGCAAAGAATGCTCAAGAACTTCAGGGCGCGTCGATCTCGGGCGAGGGGGGGTTCTGCGCTAAGGACTCTCTCTCGTCCCTTGAGGTCCCACCCTAAGACAGGTCGGCTAAAATCTCTGCGGCAGAACCGGGGCCAGTGCGGCTGGCATAAGACCTACATGCCCAAGCTTCAACAGGGGAAAAGAAGGTGGAAAAGAATTTGAGATCGAAGCAGTGATTACAACCCAGAAAGACGCTTGAAAAGGTAAAGATCACTATCTCTCGAATCGGGATGGATTGCTTAAAGTAACGAACTTTTAAAGTGAAATTTTAAACTGCAACAGACGGAATATAAGGAGGGGAAGACTCGGCAAGAAATAGCTTAGAAAAAGGACTAAGTTAAACGAAGTTATTAAAGAAATTGGACAATTGTTTTTCATACCTGTGGTCAGAAAGTGATAGCAGGCTGTGAGAAAATTTCTATCATCGTGAGAGCTGCAGTGGAGAGACGGGAAACAGGAAGTGCGTCATAGTGATAGAGCTGCTGGAGAGAGACGGCCCTTATTGGAGAACAGGAAGAAGGGAATCGCCGTTTTTGAAAAGGGAAGGACTTTGACTTCAACAGGAGAGGAAGTAGGACATCTTGGATTACAAAAAGACTATAGAAAAACCATAGAGAAAAGACGCCCGACATTTTGGATTTTTTAAACATCTTTTGCTTTTTTTAAGAATCGGGACATTTAAATTAATTTAAAGGGACACAAACTTAAACGCCACGGAGTTAAGGAAACGTGCAGACTCGTGGGAGCGAGGTAAATCAAGCCCCACGATGTCGAAAAAAGAGTGGCAAACGGCCATTGAGAACCTGGACAAAAAAATTCTGGAAATGTTAAAGGAATTGAAGGAGACAAAACAGGAGTTGGTGAGGGAAGTTAAAGATGTCAAAGAGACAGTAAAAAATGAATTGGCAGAAGTAAAGAAGGGAATGGAAACAATACAAAATGACTTGCAAGCAGCGCAGCAAAAAGTTAATGTTGTTGAGAAGGCAGTGGAGAATCTTACAGAGACGCAACGAATGGATATGAGAGCGATGAGGGGAAGGATGGCAGTTGCGGAGAGCAAGTACATGGAGAAGCAGCTGAGGTTTTGAGGTTTGCCGGGAAAAGATGGAAAGACAGCACAAGAACAGGTTATAGAGGTGTTAGCTGAATACCTGGGAAAGGAGGAGGAGGAGGTTGTGGCTATCCTTGATGTGGTGTATCGAATAAATTCCAGATTTGCGACCCAGAGGAAATTACCAAGGGATGTGATTGTGCAATTTACGACAAGGAACTCAAGAGAAATGATAGTGAGTAAGCAGTTTCAAGATCCATTGATAGTTGATGGCAAGACGATTATCATCATGAAAGAGTTACCCAGATCGGTGCTGCTTGATCGGAAAAAATACAAAGTCTTAGTTCAGAATTTGAAGGACATGAAAGTAAGATACAGATGGGAATTACCGGAAGGGATATCCTTTGAATTCGGAGGAGTGAAAAAGCGCATCAGATCTGAATTTGAGATGGAAAAGTTTATGAGAGACAATGAAAAAGACTTACCAACAACAGGGCTATGAATATGGAGTGTAAAGTATTATCTTGGAATGTAAATGGACTTAATTCACCTAATAAGAGAAAAAGTATTTTCCACTGGCTATTAAAACAAAAATGTGATATTGTGTGCTTGCAAGAGACCCATATTAGAAATCAGGATGTAAAATATCTTAAATTGGGTAAGTTGGGCAATGAGTTTGTAGCGGCCTCAAAAAAGAAAAAAAGGGGAGTGGTATTATACATAAGAGAGGAGCTACAGCCAAAGCTAATGATTAGAGACGTGGAAGCCAGATTTATAGCAGTGGAATGTACATGGAATTTAAAGAAAGTGTTGGTGATTGGAATTTATGCACCAAATGGAGCAAAAGAGAGCTTCTTTGAGGATCTAAGGAAGCAATTAGATGAACTTTCTTATGATCAGATAATCCTTGCAGGAGACTTCAATGGAGTTACAAATTTAGAACAAGATAAAAAATCAGTAACTGCACAAAAGAAAAGAGGACTATTACCAAAGACTTTTTTTGCATTAATGCGACAGGAAACTTTGGAAAATGTGTGGAGAATGCAGAATCCCACAGGTAGACATTATACATTTTTCTCCGCAAGGCATTCTACCCTATCACGAATCGACATGATCTGGGCCTTAAAGGACTTAGTGCTTTGGACTAAGGATGTAGAAATAATGCCCATGGTAGGCTCAGATCATAATCCAGTAATGTGGAAGTTTGGAAAAAGAACTAAGAGGAAAGGATGGAGAATAAATGAGGACTTGTTACAAGAGGGAGAAAACATGGAGATGTTGAGAAGGGAAACTCAATTCTTCATACAGCACAATATGAATCGAGAAGTACCAACCAATAAGGTATGGGATGCATATAAAGCAGTAATTAGAGGCATACTAATGGACTTAAACGGAAGAGCTCGAAAGAAAAGAGAGGAGAAGAGACAGGAGATTATGGAAAAAATAAAAGCAAAAGAAATACAATTAAAGAAAAGACCAGGGAAAAAGAAAATCTATCAAGATATTAAAATCCTTCAAGAGCAGTTGACGGCAATGAATAATAAAGAATTGGAATGGAATCTTAAAAGAATGAATCAAAAGTCGTTTGAAGGTGCAAATAAACCTGGGAAATATTTGGCATGGCAACTGAAGAAGAGAAAGGAGAAAAAGACAATCAACAAAATATGTGAGGACAATAAAGTGCATCTGGAACAGACTGCTATTAGTAGAGCTTTCTATAAATTTTATGCTAAATTGTATGACAAAAAAGAAGTGAATAAAGATTCAATAGCGACATATTTGGGGAAAATTATGCTTCCAGTAATCTCGGATGATTGGAGAGCTAAATTGAACAGTGAAGTAACAGAGGAAGAGATAAGGAAAGCAATACAGTCAACAAATTTGGGGAAGGCGCCGGGACCTGACGGACTTACAGCTAAATTTTACAAGGTAATGGTTAATGAGTTGGCATCATTTTTAAAAGAAGTGATCAATGGTGCTTTGAGAGATCAAAGAATTCCAGATACTTGGAGTGAAGCTAATATATCATTGATCCCTAAAGAAGGACAGGACTTAACCAATGTTAAAAACTATAGACCTATTTCTTTACTTAACAATGACTACAAGATCTTTGCGAAGGTCTTGGCAGAGAGACTAAAGGGATGGTTATCCGAAGTTATTGGGGAAGAACAAGCAGGTTTTTTACCAAACAGACAAATCAGAGACAATCTAAGGACAGTTATAAATGCTATTGAATACTATGATAGGCGTTGTGACAAGGAGGTTGGTTTCTTCTTTGTAGATGCTGAAAAAGCATTTGATAATTTGAACTGGGACTTTATGTTTGCCACTATGGAACAGCTACAAATGGGAGAAAGATTCATAAGAGCAGTGAAAGAAATTTACAGAGACCAGAGTGCAGCAATTGTGGTGAATGACGAGTTGACCAAAAAACTGACTATTGGCAAAGGTACCAGACAAGGTTGCCCGTTGTCTCCACTGTTGTTTATTTTGGTCTTGGAAATTCTAATGATACAGATTCGAGAAGACAATGCAATCCGTGGAATAAAGATAAAAGACTTTTCCTATAAGGTCAGAGCATTTGCAGATGATATAATGTTAATTGTGGAAGATCCAATTGAAAACATGCCTAAGGTAATAGAAAAAATTAAAGAATTTGGAGATTTGGCAGGTTTTTATGTAAACAAAAAGAAATCAAAGATACTATGCAAAAATATGACTAAGTTAAAACAGCAGCAATTGATGGAAGTAACAGACTGTGACGTAACAAATAAGGTGAAATATTTGGGAATTGAACTGACTGCAAAAAATATAGATCTATTCAAGAACAATTATGAGAAATTATGGACTCAAATAGAGCATGATTTGATTAAATGGAATAGATTGAATCTGTCATGGTTGGGAAGAATTGCAGTAGTTAAGATGAATGTGTTGCCAAGAGTGATGTTTCTGTTACAGACAATACCAATTATTAGGGATTCTAAGCAGTTTGACAAATGGCAGAGGAAAATATCGGAATTTGTGTGGGCAGGCAGGAAGCCTCGAGTGAAAATGAAAGTATTACAGGATGCAAAAGAAAAAGGTGGAATGTAACTGCCCAATTTGAGACTTTATTACGATGCAATTTGTTTGGTATGGTTGAAAGATTGGATGAAGCTGAAAAATCGCAAATTGCTGGCCTTGCTGGTATTTTGCTGGTAAATTGCTGGTATGGCATGCATACCTATGGTATGACAAAGTAAAAGCAGATTCTATGTTTTTGCACCATTACATTCGGAGAAGCCTCTTCACAACTTGGAAGAAGTACAAAGATTACCTACAAGAAGGAATTCCCTCCTGGGTGGTTCCATATGAAGTAATAGATCCGAGAACGGTTGACAATGAACAACAGTGTAAGGAGATAACGCGAATAGAACCTTCTAAAATAAGAATAAAGACGCAACAAGAGCTGTCTCCAAATTATGACTGGTTTCAATATAGACAAGTTAGAGATCTTTACTACTCGGACTGTGTGAAGGGAGGGATAAGAATGGAGAATTCAGACTTAGAGAAAGTAATTTTACAAGAAGAAAAAAAGGAAATCTCTAAGATTTATAAAGTACTGTTAAAATGGTACACGGAAGATGAAGTAGTTAAAGTGCAAATGGTGAAGTGGGCTATAAACTTTAATAAAGAAATAACAATGGAGGCGTGGGAATATTTGTGGAAAAATACATTGAAGATTACGACATGCACCGGTATCAAAGAGAATCTCTACAAAATGATTTACCGTTGGTATTTGACACCAAAGAAAATTGCGCTAGGGAATTTGAATACGTCTAATAAATGCTGGAAATGTAAAAAGCATGAGGGATCTTTGTATCACATGTGGTGGACTTGTGAGGTAGCTAGGCAGTACTGGGGGGAAATGATAAGAGTAATGAGTGAGATTTTACAATTTCAAGTTAATAAGAACCCAGAACTCCTGCTACTGAACTTGGGAATGGAAGACATTCCAGCACAATACAGGACATTGTTATTTTACATGACAGCAGCAGCTAGACTTTTGTATGCGCAGAAATGGAAAGTACAAGAAGTGCCAACTATTGAGGACTGGATTTATAAATTGCTGTACATGGCGGAGATGGATAAAATGACAAGAAAATTGAGAGACCTTGACCTGGGACAGTTTAACACGGACTGGGAGAAGCTGAAACGATATTTGGTGAAAAAATGGGAGGTGGGAGGACTGTGCCAGTTCGAAAATTACTGAAATATAACAAAAGGAGAGGGGAGTGACTATACCGGGGGGAGAGAGTTAAGTGAAAAAATTCTAAGCAATTATTTTATTTGATCAGTATGAATAGTTGGGTATCAATAGTGTTATTATCATAAGGATTATAAGGATAGAATTTAATTAATTTTTTATGCTAGTAGATAACTGTACAATGGAGAATGAATATACATTAGCATACAGAATGTGGGTCTAATTGATAGACTTATGCTGAACGTGTACATGAATTGTTTATTTTTGTTGGATAGTTTTATAATGGAGAAATTAGTTAATTAAAATGGACAAGATATGTAAAAGAAAGTAAAGAGCAACATATAGAGTATAAGTCAAACTGATTGATTTATAATAAATGTATGCAATGCTTATAGAAGTATTTGAAGTTATGCATAAGGAGGGACAAATTGTTTGTCCCATTTTGAAGTAATTAGATAGAGTAAGATAGAGTACAGACTATCAAAATGATTATTATTATTATTATTATTAAAGAAGATAAGTTAAGAGTGTTATACTTTTACCCATTTGGGAAGGGAATTAGAGATAGCACTATGTTACTACAGATAAGCTTAGAAGAGTTTGAAAGTATATTACAATAAGCATAATAAGTTTGAAATGAGTAGAGGGAGAATAGATAAGGGGTTGGAAAACTGTTGGAAGTCAACAAAGTGGGGGAAAGGGAGGGGGTTAGAATTGGAAAATTTAAGGGAATGTGACTGTAATAAATTTTATATGTGTCTAATCCAATAAAAAATTTTATAAAAAAAAAAAAGACAAGAGGATCCTTAGTTTTGTGACCTGGCTGCCAAATTAGGTTTGTTGAAGGGCCTGTAGAAAAATGCCATGTCCCTTTAATAGAGAGGCCAGCTGAAGTTTTTCATCGCATGCAGATAAACAGCATCGCCTGATAAATAACACCCCATTAAGCCTTTATTCCAGGGAAATGACATTTTTCTCCAGACAGTTGGCAACGCTATGTGGCAATCCTAATCCAGTATCTTTGGGTTCTGCTGTTTCGGGTGGTTTTGACTGCTTGCAAACTTGCTCGCGCTTCAGTCGTTTTGCTTTTTCTTGGCTCTGTGCTGTTTCCTTGGGTTTGATTGAGGATTCTTTTTGTTCAAGTGTGCATTAATTTTTCTATCAACAAACTTCTTTGCGGATTTGGGATGTCACATTCCGGCTTCCTTATCCTTGGTGCTTCATCAAGCAAACGGCTTGTGTGCATTTGCATATATGATGTAACAATGAAGGTATGCCAACAAAAAATAATGCATAAACACTTGGATGGATGGGGAAATCTGAAAGACCGACAGGAGTGAACTGTCAAGGAACCAAGAATGGAAAGGAAATGCTTAAATGCATTTTAAAAGGAACCTGTTTCAGTACACCAAAAATACTTATTTCTTAGTGGTTTGGTTACATAACTAGTTTTCACCTGTCATTCAAAGGGGGAGACAATAGAGGGGGCTCTTGTTCACAGGAACTGGCATGGGATCCTTGTAGAGGAGCATTGTGTTAGGATGAGGAGGATGTAGCTGTCTGGGCTCCACAATGACTCGTGCTAGTGTGATATGGTTAATCATTTGGAACCTCGCCCTCAGGCCCTTAAGTGGATTTTAGAGAACTCGGACTTGCCTGAGCAAGGTCTGAGTTAAACGTGACTCAGCCTTCGAGCCTTCTCCCGCCTTCTCTTGTTAAAAGGCTGTGCAAACTCATAAGAGGTTAATAAAATGAGGTAAGTCAACAGGCTATCCCCACTAGCAGATGCCTCATCAGCTCTCCCACTGGGACCAGGTCACCCCAGGCACTCCTGCTTTCCCTGACGTAATGTATCAGCTCTTGTCTCTCTTCTGGCTGTATGTGTGTGTTATGTGCTGTCAAGTCGCCTCTGACCTATGGCGACCCTATGAAGGAAAGACCTCCAAAACATCCTGTTACTAACAGACTTGCTCAGATCTTGCAAACTGGACAACGTGGCTTCTTTTATTGAGTCAAGCCATCTCGTTTTAGATCTTCCTCTTTTCCGACTGCCTTCTACTTTCCCTAGCATTATTGAATTTTCCAGAGAATCTTGTCTTCTCATAATGTGACTAAGTACGATAGCCTCAGTGGTGTCATTTTAGCTTCTAGGGAGAATTCAGGCTTGACATAGCCTAAATTTCATTGCCTGCCTTGACTTCTAATCATGTTTCAAGTGTGAGTTCTTCACAAGGTTGCCAGATTTGGAAAACACAAGGAGGGTCATGCCACCACTGATACAACTATGTGGCATGGGGTGGGTGACGGAGACAGTAGGTAGCTCTGGGGTAGATCCTGCAGGAATCAGACAGTTTGGGGACTAATGGAGTGCTATGTGTCTTTTATTTAGTCAGAGTCTCGGGGTGCTGCCATAATTACAAAACTTTTTTTTTTCTGAATAGAAAGCAATAGTATCTCCTGATTTATTTTGTAGAAGTAGGAGTTGCCCAGAGGACGTGGATACCCTATAAGGGGCACAGGACAGAAATTTGAAGTAATGTATGAATAGAATATTTTACCTGTTAAATTTCTAGCTGTTAAACAACTGTTAAAACTGCAGGGTACCCGGCAGAAAAAGAGGGGAATAAAATTTAAAAAACGGAAGTATATCAAAGATTCCTTGAAAAAGGTTTCTGTAATATGATCCTGCCCTGCCCTGGATGGCCCAGGCTACCTGATCTCATCAGATCTCAAGAGCTAAATAGGGTCAGCACCGGTTAGTACTTGGATGGGAGTCCAGACCAATAAGGAAGTTCAGGGTTGCTATGCAGAGGCAGGCAATGGGAAACCACTTTGAAAACCCTACAGAGTCACCGTAAGTCAGCTGTGGCTTGACTGCACTTTCCACCACCCAAAGAATCCTGATGCACAAGCGAGTCAGTTTACATACCCTGATGGAAACTCTTGATACAATCCAGAGAGAGTATAACGGAGGATGTGTTTTGGTGGAGAGGGTAAGGTAGAAAAGGGTGGAAGGCCAAACAGGTAAAATCCTTCTATATGAAAAGCTGCCTCCTTGTATGCTGTACTTGGTGTGGAGCAACTTCCTGCTTGGAGGGGCAGTGAAATATCCCATTCAAGCCTCTGGAGACCCTTGCTGCTTTGGAGACTCCAGAATATTTGGATCTAGAAGGTGTGCTATTAGGGAAATCAAATAAGGTGATAGGCAATCAGTGGTTGGGCAGCAGAGGGTTAGGTTGTCAGCTGAAGAGCTCCAAAATAAGCAACACATTGTAAGATGTACTGTGTCAAAACACAGTGCTTTGTTCGAGCATACCACCCTTGTAATGCGTTCAAGTTTGCATCTTGTAGTTATAGTGCATCTTTTATTTTCTATCAGTGTTTCTATGAACATGGAATAAGGAACAATTCCTTGAAATAAGGAGTAGGGGAGGAAAGCTTGTGGACAGAGAACTCCTGGTATCTCAGTCTCAGACGTTAGCTTCATGGTTGTGGCACACCTCCCTGAACCCACTCCAGGGCCGTTTCCACACAGCTTACTTTTTGCTGGAACACAGCGTGTTCTCGCGTGAAATCGCGCGATAACAGCGTGTTCTCATGCGAAATCACGCGATAACAGCGACTTCCTGGTGTGATTTCGTGCATGAAGACTGTGTTCCAGCAAAAGGTAAGCCATGTGGAAACGGCCCCTGTCTTCTTTTGGCTCAAAGTCATCTATGCTTCTTTCCTCTATCCTTCTCAAATAGAATGTACCAAGAGTTTTGTGAGGAAATAACTTGGTCCTCCTTTGTTGAAAGATCCTCAGTACCTTTTGCCAGAGTGTTGGGTGGAATCCCTCTTGAATAACTACAATTAATTATTTCTTCAAAGCATTTATGTGCTGCTGCATCTCCAAAAGTACTGTTCGAGTCAGGTTGAGTCAGCAATAACCCTTCAAATAAAAATGATTGCATAAAATAAAATAATGAAACCGCTCTCATCCATAAAGAAGGGACAATCCAGTCAATAATAAAACACACTGACCTAGTTACAGGATAGAAAAGCAGCATAAGAACTCGATGGCAGTGACATAGAAAGTAAAAACAGTATCAAAATTATCATACCCAGCCATGAAGAAAATATAAAATAATGGACGCTGTGACGTCCACAGTCTTTTAAAAAAAACCCAACAACTAAAAGGTGGGAAAGAGCTCAGTTAAAAATCTGGGGAAATAAAAATGGTTAGGATTGGATCCTGTCTCTGTCTAAAACATTCATGCATGGGAGTGTGAGTTTCCCACTTCCGCCTCTCCTGCTACAGCCTGAAATATCCCCCTTCTGATGGTCTTGGAGGAGGAAACACACACAAGAGTAGCATGATGGGTAAATTGGTGAAAATCACCCTCTCTTACATGTATGGATCTTCTTGATGAGATTCGACTTTTGACTTGGTGCTGAAATATCAAAGAAATGGGCACCAGAAGGGTCTTCAGAGAGAGGCATTCCACAAGCAAGGGGAAACAACAGTAATCACATTGTTTCTAGTTGCCACCAGGGCCGTCTTAGCCCATGGCTGGGCCCCTAGGCATTCAGGTATTTGGGGCCCGCTCCAGCACTTCAATCTTTCACCCTGCTACAGCTAACAGCCTGACTCTGGTACAGTAGGTATGAGACTGCAGTAAATAGCTCTATATCCATTTTGAGGGTCTCCTGAAGAATTCCATTCACAATTTTAAAAATATTTTTATTGCATGAGTAGAACTCTCCAAGAAAGCACATTTTGGGGGTGTAATTGTTCAATACTGAAATATTTTGAAGTGAATATTTTTTTTATTATTTATTAAATATATATATATAATTTATGGATAATTGTCTCAATGTAAGAGACAATTTGTTTCACTTCAATAAGGAAGCAGTTAATTATCTTATTAATAGAAATTATATAAGATAATCAATTACTTGTAATCAGGGCTCTTTTTCATTGGGAACGCAGTGGAACAGAGTTCCGGCACCTCTTGAAAATGGTCACATGGCTGGTGGCCCTGCCCCCTGATCTCCAGACAGAGGGGAGTTTAGATAGCCCTACACGCCAGTGGCACAGAGGGCAATCTTATCTCCCCTCTGTCTGGAGATCAGGGGCGGGGCCACCAGCCATGTGACCCTTTTCGCCAAGGGTGATTTAAACTTTTTAAAATTCCCCCCCTTGTTCCAGCTAACCCAAAGTGACATCATTGTGCGATCTTCCTGAGTTCCACCACTGAGTTCCACTATCTCTTTTCCCAGAAAAAAGCCCTGCTTGTAATTTATGTGGGAGTGTGCCTCAGCAAAAAAATAATTGATGGACCCCTAGTTCCTGTGGGGCCCCTAGGCTTCAGCCAAGTCAGCGTTATGAATAATACGGCCTTGGTTACCACCCGCCTCACTGCCATGAGTAGGGACACGGTGAAACAAAATCTTAATCAGTGATCAGGACTAGAGATGGGCACGAACTGGAAAAAAATGAACCATGTGGTTTGTGGTTTGTCAAATTTCACGAACCACGAACTTTCACGAACCTGCCCCTGGTTTGCGAACTGGTTTGTTTGGTTTGTGAGGTCTGCAGGAAGTCCATCCCCTATTGCCTAGGAAACTGATTGATTGGCACCAGGCTGTCTACAGTGATGAACCAAAAAATGAACCAAATGAACCAGCCTAAAAGTTCATGGTGGTTCGTCAGAAATGGGATCTGATGAACCGTGGTTTGTAAACTACAAACCGGCCTGGTTCGTGCTTAATTTTGGTTCATATTTCAGTTTGCGCCCATCTCTAATCAGGACAATATAGGAAGGAGGCTGAACTAAGGTGGAATGTACCAAATTGTTTATCAATAAAGGGGTAAACTACTTAATCCTCAAGTGCCCCAGGTATCCCTGGACCTGGATGTAAACATTCATGCCAGGGAATGGGCTACCTGTTTATTAGTCTGTTCTTCATAGTGGTTATTAAAGTTGTACTGATATCAAGCTGCCCAGTTCAAAGACAAGTCTTCCATCTCACAAAAGAAGTGACCTACAGAGTATGGAAAACGTGGCCATGCGGCCATTAAGCTAAATAATGAACTGGGTTTTCCTACTGCAAAAAATACGGAGCAGGTTTGTTGTCCCGTCTGCCATAGAAAAGATCCATCCAGATTTTCTGCTGGAGAAGAAGAAAAGAGGGGTTCCTTTTGACCATCTAAGAAGGCCATGCTGAGAGTCATGGGACCTGTGTGAACAAAAGCCATGTGGAACAGGGCTGTAGAACGCAGAGGATCTGGAGGAGATTGAGTAAAAAAAACAGACTGGATACAACCCAGTTGCACAGTGGAATACAATCTGGTTTGTTCATTCTTTGCACACCACCATCTTTTCTTCTATCATGTGGGAAACTGCTTGACTGGCTTCTAAATTACAACGATCCGTTCTGTTTCTGGTACAGCTGTTTTAAATATGCAGGGTGAACTGAATAAGAAAGCATTGGGGCAAGGAGGGTAAGTGTTGCATTCTTCGTGTCACGGAGATGTTTGCCAGTGAACAACATTGTCTTTTGTGGCTTACGTCAACCACTGTCCTTGTTATTGTTGTCATAGGTCTCACAGGGACCACAAACCAGAAGTCTTCCACACATTAATTCTAAGAAACATTGGGCTGTAACCAAGGCTCCATGCATGGAGTGGAACTTTCCCATCCCCTTTCTCCTGTGGTATCCCACCACAACCCTTAAAATCCTGTCCCCAGATTCGAGGGCTACTCTTGGGAACAGCACTGAGCATGATGGGGGGGGGTCTGCAGCAGTAAAAATCCCCTCCCTCTTCCATCAGGGAAGTACCTTTGTACAGATAGAAAATGACTACAGGATTCAACCCATTCCTTTGAGAGGCATGTGGTTTCCAATATTTTTGGTAAAGCCCAAACAAAAGCCTTATAAAGAGACTATGGGCAAAATCTGATTAGAATGAATATTATGCTGCAGTGCTATAGATTTCTGGCAAGAATGTTTACTGTCCCTTTAAATTCCTGCGGTGCATCTGAGGTCATGAACTAGTTGATCTTAGCAGGAAGCAGAAGGTTATGATGAGACTGTAGTTTATCAGACCTGGAAATGTCTAGGAAGACTTGTGTTTTGTTTGTTTTTCTCTGCAGAGATTTGAGAGGACGGGGGCGGAAAACCACTGCTTAACTTTATCAGTCTGTATCCTGTGCGTGGCAGTGATGCAGAAAAAAAGAGTTTATATAGGACTCCCCCCTCCCCCGCCTCTTGAAACACCACCCAGAGAAATTCCTCTCTTCTGAAAAAGAAAGAGAAAAAATCCAGAGGAAATTTCAAACAAATTTCCATTTTAAAAAGCTTGCGGTTTGGCTGCCTGCCATGTTGTGATGTCAGTTTCACCAGGGCCATCAAACACATGTAGCATGCTGAGCTGTCAGATAAGTCACCATGGCTAAAGGTAACATATATTTGTTATGTTTATAAAACAAATAAGCCCACGGACCAGACAGGGCAGGGTTAGAGGGTGGGGGTGAATAAGAGAGGGGAAAACCAGAGGAAGGAAAGCGTCATTTGAAAACAAATAGGAGGTTCAATGCATACAGCCTGCTTATGATCTTGCTCACATAACTTTTTTTTTAATGTGAGGAGCAAGCGGAAAAATCAGACCCAAAGTACTTTCTTAACCCCCATCATTGCCAGTGGGTGTCTGTATTGTTTTAGGAATTAGTTTTTAAGCCTTTGTTTGCTAAGAATCAAAGCCACATCTTGCCTTAACAAAACTTCTGTAAAGCCACTGTAAAATATGCTACTATTGCCCATTCTTTGCAGTTCACAATATCCATACGGAGTCAGATCCTCGAGCACAGTCAATAGGCCTTCCACAGTGACGAGATCTACATAAAACCCGAGAATTTATACAACATGGGCTATCAATAAAAAATCCTTTGCCATTCAGTCCCAATCTGTGGTTGTTTAAGGATCTGGAGAGTTTGCACATATATCCTAATATTAAGTATAAAATATAACTGTGTAATATTCAGCAGTGTTTCCCGGGGGAGGGGGGGTCAGGACCCCAAAGTGGATCACAAAGCCTCTGAAAGTGGGTCTTCGGCCTGCCATGCCTAATGGTGGCTCCTGCCCTTTGCACTTTCTCTTTCTCTCCTCTCCTTCCTTTCTAGCTTGTCCAATTGTCATCTTGCTCTTCCCCTTTGCAACAATAACGAGGAGGGGGGAGCTGTCTGGTAACTAGTAATTTTGTGTTAGTAAATGGAAGAAGAAATGGAAGGCTTGACAGTGAGTGGGAGCTGTTCAGCTCATGGAAAGTGAGAGGCATGTGCGAGTAAAAGCTCATTCTTGACACTACTCTTTCAGCAACCCAACCTCTTGCCTAGCCCCTGCAGTGCCTCACTGCCCTTTTCCTGCGGTAGGAGAAGTATTGCACTGAACCCCTTGCCACTCACCTCTATGCTGATATTTGCCATCTTCCCATGTCTCCTCAACTAGGTGACCTGTCTCCACCCCCCCCACACACAATTGCCTTCTCAATCTCTTGGGCCAGCCCTAGATGGGTCACCATTCAAACTAAATTTGGACTTGTGGGGCACCATACCAAAAAGGTTGGGAACCATTGATATATCGGACAGATTCCTGAATTTTTCCCCTTTCGGGGGGGGGAGGCTTTTATGACCATAGATATGTTACAGATTAAAGGCACTGTAGCCAGTTTTAAAAGATAGAAAGCTCTAGGACAAGGGTTCCCAAAGGGTTGCCTTCTGACATATGAATCTGCCCACATATTAAGTTCTCATTCTATTAAGGCCTCATTCTATGAGTCTCTCTACATGTTACTTCTTACTAGACATGGGCATGAACTGCATTACGAACCAAAAAACCACCTGATCATCTGTTCGCGAACCGGTGGTTCATGAGCATCCATGGCCAATGAACCAGCGTTCGTTGGAAGCCCAGTTTGTTGTGTTTGCCCACGGTTCGTGAAGCCAGACAGTCAGGCACTATCAATCAATTCCCTTGGAAACGGAGCTGGGGGAATGCCTAAACTCTGTCTGCACTCCTTCTGTCACCCTGGAAACCCAAATCGAAGCCCAGCTTACCTTGATCGGCAGGTCTTCCTTCCAACCATGGAGTTGCAAATTGGTTACAATTGGTTGCATGGGAGAAGACACCTGGGGAGAGGGAGGGGGAAGGAGGGTGTTCTGTAGCCATTGGCACTCCAATCTCATCCCTGCAAACCCTGATAGGCAGTTCTGATGGCCAACCCCTTGTACACTGGGCCAACATCAACTGGTGGCTCTAATTGTATCGAATGGGAGTTTCCTGGGGGCCTCGGATTGGAGAGGGTATAACTCCAAGATCCCTATTGCAATCTTGACCAAACTTGGGTGCTGACTGGAGGAGAGCCTGCTAAACACTCCCTGGGAATATGGGCTCTCTAAGTCCAACGGGGGCTGTTCTGACACCCACGAACCACAAACCTTGAACCGGTTCGTCAGCGGGAAACGTTCATTCTGGTTCGTTAGTTTCGGTTCGGCAGCGGCACTGAACCATGAACTGCTGGTTCATTAAATTTTTTTTGGTTCGTGCCCATGTCTACTTCTTACACTAGGACACTCAAGTGAAGGGAGACACAATGTTAACCGGGATGTGTAGTTTAGAAAGACAGAACGGAAAGCTTTGTCAATTCCCCCTCTCCACAGGAGAGTAGTTTAAAAAGACAGCCAGCAGAGATGCTCATAAGAGGTTTTGTTAATTAGATGATATGAACAAACCCTTTGAGTGGTTAAGAGCGCAGATCTCTAATCTGAAGAGCCGGGTTTGATTCCCCACTCTTCCACTTGAAGCCAGCTGGGTGACCTTGGGCTAGTAACAGTTCTCTGGAGCTCTCTCAGCTTCACCCACCTCACAGGGTATTTTGTTGTGGGGATAGTAATAACATACTTTGTAAACTGCTCTGAGTGGGCATTAAGTTGTCCTGAAGGGTGGTATATAAATCAAATGTTGTTGTTGTTGCTGTTGTTAAAATGTGAGTGCAACTAGATCGTTATATGCTTTGAATATTCTGAGTTGGGCACAAGGTGAAGATATCTTTATTCTCTCAAAGCTTTTAACCCCCCTGTGGTTGGTTTTGCTGTCCTACCCTGGTTTTTTGCCACTATGAATTTAGAGGCTCTCTTAAATGCTGTTTTAAAGACATTTACAGTATAGTCCTATGCACGGTGACTAATTCTGCATAGGACCACACTTGTAAATTTTTATACTGTTTTAACATGATGTGTATTAATCTTTCTCTTTAATGTGCCTTCTGCTGTCTTCTGTGTATGATGTTTCGTTGTTTTTAATAAATAGGCATGGCATTGACTGATGTGACCACCATCTCTGCTACTGGTGCCTCTAAGACTCACAGTAATTTCAGAGATGTATAATCTGTGAAGAAGCTGATATATGGTCCTGTTTTCTAGGGTTGGACCTCGACTTATCTGGAAAATGTTTATGGCAATTAACCATCCTGTTTTAACTAGTTAATTCATTATCTGATGAAGCACAGTACTACAGAATCTGAATACAGACGATGTTCTCAAGATCTTTAATAAAGTACTTGTTTTTCTTGACTGGGGCGGGGGGGAACCCTAAGCAATTTATTGTTAGAAAAGTCATCTTGCATACGTTGCTTGAATCCAAAGACATTTCTATATTACTTTCAACGGTTTCATTATCACTGATAAGCTTTTACAAGAGACAGCTGCAATCTGTACATTGGTTCTTTCAACATAGAGTTGAATTCTAGATAATCTTCTCATTACCAAATATTTCGGTCCTTTACGAACACTGTGCTTCTCTCAGCAAAAGTAAGATAATGGTGTAATTGCTGCCTTAAATTGTTTACAGATGGCAGTCAGAAGTTCATTCTGAGTCTAAAAAAAATCTTAAGGTTCAGACGTCTGGCTATCAGGCAGGGATACATCCAGGTGTGATTTAGGGGATGAGAACTAGGAGAGTTCAAAATAATATTGCAATTAGATATTTGCTAAACTTGTAGCCCACCCCTCCTCCAAAGAGGCCACAGCAGCTTACATATGGTTCCCAAGCATAGTCTTTCATTCAAGAACTGCTCAAAGGCAGACCCACTTAAGTTCATTATCTGTAGTCCCTAGAAGATCAAAGTACAGAGGAGGCTGAACTCAAGTGGGTAGATCTACCCAGGCTCAACATGGGTCATTTACAGTGCCTTCCTAACCAGTACTACACCCTTCTTATTCCATTGAAGTTAATGGGTATAGGTATGTGAAACCAATAGAGTTCCCAGCCTCCAAGTGGGACATGAAGTTCTCCCAGCATTACAGTTGATCTCTAGACTACAAAAATCAGTTCCCCTGGAGGAAATGGCAGCTTTGGAGGGTGAACAATATGGCATCACATCCTTGTTGAGCTTCCTCCCCGTTTCCACCCTTCTCAGGCACCACCCCTAAATCTCCAGGAATGCCCCAAGCTGGAGTTGGCAGCCCTGCACGGGGCCAATCACACAATTCTGAGAGGTTCCAGGTCCAGCATCCTCCTATGATGGAAGCAGCTGCTTCTGAATGGATGGCCACTGCAGACATAAAGGCAGGGCCAACCAATTCCCTAGGTAGCTCTAGCTGATCACTTAGGGCACCAGAGGTGAGGGGTCGCCAAAGAGTCCTGTCATGCCTGCCTGCCTGCCTGCTGGCAGCCCCTGGAGGTACCCTCCAGCCCTTGCAACAGGCCATGGGGAGCCTATTCTCTCTCTCCTTCCATCGAGGGACAGGCAGGGATGGGCCTGAACATCTTCCTCATTCCCTCTGCTCTGCCATCTTGATTTCCCAGGGGCAAGGAGGATGAATGGCAGCTTCCTTGGGGTGGTGTGATGAGAAGGGCAAGCAGCAGCTTCCCCATACCTGCCTTGCCTTTCCTCACTGTCTTGCTTTGCCTCGCCTGTTACGATGGTCCAGGCATGGAGGCTCATGGATCCTTCTGGATTCCAACATCCTCTGAGGGGATTTAGAATTCCTCATACTTCCATTTTTGAGACCACAGTGGGAGTTTGGAATGTGAAGCTCCTTGAAGCCATCGACAGGTTTGCTTATTGTAGACCTCTCTTGCCCTTAGGGTGAAACCTAGCCCCATGCTTTACCATGGAGCTGGATGATATAAAGAGGGTTAGAGAATTCTAGAAAGGCACTGGCAGAAAACTCGCATTGAATCTGATACAGCGTGCTGCAGAGCCCACTAAAAAACTTTCAAAGTGGCAGTGATAGCGGCTTTCTCTGCAACCACTGCATTAGCTGGTTCATGAACATCCCAGCTGTTCAAAGTATCTCAACACCTTTGGACTCTCAAATCTGAACCAGGAACAAACAATCGGCTGTGACACCTTTGCAAGGTTCTTTACTAACAAAATAGCATGAACACGTGCTGCTCTGGATGGCTGCTCCGGACGTCACCTGTTATTTAGATGAAGTCGAAGAAATGCCTAATACACTATTTGGTCCACTTATGGACCATTTTGACCCCGCCACAGTGATGGATACGGACAGGATCCTGGCATCTGTGAAGGCCACTACTTGTGCATTGGATCCTGCCCATCTTGGTTACTAAAACCATCGTTCTC
Source organism: Eublepharis macularius (assembly GCF_028583425.1). Lineage (NCBI taxonomy): Eukaryota > Metazoa > Chordata > Lepidosauria > Squamata > Eublepharidae > Eublepharis > Eublepharis macularius. The sequence continues at coordinate 23,662,593 of NC_072800.1, read as the reverse complement.
CAGCTGTGAAAGCCTTCGACAATATATAAAACCACATAAGCATTGCATAAATGAACTCAAGACACCTTTCCCCAGCCACTCAAAGAAGCAATCTGCTCGCTACTTAAAAAGCTATTCCTAAACAAAAATGATGTGACCCAGTTATCATCCAGTCTCTAATGTGCTCTTTCTGAGCAAAATGACTGAGAGAGCAGTAACAGCCAATTACAAGTCTTTTTGAATAACTCTTGTGCTCTTGACCCTTTTGAGTCTGGTTTCATGCCAGGCTGTGGGCTGGGGACAACTCTGGTGGCTTTAGCAGATGACCTCCATCTGAATGAAGACAAAGACCATGCTTCTCTGTTGTTCCTCCTGGATCTATCTGCAACTTCTGAGACATACCATCCTGTTGAGGCATTTAGAGGCAGAAGTAGGTATCAGGGGATATGTGTTGGCTTAGTTTAAATTCTTCCTAATGGAACAGACTCAAAAGGTTGCTGTTGGAGACCAGCTATCTTCAGGGTGGGTGTTATCTTGTGGGGTTTCACAGGGTACAATCTTATCCCTCATGTTATTCAGACATTATCTAAAAGCTTTAAGGAGAAATCATTTGTAGCTATGGAACTGGATATCATCAATATGCAGATGACACCCAGCTTTATATCTTTCTATCCAAATCCCCTGGTTATGTACTAGAGGTTTTAAACTGCTGTCTGACAGCTGTGGTCAGTTGGCTGAAAACAAACACATTGAAACTGAGCCCAGACAAGACCGAAGTGATGCTGGTTGGGAAAGCAGAAGGACATTGAAGAACATTGTGCTCCCGACTTCCGGTTTGGGATTCATGGAGGTCTGAAGCAGCTCCATTCGCGGAGCTGACCGGACTGCCGTTTTAAGCGGCCGGCGGGAGAAATTTAGCCCGCGGCCGACTGCTCTCAGGCGGAGAGCAGGCAAAGAATGCTCAAGACCTCAGGGCGCATTGATCTCGGGCGAGGGGGGGCTCTGCGCAATGGGCCCCCTCCCGACCCTTGAGGTCCCACCCTGCGACAGGTCGGCTAAGATCTCTGTGGCAGATTCGGGGCCAATGCGGTTGGCATAAGACCTACGTACCCAAGCTTCAAAAGGGGAAAGAAGTGGAGAGGAGAAATTAAGATTGAAACAGCGATTACAACCCAAGGAAAGTGAATGAGAAGGTAAAGATCACTATCTTCTGATACGGGACAGATTGTAAAAAGTAAAGAAGAATTAAAGTAGATTTTCAAACTGCAACAGGCTAGTAAAAAGGAGGGGAAGACTCGGCAAGAGTTGCATAAGAAAAGAGACTAAGTTTAAGGAGTTATTAAAGAAATTGGACTATTGTTTTGAATACTTGCGGTTACGGAGCTGTGAGAAAAATTTACCATCGCGAGAGCTACTGTGGGAAGTCGGGAAACAGGAAGTACGTAATAACAATAGAGTTGCTGGAGAGAAGCGGCCCTTGCCGAAGGGCAGGAAGAAGGGAATCGCCATCTTTGAAAGGGGAAGGGTCGCGGCTTCAGTGGAAGAGGAAGTAAGCCATTTTGGATTACAAAAATCATAGAAAAACCATAGAGAAAAGACGCCCGACATTTTGGACTTTTTAAAAGCCTTTTTTTTTTTTTTTTTGCAAGAAGACTGGGACATTTGAATTTAAAAAGACATTAAATTTTACGCCACGGAGTTAAGGAAGAGAGCGGACTCGTGGGAGCGAGCTAAAGCAAGCCCCACGATGTCAAAAAAAGAGTGGCAATCGGCAATAGAAAACCTGGATAAAAAACTTTTAGAAGTGATTAAAGAACTTAAGGACACGAAACTGGAGCTGATTAAAGAGGTTAAACAGACAGTGAAAACTGAGCTGTCAGAAGTGAAGAAAGGTATGGAAATAATACAAAACGAATTGCAAGGGACACAGCAGAGAGTCAAAGTAGTGGAAGGTGCGGTGGAGAACTTAGCTGACACGCAACAAACAGAGATGAGACTGATGAGGGGAAGAATGGCGGTTGCGGAAAGTAAACACATGGAGAAGCAGCTGAGATTTCGCGGCTTGCCGGAAGTGGAAGGAAAGACAGAGCAAGAACAGATGACTGAGGTGTTAGCTGAATACCTGGGAAAGGAGGAGGAGGAAGTTGTGGCTATCCTTGATGTGGTATATCGTGTAAATTCAAGAATCGTGACCCAGAGGAAATTACCAAGAGACGTGATTGTGCAGTTCACGACTCGAAATATGAAAGAGAAGATTGTGACTAAACACTTTCAAGATCCATTGGAGATTGATGGCAAGTCGATTATCATCATGAAGGAACTACCCAGATCGGTGTTACTAGATCGGAAAAAATACAAAGCACTAATTCAGATTCTGAAGGACATGAAAATCAGGTATAGATGGGAATTACCAGAAGGTGTGTCCTTTGAATTTGGAGGGGCCAAAAAGCGTATCAGATCTGAGCGAGAGATGGAGCGATTCTTAAGGGACAATGAAAAAGACTTACCAGCAACAAGATTATGAATATGGAATGTAAAGTTTTATCTTGGAATGTAAATGGACTAAATTCACCAAACAAGAGAAAAAGTATTTTCCACTGGCTATTAAAACAAAAATGTGATATTGTATGTTTGCAAGAGACCCATATTAGAAAACAAGATGTAAAATATTTGAAACTGAAAAAATTGGGTAATGATTTTGCAGCAGCCTCTAATAAGAAAAAAAGAGGAGTGGTGTTGTATATAAAAGAGGAGCTGCAGCCAAAATTTGTAATGAAAGATGTGGAAGCCAGATTTATAGCAGTGGAATGTATATGGAATCTAAAGAGAGTGCTGGTAGTCGGAGTTTATGCACCTAACGGAGCAAAAGAAAGCTTCTTTGAGGATTTGAGGAGGCAACTAGATGAACTTTCATATGACCAGATAATTCTTGCTGGAGACTTCAATGGAGTGACAAATTTGGAACTAGACAAAAAATTATCAACGGCACAAAAGAAAAGAGGACTGTTACCAAAGCTCTTTTTTGAATTGATACAACAGGAGACTTTAGAAGATGTATGGAGAAGACAAAACCCCAAAAGTAGACAATTTACGTTCTTTTCTGCAAGGCATTCTACACTATCGAGAATCGACATGATCTGGGCCTCAAAAGACTTAGCGTTATGGACTAAGGAGGTGGAAATAATGCCGATGGTAGGCTCAGATCATAATCCAATCATGTGGAAATTGGGGAGAAGGAGAAAAAGGAAAGGATGGAGAATAAATGAGGATTTGTTACAAGAGGGAGAGAACTTGGAAATGTTGAGAAGAGAGACAAAATTCTTCATACAATATAACATGAATAAAGAAGTACCAACCAACAAGGTTTGGGATACCTACAAGGCGGTAATTAGGGGCATACTAATGGACTTAAATGGTAGAGCCAGGAAAAAGAAAGAAGAGAAGAGACAGGAGATTGTGGAAAAAATAAAAGTCAAAGAAACACAGCTAAAGAAGAGACCAGGGAAAAAGAAAATTTATCAGGACATTAAAATACTTCAAGAACAGCTGACAGCAATGAATAACAAAGAATTGGAGTGGAATCTTAAAAGACTGAATCAAAAAGCGTTTGAAGGTGCAAATAAACCTGGGAAATACCTGGCATGGCAACTGAAAAAAAGAAAGGAAAAGAAAACTATAAATAAAATATGTGAAGATAATAAAACATATTTGGAACAGACAGCCATTAGTAGAGCCTTCTACAAATTTTATGCTAAATTGTACAACAAGAAAGAGGTGAACAAAGAATTAATAGCGACATACTTGGATAAAATGAAACTCCCAGTAATTTCGGAAGCTTGGAGAGATAGATTGAATAATGAAGTAACGGATGAGGAAATAAGAAAGGCAATACAGTCAACAAATTTGGGAAAGGCGCCAGGGCCAGATGGACTTACAGCTAAATTCTATAAGGTAATGGCCAATGAACTGGCACCATTCCTAAAAGAGGTGATCAATGGAGTTTTAAAGGATCAATGGACTCCAGATACTTGGAATGAAGCTAACATATCATTGATCCCTAAAGAGGGTCAAGATCTGACTAATGTGAAAAACTACCGACCTATATCGTTACTTAATAATGACTATAAAATTTTTGCGAAGATACTGGTGGAGAGAGTGAAGGAATGGCTTTCGGAAGTTATTGAGGAGGAACAAGCAGGCTTTTTGCCAGATAGACAAATTAGAGACAATTTAAGGACAGTGATTAACGCTATTGAATACTACGACAAGCGTTGTGATAAAGAGGTTGGTTTCTTCTTTGTTGATGCTGAAAAAGCGTTTGACAATTTAAACTGGGACTTTATGTTTGCCACTATGGAAAAGCTACAAATGGGAGAAAGATTCATAAGAGCAATTAAGGAAATTTACAGAGACCAGAATGCAGCAATTGTAGTGAATGACGAGACGACTAAGAAACTGACTATAAGCAAAGGAACAAGACAAGGTTGCCCGCTGTCTCCGCTGTTATTCATTTTGGTATTGGAGATCCTGATGATACAAATACGACAAGACGAAGAAATTCGGGGAATAAAAATAAAGGACTTTTCTTACAAGGTCAGAGCATTTGCGGACGATATAATGTTAATTGTAGAGGACCCAATGGAGAATATGCCAAAAGTGATAGACAAGATCAAGGAGTTTGGAGATTTAGCTGGTTTTTATATTAATAAAAAGAAGTCAAAGATATTATGTAAAAATATGACTAAGCAAAAAAAACAATTGCTAATGGAAATAACAGATTGCGAAGTAACAAGTAAGGTGAAATATTTGGGAATTGAACTGACGGCTAAGAACATAGATCTATTCAAAAATAACTATGAAAAATTATGGACTCAGATAGAGCGAGATCTGATTAAATGGAATAGATTGAATTTGTCATGGTTGGGAAGGATTGCAGCAGTTAAGATGAATGTGTTACCAAGAGTAATGTTTTTGCTACAGACAATACCAATTATTCGGGACTCTAAGCAGTTTGAAAAATGGCAGAGGAAAATATCAGATTTTGTCTGGGCAGGCAAGAAGCCTCGAGTGAAAATGAAAGTTTTACAAGATGCAAAAGAAAGAGGCGGAATGCAACTGCCCAATCTAAGACTTTACTACGACGCAATCTGCCTAGTGTGGTTGAAAGATTGGATGACGCTGAAGAATAAGAAATTATTGGCCCTAGAGGGATACAAAAAAATATTTGGATGGCATGCATATCTATGGTATGACAAAGTAAAAGCGAATTCGATGTTCTTACATCATTATATACGGAGAAACTTATATGCAACCTGGAAGAAGTGCAGAGACTATTTACAAGAAGGAACCCCCCTGTGGGTGGTTCCATATGAGGTAATAGATCCGAGAGCTGTCGATACTGAGCAACAGTGTTTAACTTACAAGGAGATAACCCGAATAGAATCTTCTAAACTTAAAATAAAGACACAGGACGAGTTATCACCAAATTATGACTGGTTTCAGTACAGACAGATCAGAGATCTCTACAATTTGGACTCTGCAAAGGGAGGCATAAGAACAGAGAATTCGGAACTAGAGCAGACACTTTTAAAAAATGACAAGAAGGAAATTTCTAAGGTATACCAAGTACTGTTGAAATGGTATACTGAAGATGAAACAGTTAAAGTACAAATGGTGAAGTGGGCCATAAATTTCAATAAAGAAATAACAATGGAGGCATGGGAATACTTGTGGAAGACTACAATGAAGACTACGACGTGTACTAATATCAAAGAGAAGATTTATAAAATGATTTATCGTTGGTACATGACACCAAAGAAGATTGCGCTAGGGAATTTGAACACCTCTAATAAATGCTGGAAATGTAAAAAACATGAGGGTTCCCTGTATCATATGTGGTGGACGTGTGAGGTAGCTAGGCAGTACTGGGGGGAAATAATAAGAGTAATAAGTGAGATTTTACAATTTCAAATTAATAAGAACCCAGAACTCCTGCTACTGAACTTGGGAATGGAGGGCATTCCAGCTCAACACAGGACATTGTTATTTTACATGACAGCAGCAGCTAGACTTTTGTATGCACAAAAATGGAAAGTACAAGAAGTGCCAACTATCGAAGACTGGATTTACAAATTGCTGTATATGGCGGAAATGGACAAAATGACAAGAAAATTGAGAAACCTTGACCCAGGACAGTTCAACACAGACTGGGAGAAGCTGAAACAATATTTGGTGAAGAAATGGGAGGTGGGAGGAGAACTGTGGCAGTTTGAGAACTATTGAAATACAATAAAATGCAGAGGGGGGTGACTTTACCGGGGGGGCGAAGAGGTAAATGAAAATTTCTAAGCAGTTATGTCATTAGATTATTATATGTAGAATAATATATAGAATATTGATAGAAAATAATTAACCATAAGGATTAATCATAAGGACTGACTAATTAACATTATTTTTGGTAAAATTTGTATAATGTACCAAACTGAATAAGTTTATCTGAAGATATATATGAGTCAAATTGATTGATATTATATGATGATAGTTATATAGATTTATAATTGAAGGGGAACAAAAACAGTAATGTAATTAAATATAACTAAAGCAGAAAGAAGAAGATATGTAGAATGAGTAACACATAGAGCATAAGTTAAATTGGTTGACTTATATGAATGTATGGTTTATATGGTTTATGATCTATAGAAATATTTGAAATTATGAAAAATGGGATAAATTGTTTATCTAATAAGGAAAAAGGGACGCAAAGTTAGGGTACAGAGTATTAAAAATAGTTAAAGAGGTATTGCTTAGAATAACGGGAGAATATACATATGTTAGATAGAGGAATATAAAAGGAGTAAGGGAAAAGGGACAAAGGGTTGGAAAACTGTTGGAAGTCAACAAAAAGGGGGGGAAAGGGTGGGGGTTAGAAATTGGGAAATGGGAGAAGTGATTGTAATGTGAAAATAATTGATCCTAACCCAATAAAAAATTTTTCAAAAAAAAAAAGAAGAAGAACATTGTGCTCCCCACTTAACGGTGAAGTTCAGCTGAGTCTTGCAGACTTGGTTAAGACAGAGCCTGGGGGTTATACTAGACTCAGCATTGCTGCTAGAGAAGCAAGTTAGTGCAGTTGTAAAAAATGCCTTCCACAAACTCAGTTGATATGGTCCATCTGGCCACCTGGACCAGACAACTAATTGCACTTTACATAGGTCTCCCTTCAGAGTTAACTTGGAGACTCCAGTTGGTGCAGAATGATGCAGCTTGATCATCAGGAACTAGGTAGACCATGCATATTACTCCCCTTCTGCTGTCACCCCACTGGCTTCAATTTAAGGTTTTCACTATCACATACAAAGTCTTTCATAGGCTGCTGTTTAATTGCTTCTTTTGCTTTTAGTATCCAAGATGCAACAAGGCTTGGGGAGAAAGACCATGGTGGGGTTTCCCCTCATCTGCTCTTTGCCAGGTTGAGCAGTGACTATTGACAAGAATCAAAGGTGCTAGACCCATCGGGGTGAAGATGAGTTTTAGCCAGTAGGTAGATGCAAGTAGCCACATGTGAGTCTCCAAGGGGATCAGCTCATTCTCTCACCTAAGCTGCGTATACACCATGGGACTCCAAGGATCTTTCATAGGAACTTGGATTGTACTGCTTCCAGTGACTGTACTGCCTTTCTTTGAAGATACAGAGCTGGGAGCCATATAAGAGCTGAGATATAAACTTTCCTTGGACGACCTTGATTGTTGCAGGAACAAAAAAGGAACCTTTTGTGAAGTAGAATTGTAGAATGGTGGAGGATGCTCTGTGAACAGTCTCTGCGGCGTATGATGCCTGAGCTCTCCAATGCCCAAATGCCTGGAAGACTATGGCCCTCTATTTGCCATCTATGGATTCGACGTTTTTTGGTGAAGATGAGGACTTTTGTTTTTGGGTAGTTCATCGCAAGTGGCTCCTCTTTTCAGTATGGTGAAGGCACAGAGTATTCTCCTGAGGCCCACTTGTGAGTGAGATAGGATGACATGTGAGCAATTGACAGTATCAGGAATGGTTTTTGTCAGCAAGCTTTGGTGAATGGAAGCTTGGATTTCTTATATCTTGCACCGAGGAGTTGATATAGTAGGCCATGAGACATACTGTCTAATTCAGATTTAATTATAGTTTCTGGACTGTCTGTTTCTGTATAAACTAGCCTCTTCGCTATGGTGGGCTTCTCAGGTCCTTCTGTATGTGTGTACACCTTCTGAGGTGAGATGGTTTAGCTTTAGAGACTGGCACTTTTCAACAGTGGCACTTGGTTGTATAAAATCCTTCCTATGTGGGTTGTGTGGTGCCAGCCTTTTGAACCACAAGCAGAAACTGGGTTTTTTTTTTAAGTATATGGTCCCTTCTCCTCTCCTTTCTGGTGTATAGCAGGAAGTTTGTTGGTTGTTGCTTTTCTTTCTGCCTGCATTATTCTTTGTAGCTTATTTTTCTACCATGCTTTTGGTTTTCTTCTGATCTGTTATTGGGATGAACAGCTTACATTCTTAACTGCTGTTTTTAATGTTGTGGGTTTTTTTGTTTTTATTTATGTGACCTCATCTTATATAGAAGCTGCCTCTAGGACATTGTGCTGGGGGTGCAGAGTAGAAGTGTTTTGACTGTTGTTAAGTAAATGCATTTTAACCTTTTGTGTTTACAGTCCTCCCAACTTGGCTAAAATCTCATGGCTTCTAGACTTCAGGCAATTAGTTCTAAAATAGTTCTGATGTGTTTAATGTATGTTGAAAGACAGCATGTCTGAAGTTTGGTGTTCAGCAGAAACAATTATTCACATACCTCTAATATGTTTGTTGCCTGTAGACATAAGAAGTTCTCCTAGTCATGTGCACAAGAGATCAAAAATTATGTTGTTTTATTTATGGAGTACAATAATGATTCTGTGTCTACTTCTTTTACACCCCCTCTTTCATAAGCATCTATTTTGGTCCTACCCTGCCTCCTGCTTGTCTGTCTTAATAGCCAGGTAATTTTCTGGTGCTTTCTGGGAACTGGCTCCAGGCATCTTGTTGCTGTAATCTTTAGCAAATGAGGTCTAGAATTTTCCATTGGTGACAGAAATTCTTAAGTCTGGTTGAAACACTTCAGTAATTCAGGTTGGCTACAAGCTTCAAAATAACTTCAGCAGTGCTAAGCAATGAGGAAAGGTGATTACGTATTTTAGGGAACTCCTGTCATCTTCTGCTGGTGTTCTGATCACCTTGACAAACATGAAATGTTTTCTGAAACTCCGTAAGGTTTTGCCAAAGCTTCATTCATGTCCAAGCTGTTAACAGCCATTTCTGCGTCTACTGTAAAGTGGTTTTTCAGCTTTTGATTACTGTAGGTTAGGCAAACCATTCACAGGAAGATTTATACCTTCCCAGCTTGAGGTAAATATTTTTGACAACTGAAGTTCAAACCCAGCAGGGAATTTCATCTTGCCTAAAGACTTTTTAAGACCTTTCTGAACTGTTACTTTCCCACCTGCTATGGAGCCGAGAATCGATTTATGTTTGCTGATCTCTTTCAACTAGTTTTATAGAAATGTTTGTAGTGACTTAGGATGCATATATTGCCTCTATTGTGATTAGACATGGGCACGAATGGGGGGGGGGGGACCCCGAACACCCTGTTCGTCGTTTGGTGCCATCCACAAACAACAAACAACAAACATGGACTAATATGGATTGTTCCCAGACATGTTTGTTGTTCATTGGGGCCAGACCCCCCCCCAACCCCCCCACTTAACCCCCTCCCCTCAAACCCACTTACCTGGCCCTTTAAAGATCCCTTTAAACTATCAGCTGGCAGGTGGCAGGGGGGATTCCCCCCTGCCGCCTGCCAGCTGATAGTTTGAAGGGCCCTTTCCTGCCACATGCAAGGAGCATGAGCCCTTTAAACATCCCACAAACTGACCTTCCCAATGTCCAATACCCACCAAATTTGCAGGGAACATGGTCCTCATTGTCCTCTGAAGACCCCCCAAGTTTCAGAGAGATTGCACCACGGGAAAGGCATGATCCACGGGTCTCCCTGTTGGCTGTCATTTTCTCTTCACAGTGGCAAAAACGGGACTCTCTGCTGGGAGTTCTTTGAAGGGTTAAAGCCAGAAGGAAAGCCAGAAGGAGTTCAGACAGAGTTCAGTCCCTCCTTGCCTCCGGTTGCCATGGGGATTGATTGCAGCAGGTGCCAGACTGTCTGGCTTGCCGAATGGCTGCCAAAGGCAACGAATCAGGCTTTTAACGATCGCTTGTTCATTTAGGAGGGGGCCTCACGAACAGCTTGTTCGCAAACAGCAGATTGGGCTGTCGTGGTTTTTTTCTGTTCGTAATGCTGTTCCTGCTCATGCCTAATTGTTATGTCTTGGAGTTTGGCTGCTCATTTGGACAGAAAAGAATACTGTCCACATCTCGTTTTCCACCCGTAGATGTGAAAGAAACATGGATACAAATTTCCACATGTAATACACATGGATGCTCTGCTTTAGATTTCCTATCAGCCACACTTGGATTTTTTAAATGTTAGAATTCTTCTATATGAAGTAGAAATATTTTAGTTGAGATGTGAAAGAATTTTTTTAGAGAGGTAAGATAGAGTGAAAGAGTCGTTCTAGAGCTTCAAGATAGCCCTGCAGCCTTTCCTTATAACAGTATAATGCCAGAGTTGGGTTGCCAACTGAACAAAACAAATGTGGCTTGGCCTGCTAAATAGTAGTGGAACAGTAGCTAAACACAGAGACAAAAACCCAGCTGGTAAATAGGCATTGTTCCATGATAGCATGTGTAAGTCAAACATCTAGCTATAGTTAAAAGGCACACGAGTAAAAAGGTACTTACTTTGGAAGTAGTGTTGAAAGACTGACTTTTTTTCAGAACTTTGAGAGCTAGTGTGGTGAAGTGGTTAGAGTGTCCAAACAGGATCTCAAAGACCCAGGTTCAAATCCATAATGCCATGGAAGCTTCTGAGGGCCAAGCTACAAGTGATGAATGACACTTGAACAGCAAGTGTATTTCTCCCTGTTCACTTGCCCTCCACTCAATTCACTTGCTGTTCAAGTGTCATTTGTCACTTGTAGCTTGGCCCTGAGTGATCTTGGGGCCAGTCACACAGTCTCAGCCTAAGCTACCCCACAGCATTGTTGCAAAGATAAAGTGGGCTATTTAAATGTGTGATCCTTCTAAAGCAGGGCCACACAGCTAGTAAATCTCCACAGTGAATGGAAGCCGCTAGCCATATTCATGTGTGAAAACCCAGGCCGTTTCCGCACAGCTTACCTTAACCCGGAATGCTACGCAACATGCTGAAAAAAAGGCGGAAGATCGCGTTCTCTCGCTTGAGTTTTGTGCGATGTTGCGCAACATAGTGCAAAACTCGCACAAGAAAACGCGATCTTCCGCGGGTTTTTTGGCACGTTGCACAGTGTTCCAGGTTGAGGTAAGCCATGCGGAAATGGCCCCAGTCTTCCCCCCCCTCCCCGAATACAGATTTTTAAGAAACAAAAAACCCAGTGCAAGGATATACAATTACTGTATTTTAGAAGAAGTTAAATATATTTGATCTTAAACATTTTTCTGAGGAAAGTTGTTGAAATCTGACAGGGATTTTTACATCATACTTTTGTTTGGGGAAAAAGAGGGAACTTTTAATACAAATCTTTATGTGCTCATTTCCCCCCATTTACTTTATTCTCTGGTGTTTGCTTTGCTGCCAAGTACATGACAGTGCCCTGATTTTTGTAAGATGAGGCAAATGGCAAAGATGGAGGACTACCATATATGACTGATTTGCTGGGTCAAGTTGTACAGGCCTGTCTACATGGAAGGTTGTGTTCTATCAATATTTTAAATAAATGTAGGATTGTCTGTAATATCCTGCTGATCTGTAATGTCCTGCTAGTGAGTGTACCTACAACAGTGGTGTCCGTACCAAGTGGTGAGAATTGTCCACTTATCTTCATCCCGTCTAAAATCCAGGGAATGGTAAAATTCTCTTCACTGTTTGGCACTGACACTCAGTAAAACTGAATAAATCATACAAGTGTCATGGTATTATACCACGTTTGATTCATCATGACACGGATATTGTTCCTTTATGAACAGACTTCCTAAATTTTCCTTAGGTCTTACTCTGTATGATTTACTCATGGATGGCTTGGGGGGGGTGCCTCATTCTCAAACTCTTGTGTGAGCAAGGCTGGAGGGGGGGCAGAGCTTGAAAAGGAATGCACACCTTAGTGCCTTCCATCCATAACTAGCACAGCAGATTATCAAACTTGCATTTGCTTACTGCTGTGGTGCACATCCATTTGTGCTATTGCTTCTTCGGTGGACTCCCCTCTGAACCCTGCATATTAAAAAAAAATTGTTTGGGCAATCTGACACACTCAAAAGATTTTTCATGGACATATGAGAGCAGGAGAATTGGAGGCAAAACATTTCTCTGTAGTAATAAAGGGACAGCTTCAACATATCCGTACAAAATGGTGATGTCTATTCATTCTATGTTGAGTGTTCTTGATACATGTTCTTCGTACACTGTTTATTCAGGAATGCAGACAAGACAGACTAAGACTAAGCAAAGGTGACCCATTGACTTTAAGAAAACAGTTGTAGAATGAGATTGATCACCACACAACAATGACTTCTGTTGCCCCATCAAGTTTTCTTGAGGGGTTTTACAGCCATTGCATAATTTGGTATAAATTTAACATGCTGTGAGTCATATCCTAGAATATTTGGAAAATGGTGATGTATATTTCTTAGAACATACACATGACTTCTTCAGAATAAACACTGACATTTCCTGTCAGTCCAAAGATCGGCCTAATTATATTGTTTTCTATTGTAGCTAAACTTCCAAGTGATATACAACTAAGGCTGATTCATTGACTGCTGTCCTGAGCTACATTGCAGAGAATGCCCTCAGTGGAAAAGCAAAACTATAGAATATATGTGTTTGTGTGAGAGTGTAAGTCTGGAGATTGATTTGTGTAACAGTGAATAACCGTGGAGTCAGACCATTTGTCTGTTCAAGTCAGTATTTTCTACTCTAACTGGCAGTGGCTCTCCAGAGCCTCAGAGGCTTTCTTACCACCTCCTACCTGATCCTATAAACTGGATATGCTGAGGATTGAACCTGGGACCTTTAGCACGTTGAGTAGATACTCTGCCACTGAACCATGCCCCCTTCTCAGCCCATACTTGAAATATATTTGACCTGCACTGATATATTACCCACTTTTGAAAAACCAAGAATACTCACTGTCTTGTCAATAAATGGTTACTATTGTCAGTACTGCTACCTGCAGTCTAGGACAGCACCTGTCACTTTGATACTTGTAATGACAAATGGAAATGAATCTGTAGAATAGTTATGATAACTTCTATCTATGACAGCATCTCCAAAATATATTGTCTTTCTTTTAATGCACTAATAGGCAATATGTCATGTATGAGGCTAGAGAAGCAAGTGGTGCCTTTCTTTATGATGGCGCAAACATCCAAAGGATGATTCATCCCCCTGCTGGCTCAGAACAAACATGTCAGAACAGAAATATGCCACAGTCTTTCCATTTCCTTTGGAGTGGGAGTTCTGAAGACTTGTGCCCCCGTGGGAAGTTCCAATTGACCTTGTGCAAGCCTCAATAAACCTCAGGTAGAACACCTGAACTACCAGCACGCGCTGACTCTGGGAAGTGGTCCGCGTTGGCCAGAATCTACGCTGAATTCTACAGAACAATGTGCCTTCTGGCTGTTAGTGATAACTTCATTGCTAGTTCGTTTTGTTATAAATATACAGGTTGATTAGGTAGCACTACAGATGCACTAGATTTACAGCAACTTTAGTTTGACCCCATAAAATCCCCGTACATAAAACTGGTGAGTGTGTGTGTGTATGTGTGTGTAAATGGTGCCTGAAATGTGTAGCACATTGACATCCAAAATTATTCTCTGCACTGCAACAATAATTATTCTCTTTCACTGCAACAATAACATGAAAATGCAGTTAGTAACCCTACCCTCCTCCCTCCAGCAAATTATTTTATACATTGGTTGGTGGTGATGGAGGGGGGCGGGGACTAGAGATGGACACAAACTGAAAAAAAACTGAACCATGTGGTTCATGGTTCATCAAATTTCACAAACCACGAACCATGAACTTTCACGAACCTGCACCTGGTTCACGAACTGGTTTGTTTGGTTTGTGAAAATGTCACATCCAGGTCAGAAAACCATCACTTCCGGGTCAGCAGAAGGTAACTTCCGGGTCAGCAGAAGGTCACTTTCGGGCAAGCAGAAGTTCACTTCCGGGTCAGCAGAAGGTCTACAGGAGGTCCATCCCCTGTTGCCTAGGAAACTGATTGATTGGCACCAGGCTGTCTGCAGTGACGAACCAAAAAATGAACCAAATGAACCAGCCTAACAGTTCATGGCGGTTCGTCAGAAATGGGATCTGATGAACCGTGGTTCACGAACCACGAACCAGCCTGGTTGGTGCTTAATTTTGATTCATATTTCGGTTTGTGCCCATCTCTAGCAGGGACCAGCAAACTGGCTGCAGACAACAACATCCAACAAGAAGAGCATCAGTAACAAATGGAAGTGATGCCACTGTGATATCACCTCACTGGACAGTGGTGAGGGAGGATATACGTAGAGACTCCTCCTGGATTTAGCTGGACCAGTGGGGCTTCCAGGAGCTGAGCTGAGCATTCCACTGAAGACTGGCTCAGAGTTCCTAGGCCCTATATACTCTCCTCTTTCTGAGTGGGAATCAGGACATGGAGACATGGTGCTGATCCCTACAACAGGCTGATGGGCCATCCTATAGGGAGTGCTGGAAAGATGGGTGTGAAGGGTTCTTCGTTGCGAAGTAACACGGGAAGTCAGACTGCCTTTTCTGTTCCTGACAGGTATAAAATGGTGCAGACCTGATGGTCTAAAATAACCCTGCAAGAGGATCATGTGATGCTGTACTGGGTGAGACTTGGGTACCCAGTAGATGTTGTGCTAGAGGATGCAGCTGTGCTCTTCGAAGCTAGACAGGTGGTGAACCCACTGTAGGACTGCACCGGGCTCTACAAAGGCTTGTGGGGGGGGGCATCTTCATTTTGCATTAAAGAGTAGCATTGCTGCAACCATAATAAAATCAAAGTTCCATTGCAGTTGCATTACTTTGGTACCAGAATATTAAAAACCTGCCTATGTTGCCCATGTTTCAATTTCTGGCCTGTGTGAATGATTTCTACAGTGCCTATTGGCAGCACATGATTTTGTTAATTGGTGAATGTACAGCAAAAAAGAATGCACAATGAAATCCTGAACTTTGGAAGTACTGGAGTGCAGTGAGATGGCACAGAGCTTTTGAGATGCATCAGATGTGTTCCATCTGCTAATGTCTTGTGCATTGCCCTGGACGTGAGTTTAGAGATGAGTGTGCTAATGAACAAACAATCTTGGATGTGGTCTCTAGCACCCTGAGCAATTACTTTATCCTCTGCCCCAGTAGACACAATTTGGCGAGCAATTGCTTTAGCTTTCAGGAAAGTCGGTTCTGGTTCAAGCAGTAATTGCTCATACAAGCAGAATCTGGTCATAGCCTTTGCTCACTGGTGTCTGATCATCTTGTCAAACACATCTCTGACCTGGCTTAAAGCTATTTCATGACGTATTTGCCAGTGGGTTCGTTTCTCATCTTTGTATACTGGGATAATTGAAAATTCCCAAGTGAAGATCACGGGGATGATTTTTTAAAAAAGAAACAGCAGGAAGTTGTTGGTTTGGAAGTGCCAGTATCTTTTATTATCTTAATAGATACCGCCAGATACTCACTTGTGAGCAGGCTTGCCAAACTCCAGGTAGGGCCTGGAGAACTCCCGGAATTAAAACTGATCTCCAGATTACGGAGATTAGTTCCTTGGAGAAAATGGCTGTTTTGTACATTGGAATCTATGGCATTATACCCCACTGAGTTCCTTCCTCTTCTTGAAGCCCTGCCCTCCCCAGACTTCACCCCACTCCCAGATCTCCAGAAAGTTCCTAAACCAGAGTTGGCAACTGTACTTGTGAGATACCTTAAAAAGGAAGAATATTTTAAAAATCTGATTTATTTTTAGCTGGATCTTGGGATGTGTTAGGATATTTCAACAATTAGAGGCTGTTTTTACATCGCCTCCGGGAGGGGGGGGGGGAGGTCTGACTTTTTCCTAAAGCCTGGCGAGTATCTGGGCCTTTAGGGTTGTAAGCTGACTTGCATAGTTCCTTTGGAAAATGTTTATTATTTACAGAGTGGCAGTGCCTGACTATCCCAATCTCATGAGTGCTTGGAAGCTAACCAGGGTCATTCATGGTTAGTACTTGGATGGGAGACCACCGAGGGCAATGGCAAACCACCTTTGCTCATCTCTCGCCTTGAAAACCCCATGGTCCTGTGGTCAGCATGAGGTGGTTGTGACTTGACAGCACCCAATTATTAGTAGTGCATGAGAATATTTTAGATTTAGAAAACTGGTCTCCTATCTAAGGTCTATATCATTATTCAAGGTAAAGGTGCTCCAGGGACGTGTATGAGGGCATTACTATACCCACAGGTTTCCAAATGATCCCTACCATGCCCCTCCCCTGCCCTTATCACTTCTGCACATTGAGTTGACATGTTCAGCATGTTATCTACCATAACCTCATGCACTTTTTCTTGGTTTGTCAACATCAACAGACCCCATCAACATATACATATACTTGGATTTTTTTTTGTTCTGATGTTCACCACTTTGCATTTGATTACACTGAATTTCATCTGTTCCTCATAATTTCCTTGGGTTTTCACCATCCTGAACATTTGGGTGTAATCTGCAAACTTTAATATCTCAACATTCACTCACAGTTCCTGATCATTTATAAATATACTAGCTTGATACCCGTGCTTTGCAAGGGTATTTAACTACTTTAAATCTAGTTACTGTCTTTCTTCAACTGTCTGCAGTTTCCTTGACCTGATTTTTACCTCAGAAAACAAGAGTTCCACAGCTGATCTATAAGAGAGAGGGGAGTGCAAGTGGGCAGGAGCCTGCCAGCCATACAGGAAAGCCAGGCCCCACAAGGAGATTGGCAATCCGAGTGAACTTTTAGGGGAAGACTGGGAGGTGCATTTTACCTCAAGACACATTCAATGACTCCCAATAGTAACTGCAGACTGTTTAGAATGTGGGGAGGGGGGTGAGGATCAATCAGGCTGCATATGCAAATGAACTTGAAAGGCTAGCCCAATCAGAGAAGAGTGGCCTAACTGGCAGTGGGTGGGGGCACAAGCAGGCAGCAGCCTGCCAGCCACACAGGGAAGCTGCATCCCTTTGGGAACACACATTTTGCCCCTTTTTACCCCTTTAGGGGGAAAATTTCTTAAAATCCCTTCTTAGTGGGTTTTTACATCATGAAAGGAATGTTCTCCCCAAATTTCATGTTTCTAGGTCCAGAGGTTTGGGCTGAGCATTGATAAGTCAGTCAGGACACTTGTTTATATATATATAGATTACATAGTACTGGTCCCTAGTGCTCACCTTTTTTCACTGTGAAATTTTTCTATTTATTCCCATCATTTGCTTCTTCTTTTCCCCATAATTTCTTATCCTATGGAGTCTTTGGTGAGCCACCTTGCCAAGTTTGCAATGTCTACATGCTTGTTCATACTCTCAAAGAATCCTGAGAGGTTGGTGAAGCAAGACATCCCTTTGCAGAAGCCATGCTGGTTCCTCATTTTTGCTTGTGAGTTTAGCAGTTCTACTTTTAATAACAGTGCCTGTTTCCACACACGTTGGATAATGCACTTTCAATGCTCTTTAGTGATCATTTGGGACTGGATTTTCATGTGTGAAACAAAAGATCCACTTCCAAAGGATCGCTAAAGTGCATTGAAAGTGCATTATCCAATGTATGTGGAAATGGCCATTGTCTACCACTTTCCTACTCATCTCTGAAGAGGGGAGTTCTAACTCTCCAAAGCGCATCCTCTGAAAAACTTGTTGGTCTCTAAGGTACCACTGGACTCAAATCCTGCTGTGCTACTGCAGACCAATGTGGCTACCCACCTAAAACTTTCTACCAAATAACCAGTAAAAGACATTAAACTAAGTACTGTATAGTACTCTACCCCTCCCCCACCCCGATCCCTTTTTAAAAATATGATGTGATGTTGGCTGTTTCCCAGTCTACTGGCACACAGGCTGTCTGTTAGTGACAAATTGTGTATTTTTGTTAGAAAATCAGCAATTTCATTTTTGAGTGTTTTAAGAACTCTTGGGTACTGTTTGATTTGTTATTCTATGGTTTATTAATTTTTCATTTGTCAGTTAGACTCACATCATCTTCTTTGAACACCTCATTTAATTTTTCACACAGCCTTCTTAAAAAATATGGTTGAGGGACAAGTATCAGCTCAGCATCTTCCTCAGTGAAGAGAAATGCAAAGACCTCGTTCAGTTTATCTGCAATTTCCCTATTCCATCTATAATCTTCTCATAACGTTTTCATGTAATGGTTTTCTGCTTCTGAATGCTGTGAAGACAATTGACCCCCTCAGATTCTCCTTTTTGATTTTCTTTTTACAACTCCCCTCACCTTTAAGAAGTTCCCTCTTTTGAAGTTGTCTCTGTGGTCGGCTTTTCAGGCAATTTATTGCTCGTGTGTATGTTGATTTCTGTAGTCCTCTAGTTTTCACTGTTTCCTAAAGGCTCGGTATGGTTGCCAGGTCCCCTGACCCTCCAGGTGGGAAGGGGAGAACCCAGCACTCATCTTAGTTGTCATCTTCACACACACACGTGCTTCACAGCTGGATGATTTGGGTCCCAAACATTTGGAGGGCCAAATTGGTTCCACTGTGAAGTGCAGGAGCACTCTCAGGGTAGCAAGATGACATCACTCTTGGGAGTGACCTCTTCAAGCTGCCCTGTGAGCGAGCCTGGGAGGCCTGTTCTCCTGTCTCCTCCTCCCCCCCCCCTGCCCATCAGCCAGGTGGATGGTGACGGGAAGCGGAAGGTGGAAGCAGGGAATCCCTCACCCCCACAGGGAGGAAGGCAACCCTACGGTTCAACCATTTCCACACCAGATTCCACCACTCAGGATCAAATCCTGGGTCATCTTTTCTTCTAAACAGACTTATGACCTCTTGAAATCAGTAGGTTTAGAACTCTGCTTATGATTGCATCGTAAGTATTCTAGGGCTCAGTCACTGATCATGTCCAGAAATTTCCTGCCTTTGCCATGATTTGAACAAACCTTTCCCCGGTCAATGTGAGGATACTTGAACTCTTCTGTTATTACAACATTGAATTCAGTGGTCTCTGTGACCAGCGTTAAGCGGTCTCTGTGATTTCTTCCTTCATCTTCAAATCACTGGCTTATTACCTCCAACTACAAAGTTACTTTTCAGGTATTTCCGCTTGCACCAGTTCATGGAAGAATTTGCACTCCCTTAATTCCAGTTGAACTAAGTGATCTTCTCAATTTAAATCTGTAATTTGAGGATGTACAGTTTACTGCAACTGTCAGTTCTCTTACAATTTTCCTCCTCCTCCTCTCTCTCTCTTCCACAACCAAAGTGCATGTGCATTCTGAACATGGCAGAATGTAATCTTGATATGACTGTTCATCAAGATTCTTTTTGTACATTGTGTTACTGCTGCACAACTTCTACACCACACAAAAAGAATCTTGATTGAATCTCGTTTTGCGATTAAGAGGTTAAGATGGAAGAACTCCGCTAAATGTTTGAAGATGTACAAATTGCCACCACAAACAATCCACTTTAAAAAAAGCCAGCCCTGTCATTTGAAGTGCATAGAGCTATGTCACAAAAAAAAATATGCTTTTAAAAAAAATACTTAGGTGGGGCTGGACCTTTGTTCTAGGTAGGGCTTTGCACTTATTATCCTCACCATGGCTGTGGCCTTGTCTAGGGACAAAAATGGAGTGAGTCAAAGCTTCTTGTCTGAGACATGGAGGGGGTTTCTCTCTGTCCCCCAAATCCACCTTCCAGCCTTCCATTCTAGGGTGTCTTAGCTTGCCTTTACTGTGAGATCATCATGACATCCATGGGATTAGTCATTAAGGAAGCATAGGTATTCCTAAATTCTGATGCTGAGTCATGGGGTCCTTTCCAAACAGTGAAGGAAAAATAGGTTTTATACTTGGTGCTAGGTTAGCAGCTGTGGATGCAGTCTTTGTAGTGTAACAAGTTCTGTAGGTATAATTTAGGTATTATTTTATTGACTTCATTTATACCCCACTTTCTCCCTCAATGGGGACCCAAAGTGACTTAAACATTCTCCCTGTCTGTATTTTTGGAAGGAAAACATGGGCTTGCTTGCTGCAGAAGGGATGGGCATGCTTGCTCATCCTTGCTTTGGACATACAGTTGCCATCATCAAGGTAGTGGCTGGAGATCTCCCAGAATTCCAACTGATCTCCAGTCCACAGATATCATTTCCCTTGGAGAAAATGGTTGCTTTGGGGGATGGACTGTACGGCATTATACCCTGCTGAGGCCCCTCCATATACCCCCATCTTCTGCAGGCTCCCTCCCCAAATCTCCAGGAATTTCCAAACCTGGAGCTGGCAACCCTACAAGCATGCTATTGACTTCTTGCTTTCAGGAAATAGCAGAGGAAAGTTTTCCCACCTGACCACTGCTAACCAGCTCTGAATCAGTGTGATTTTTGTACCAGCTTCCATTTTGTGACTGGCTCTACCCACTGAGCTACTGATTTCTGGTAGCTTCCAAGGCTCTTTGGGAAAAAGATGAACTAAGTCCCAGAAATATAAAGTCACCTCTCTCTGACTTCTTACAAGACTTCATCAATGAGGGAATGTAATATCCTAGTAAGTTATACCCTAGATTAAAAAAAAAAAAGACAGGGAGCGTGCGGACACTTTGGAAAGTAAACCAGTATGCATACTTATAGTTTACAGCATTTGTTGCTGTACGTTTTTGTTCTTGGTTTCTATGCACCCGCAACTCTGCAAGTAACACACTTCTCATGGTTCAGTGGGATTAAAACAAGTTTGACTAAATCTTCAGAATCCACTGAAGGACCAAACATGGCTCATTGCACTCCCTTTGGGGTTCAGCATAAATGTCACAATAAAGTGAACAATAACAGGCATTCTTCTTGATCACCTGAGCTGTACAACAACAAAGACTGTTAGACTGAAAGGATCTTCTGACTTCGTCCCTCATTTCAGTGCAAATGAGACTTTACAATTCTGCCTTGGGGACCCTATTTAGGTAGAAATGGTTTAGACAGACAGACAGACACTCCATGCTACAGTCCTCATCTCACTTAGCTTTTGTAGATCTCAGACCTGTCATTCCCAGTAAAGTTTTACGGGATGGGGGTGTTCAATGAGGTCACCTCCTTCCTTTTTTTCAGCAGAAAATCTTGTTGGATCCCATCCAATATTTAGCTTCTGCAAACCCTGATTCTCCCCCACCCCATTTCACCCATTTAAATTCAGATTTCCCATTCCATGTGGAAGAGGGAAGTTTGGATCCACTCCCACAAATGGTGGTTGTCCATTAAACATTTAAATCAGGGACTTTTGTTACTTCAAATATTTTCACAAAGCCAGAGGCAAGGCTGGTTAAGGGCCAGGTAGGACAACTGTGGCATAAATAAATGTCGTGGTGTTTTTACGTATGCACTCAAATATCTGAATGATTCTCTGTATGCACAAAAGCACAGATTTTAAGCTCATCCTTTATGCACCATCAGGATTAATGGCTATATAGTATGGCGAAGTCTCATATAAATTATGAAGATTTATCCAGTGCTGTGGAGTAAAGAGAATCATTCCATGGGAAACAAACAAATCATTATGAAGTTCTTTAGGAAAACAGAAACTCCTCTATTTTCTGATTGTGGCTTATTTTGTTAGAGAAAGCAGCAGTTGTTCTTGTTTCAGTAGTGTGGCTAGCTGAGTATATTTTTAAGAGCACTTTCTGTGCTTCTCAGGGTGAGAAGGTCAAACCAGACCTTTAAAAAAAATTAAGCAAAAAAGTTGTAGTTTTGTCTTGTGTATGAATTACTGTGCTTTGTGTCTTGTTTAGCACAACTGCTCTAAAAGAGTTTTTTTTAAAAAAAAAACTGATCTCATGTTGCAGTTTAGCACAAATGGGTTTCCATATTGATCTGGAAGAAATGAAATTATGACATCTGCTTTCTGTTTTTGTCTGCTTAAGATGGACATTTCTTTTGTTTTTATTCAGCCTTATATTTCAAAGGAGAATGACTCATAATTACCTCTCCAACCACACCTTCTCCTCCAGCCATGACCATATGACTTGGCACATTTATACTTTCCATTCAGTGGATACACAGACAACAAGAGGAGCTATCAGTCTTCAAACTGTCCTTCGAATCCCCCCCCACACACACACATACAAGTGGGGTAACTGCAATATATAACTCAGCCTTAGTACAGCAGGGCCATTTGATCTTTGTAACACCAGATCCAATTGATATTATAGAGTCGAAGCTACTTGTCTGTGGGCTTTTTCCACACTGCTTCAATAAAGGTCTGTGAGCAGAACCACAAGTGACAAAAGGCACAGATTGGACACTTGTCTGCATCCCTCAAGTTTTGATGGGAGATGTAGGCAGCTTGGCGGAACATTGGACAAGTGACAGTTGAAAAGTCCATTGGACAGCAGTCAGAGAGCCAAGCTGCGAGACCAGGATGCCTACATTTCCCATCAAAACTTGAGGGAAGCAGACAAGTGTCCAATCTGTGCCTTTTGTCACTTGTGGTTCTGCTCTGTGTCTCAGAACTAAAGGCCATAACCTATGTACAACCTATATGTTCCATTTTAATAGCTTTTCATGCTCCGAACTGGCATGACCACTGAACATGCTAACCATGGTTCTCTTGATATGTACAGTTGCTATTTTATGTGAAAAGGTCAGGGTGGGTAAATAAACATGTACCTTCAGAAATCTGAGTTTCCAGTCATGTGTATTGAAGCTGGAAAATATGTACCATTTGCACACAGTGGTCACTATGTGTATTGTGAGGATTGAACATATTGTGATCTCTCCTTATGCTCAGTTAGACTGCCAAAATCATAATGACTGAACAGGGCTATATTTATTCATTTATTTAACATTTTTATGCCGTCTTTCCAGGAAGCTGCTTAAGGTGGCTTACAAAATAAAATTAATCAAAACAAAACAATAAAATGTATTAATTAAAACCCAATGTTAAAAACTCAGCCCAGCATAAAAAACATAGACCATTAAAACAGACCACTGACTGCTTAAAATTATAGTTTCCAGAATAACATAATGTTAAAAGATCAACCCCTTAATTAGAAGCCTGGGTGAATAAAAACAGTTTGTCTCAGCACCTAAAAGAAAGCAGTGTAGGCACCAAGGGGAAGGGCATTTCATAAGTGAGGTGCCACTTCTGAAAAAACCCAGTCTCTGATTGCCAGCTGCCTCTCCTCCGAAGTCAGAGGCACAGAAATAAGACTTTAAGGCAGATCTTAACTAGAGATGGGCACAAACCAAAATACGAACCAAAATTAAGCACAAACCAGGCCGGTTCATGGTTCACGAACCAGTGGTTCATCAGATCCCATTTCTGATGAGCTGCCACAAACTTTAGGCTGGTTCATTTGGTTCATTTTTTGGCTCGTCACCACAGACAGCCTGGTGCCAATCAATCAATTTCCTAGGCACCAGGGGATGGACTTCCTGCAGATCTTCTGCTGACCCGGAAGTGACCTTCTGCTGACCCGGAAGTGATGATTTTCTGACCTGGATGTGATGTTTTCATGAACCAAATGAACCAGTTCACGAACCAGGGGCAGGTTCGTGAAAGTTCATTTTTTGTGGTTTGTGAAATTTGATGAACCATGAACTACATGGTTTGTTTTTTTTTCTGGTTTGTGCCCATTTCTAATTTTAACTGGCAAACTGGACAATATGGGAGGAAGAGGCACTTCCCACACAACTATCACATGGACAAGAAAGAGCCACAGCTCTAGCCTAGTCTATGTACTTCCAAGGTATATTTTACCAGAGTGGTATAAGAACAAGGAGTGTGAATGGAATCATACATTGCTCAGATAAGTTTTCTAGTTGAAGTTAATTTAATTAGAATATTGTGCATTTTACATAAATATACCAAAACATAATTAAGAAACTATTGTAAAGGTTCAAGGAGGTTATTATGTAATCAATTGTTGAATGCTTTATACCCGACCAATAAGTAAATTGGTCTGGACAATCATCAGGTAACGAACCATTCAGGATGATAAGATGCAATCTATCCGCCATTTGAGTTTAACATGTGCCAGCAAAATTTGCCACTGGATATAATGATTGTCGGTTAACATATATTTGGGGTATGGCAGTGTTTGGGTTCCCTACTCCAAACTGATTTAATATTTGATTATCATTTTGACCCAGCCTAGCATTAAAATCGCCCCCGACTATTATAGATATAGATATAGATATAGATATAGATATAGATATAGATATAGATATAGATATAGATGCCATAGGAAATTTCCCCATAAAACAGCGTATCTGCCATTCTACTTGTTCCCAAATATTTTTGATGTATGAATGGGAATTAATGAAGTGAGTGAGTTTTACTGTTAGATATATATGTATGTATGATTTTATCTTTTATGTATTTATCCATTTTAAATATTTAAAAACTGCTCTTTTTATCTGTACTTAACTTGGCTGGTCTTGTGACCATAATAAACCTTTGACTGATTGATTGAATTAAGAAATGCAATAAACTGTTGAGAATATACAGAAATAATATTTAATAATAGTTACTAGGGGGTGTGCACTAAGAAAGTTTCCGTTTCCGTTCCCGTTCCCGTTCCCATTCCAGGGGGTTCTGGAATACTTTCATTTCATTACTAGTTTGTTCCAAGTTGGCCTATGCGTTTGGGGTTTTTTGTTTGTTTGTTTCTGTCCTTTGCACAAACTTTGGCCACACATGTGCAAATGCACACAGTACTTTTCAAGGGAAGTTGAGGAAATGAGGCTCTGGAGCAGCTGTTTTTTGCTTAACCAAAACCAGCATCAACCATTAGTCCCCCTCCTGGTCTAACCATCGACCCACTGAGTTTTTCCTTAAGTACAATAACACATATACACAACAACAAAGGATCTGTAAAGGGCAAGTGCTGATACGAGGAGTAGTGGGGCATTCCCAGATAGGAGAGCAGAGCACTCTACCCAGTGCAGTCTAGCAACATTAAAAACAAGCCTGCTTCATGTTCGCTTTTTTCTTTTTCTGCAGTGCCAATAATTTACTACCTTTGCATTCTCTTGTTGCCTGTTGGTTTTATGGTAACTTGTGCTTTGTTCCCACAATGAGGGGCAAATCTTAATCCTTCCTTTAGATACTCAGCATTCCACTGCAAAATGGGGCGTTCTCACTGCCAATATTCTCCATCACCCAACAGCAGGCAGGAAGAATGATTGGTTGAATCCCACCCCCCACCCCAAATCAAACAAGCCTATGTTTCCCACCGTAAGTTCTCCTTTTGCTGTGGGCTCAGGCGGGGTGGTTTTTGAAAGGAGGGAGTAGGTACACATTTGACTCAGAAAAAATGAAAGCCCTGAAAGATTATGGAAGCAATCCTAAAGAGGCCTACTCAGATGTAAGTCCCTTGTTACTCGGTAGCTATGGGGTGTAGGGGGCGGGCTGAGGAGATGCACTCACACCATACTCATTGGTCTTTTTCCCCCTTCCTGCCAACAGAGTTAATTAATAATGTAAGGTCTCTTTCCCCTTGCAATCTGATCAACGCTGTTCAGGAAAATAAGCTGCTGCCCTGCCAGGCAGGCCCAGTGCTTCCCTGCTGCTGGAAGGTACAAACTGAAATGAAACACACAAACTTTTTGGCAGGAGGGATTCATTAAAATTTAGTTTCCCAGATTTGGTTCAGCATTCCAGAAGCTGTGTTAACGAGCAGAACCAGTGAGTTCTGTGTGTAATTTCAGCTTGTTTTTTCCGTTATGCACACCCCTAATAGTTACTATCTATTTAGCCTAGATTTGACAACAGCATGGATGTAGACTGGGGTCCCCAACCTTTTTGAACCTTGGAATTCTGACATAAAATGGCTGCTACAGGAGTTGTGCCCAACCTCAGAATGGCTGCCACAGGAAACACAGCCAACCACAAAATATCAGGGGTGAGGTTATGTATAACTATAATACTAACTTCAACATTTCAGGCAAAACCTCTTTGTCTTTTAAAAATGAACATTAATTTTAACAATATTTTCTTGCATACTCTGAATCACCTTATAAAAAAATATGTGCAGTCATTTGGGTTTTCAGTGGCTAATCAGGAGCACTGGTGGGTAAAACCCCACCTGACCCCACCCACTTTCTAAAAACATTTGGTGGGCACCAGGACAGTTGTTGGTGGGTGCTGCATTGGGGACCCCTAATGTAGAATGTTGCTGTAGGTTCCAAAGTTGTACAGGGGAAATACAAGTTCAGCTGGCCAATTTTATGGCATTATCAATCAGAGTAACAGAAAAGAGATTTTCACTGCAATCCTAAACACAATTACTCCAGTCTAAGCCCATTGCAAACAATGGGCTTAGATTGGAGTAACTCTCCTTAGGATTGCATTGTGTGTGTGTGTGTTCTGAGGTGAACATTTTGGTAGCTATTGAGGGAAAGGTTTGTTTTCAGCCTTAGACATCTTGCCATACTACTGGAGTTTGCTGATATACCCTGCAGTAAAGGCTATTGGATACAATACTTTTCTGAGAATAGTCCTTCTCTGTGGAAAATATAAATAATCCCATTGTCATACAATTCAGATATTGCCAAGTATACTTTTCTAGCTTTGGTCTAAGGAAACAAACAAACATAATTTTGTGGTTTGGGCCCAGAATGCCAAGTTTTGTTATAATGAATTTAGAGCACAAAGGCTTGTTTGTAATAAAAACAATGAGACACATTTCTGTACAGCAGCATAACTGAATGCCACCAGAATGTAGCTCATAAAATTTGATTAAAGAAAACCAGAAGCTATTTTTTTAATACCATGTAACAGAATAACTCAGTTGTGTAGGTTTGAATATGGATGCTTCTAATATGAGTGTTGAATTTATATCTTTGCCTGATGTTAGGCCCAAAGCGTTGTTTACACTTACAGTGAAATCCTCAGCAGTTACCCCAGTCTAAGCCCATTGGAGTAACTCTGCGAGGATTTCACTGTTAGTTTATATGCTGTGAACTGTAATTATATTTGTTTCTCATTTATATTTTTATATTATTTTATTATCTTTAAGATACCACCTCTAATCTGTATTTATTAATTCTCAGCCACCCTGCCCCGTGAATCTTAAGAATGTCAGATGTAGAGTGCAAGGTGGGCTATCTTAATATGTTTTATTGCTACCAGAGATTTAATTGTTTTTATTGTATGTATTTACATGTAGTTAATCCACTCTGAGCCTGCGTGCAGGGAGAACGGACCACAAATTCAATCAATCAATCAATCAATCAATCAATCAATCAATCAATCAATCAATCAATCAATCAATCAATCAATCAATCAATCAATCAATCAATCAATCAATCAATCAATCAAAGGCTAGACAGGATTTGGTTTGGATTTTGATTACATAATTTCTAAGTAATGTCCCAGAAGAAGCTCCCTACAGGTTCAGTGTTCCATCTAGTTCAGCATCCCATGCCATGTAATAACCAACCAGTTTCCTTCAAGAGCCAACCAAGTGGGCATAGAAGCCAAGGTCTCCCCTTGAAGGTTTCCTCCTAGCACCGGTCTGCAAAGATTTACTGCCTCTGGAATGTGGAGGTGCTCTTTAGTTCTCATGGCTAGTAGCCACAGATGGACCTATTCTCCATGAATTTGTCTGAAACTCCCTCTTTTAAAGCCATGGATGCTACATCCAATGGCAACGAGTTTCACAGTTGATTGAGAAAATACTACCTTGTTTCCATCCTGAATGTATTGCCCATCAAATTCATTGGGTGTCCTCAAGTTCTGTGAAAGGAGAAGTTCTCCCTGTCTATATTCTCTACTCCATATATCATTTTATAAACCTTTATCGTGTCCCCCTTAGCCATCTTTTTATAGATTGAGAAGACCCAGACTCTTTAGCTTTTCCTCATAGGGAAGGAAGGCATTCGAATCTCTTAAGAATCCTGGCTTCTGGATTGTTTCATCAGAGGGTTTTCAAGGTAAGAGATTGGCAAAAGTGGTTTACCATTGCCTTCTTCTTCTTCACAGTACTAACCAGGGTTAGTTGAAGTGACACAGCCATTGTCTGTGAAAGATCCTCCACCAGTGTCACCTTCCACTACTGCTGCTGCCCAGTAGCTAACCTTCAAGAATTCCTCTCCTCCCATCACCATTGGAAATTTCAATTATCTTCTGCTGACCATTGATTCCTGAAGGGGGTGGATACATCTTAGTCTGGTGTCTCAACATTGACCATTCCACCTTGAGTGACTCTCCCAGGAGTTTAGACTCTTGATTAGAGATGGGCATGAACAGCAGTACGAACAAAAAAAAGCCACGAACAGCCCAATCTGCTGTTCATGAACAAGCTGTTTGTGAGGCCCCATTCTAAACGAACAGGTTGTTGTTGCAAGTTTTCATTGCTGTTCATCAAGCCAGACAGTCAGGCACCTGCAATCAATTCTCTTGGCAACTTAGGCAGGGACTGTCTGAACTCTGTCTGAACTCCTGCTGTTGCCCTGGAAACCCCAGTCTAAACCCAATTTAGCTTGATAGGCAGGTCTTCCTTTCAAGTGTGGAGCTCCAAATTTATTACAAGGGAGCAAAGAGCAGAGGGGATGGGGGCTCCCAGCTCTGACTTTGCAGACAATGGAGAAGGAGAGACTGTTGCTGTTGGCATTTTGATAGTGAGAGTGCATTGGAGCTTGAATTTTCTTTGTGTGTGGTGGGATATGGATCTATCCCTTCAAGTTCCAGGGCTGCTGCCAGGCTCTGGGCCAAGCTATTATTTATTATTGGTACCTTTCCTGCTGCCTGCTCAGGTCAGGTTTCTGGGAGTGGTGCAGTAGGGATCTTGACTTGGATGATGGATAGCCTGCTGGCCCCCACGAACCGCTGACCATGAACATGTTCGTGAACAGGGCCATGTTTGTGGTTGTTTGTGAGTCCCTGTTCGTGGATGGCAATGAACAACGAACATCATGTTCGGGTTTTTTCCTGTTCATGCCCATCTCTTCTCTTGACCAAGCCTGTGCTCCTGATGGTGTTGCTCTCAGCTTCATTGACACACCCAAACCTCCTCACCATGCTGAGGTGTCTTGAGAAGACAAGATTCTCTAAAAAAGTCAATAATGCTAGAAAAAGTAGAAAGCAGTAGGAAAAGAGGAAAACTTAAAATGAGATGGCTTGACTCAATAAAAAGAAGCAACGTCCTCCAGTTTGCAAGATCTGATCTGAACAAATTTGTTAATGATAGGACATTTTGGAGGTCTTTCATTCATAGGGTCGCCATAAACTGGAGATGGCTTGACAGCACATAACACACAAGTATCCTGGACGGTCTCTTCTGCACTCTCTCCTGCTCTGTAGTGTGGCTTTTATTTCAAGATACATTGGCCAGAGCTGTACATAATATTCCAAATAAGGACACATCTATATACCAAAGATCTATAGAAGGGTGTTATAGTATTAACTGTTTTTATTTTTCAATCCTTTTCCTAATCCCAGCACGGGATTGGCCTTTTTCACTCCTGCCATACTCTGGGTTGATGTTTCCATCAAGCTATCTAGTACAATTCCCAAGATCCTTATCTCTTCCCTTTTTTTGTTTCTCCTTGCAAGTTAACAACAGGAGGATGTCACAATTATTCATTCCTTGGTGCATTCTCCCCTGTTTTTGTGTTTATTAGTCCACACGGTCCCTTTACCCAGAAAACAACACTACGACATCTTCTAGACTAAACCGTTGAACTTACCTACCAAAGCAATGCTCTCTAATATATACAGTTACCCCACTAACCTGCTTAAGGCAGCTTGGAATCTTACTCAGTAGGAGGCAATGCCTCAACATTCAGATATTAACTAATAATGCTGGTGCTGAGTGCTTTGCGCACACATCAAACAGTATGAATCAATTCCAGAAGCTTCTAGGCTTTTGGCTTCGAAATCTAAAATAGCTGGATTTATGGGTGGGTTTGGTCTTTCTGATATGACATGCAAAATATTTTAAGTTTTAAACACTCTTCAAGCTATGATATTTTAAAACAATAACCCTTCAGGCATTCTTTTAACATGAGGGGGGAGGGGAAGCAGGCATAGAAAGAATGTCTAAAAGGGCTGATTTAATGGGCTGATCGGGTGTGTTCACATTTCCGCAGGTGATGATGGAGACTGCCCTCAAGGAACCACATTGCACCACCATTTAACAGCTCAGTTCATCTGAGCTTAGAGCATGAAGAGGCACATTTACTATATTTACCATACAGTGAAATCCTAAGCAGAGTTACCCCAGTCAAAACCCATTGAAATCAATTGAAATCAATGGGCTTAGACTAGAGTAATTCTGCTTAGGATTTCACAGATTCTAATTCTGCTTAGGATTTCATTTGGTAGTGCACATACCAAGAAAATTGGCTGGTAGATGTATCAGGCCAGAGCCCGTTCGTGGGGAGGGTGGGATATAAATCGAATAAAACATATACATAAAAACATAAACATAAACTTGTATAAGCTCCACTATGTTCTTGTGTTTGTGACTTCCTTAGTTCATTTAGGTCCACGCACAAAAAGGAAGTTGCAGAAAGTTTTGCTGCTTCTGCAGGGCTTTTTTTCTGGGAAAAGAGGTGGTGGAACTCAATGGGTTGCCCTCGGAGAAAATGGTCACATGGCTGGTGGCCCCGCCCCCTGAACTCCAGAGAGAGGGGAGTTTAGATAGCTGGGCATGGAGGGCAATCTAAACTCCCCTCTGCCTGGAGATCAGGGGGCGGGGCCACCAGCCATGTGACCATTTTCAAGAGATTCCAGAACTTCATTCCCCAGCATTCCAGCTGAAAAAAAGCCCTGTGCTTCTGTAAACATACACATCTCGGTGAGAAAGGTGGTCTATAAATATGCTAAATAAAATAATAAAAACACTGTGCTTCAGAGAAATGATGGGATCAGTGTGATTCTCTGAAGGGAATGTAGTCTAAAAATGTTAGCTCTCAAAGAGTGGACAAAATATGAGAATGTTCTAAAATGTAAAAATCTTCAGTGTAATAGAACAGTTATTGCTCTTACAAGAGAAAAAGAAGAAAAAAACACTAACATTTTTGAAAGAAATGCATCAGTTGAAAAAGTATTCCCCGTCTCTCTTTCCCAACATTCCCCTCCCCAGAGAATTGACTCTGTTACCGCAGCTCATACTCCCTTCTTTCCATTAAATTTGGCAAGTGGCTGCAATTCGAATTTAGGGAAGACTTTCCAGAGAGACGACTTATTTCAAGTTACCATGCAAGTGCTCCTAACTTGCCCTTACGATTTGAAACATCATATCTTGCTTAAAAAGCGGAGCATTACTCCTTCAATATTTATGAATTGTGGCTTGTATAGTGTTTCCGTGTATTAAAGAGAGCATAATTCTAAAAGATTACATTTCCTTAGAAGTGGAAGGAGGTGTGAAAATGAGTTATTTTGGAAGGAAATGTAATGTCTGTCTTTATATTAAGGGGATTGATACTATTAGACACGTGTGGTCGTATGATGCAGGTAAGGAAAGTCTAGACAGGTTGTCTGCAAAAGAAAAAGCAAGGAATTCTTTTAGCCACACCCATACAGTTTAAAAGTACAAAAGTAAACATTTACCACCTTTTCCTTTTGATTCCTCCCTAACTGGACAAACACAATCTGACTTTATATAGTTCACTCTACCGAAACTTACACAAGACTCTTCATTCAAACTCTTCGTATTTTATGATGTATGCCTTAATAAATTTTTGATCAGCATTGGAGGAAGAAAATCTTTGAAAGAATAAAATGCTTTTTCATAGTCTAGGAAAATTAAAAGTATTCCATCACCTATAGGCAGGGATAAGGAAAATGTCTTTGCAGTAATGCAGTAAAAAACAAAAAAACAATCTGCATTAAACATTGCTGGAATTATGGTTGGTGTTGATTGCTGAGATATTTAAATGAGTGCCTAACTGCAGTATATTCACGCTCAGGTGCCTGACATGTCTCCAGTAATTGAAATCCAGTCTCTGGTGGTTTCTTAAATCAAACCTGATTATTAAAACGTAATTGTTATAATTATAACCTAATTGCAATGCTGTTATAATAACTGTATCTCATATTATTCAATTATAGCGTTCTGTTTTATTACCCTATACGACTTTCACTTGCTGTACTTGAATAACCATATTAAATACATACACAGACATAATAAATATTGTAAATAAGGCTGTGGAATTTTGTTGCTCTGGTCTCTCTTCCTTCTCTTTTCCATCTTCTCAGTTCTGTTAGCAGAGTTTTTTGCTCACTTTTTAAAGAACACAGAGTCCTATAGTGTGTGACCTCTTGATTCTAAACATTTGCTTGGGAGAATCTGGCTATTTAGTTGAAAGGTCACTCACTACAGATAAGTTCACTCCAAATCACTTTGGATTCCACTTCAAACAAGCCAAGCTTTTGAGGGATGAATAGTAAAAAAAAAAAAAGTCATTTTAGTAGAACTAAAATTTCATCGAGCTCGGAATAACACAACTGCCACAAGGAGTTTTGTTTTTTTTACAATCCCCTTGGATTTTTCCTTTCCTCTTCAGTCCCTTTCCAACTTATTTGCCTTGCTGACGGAGAAAAAGGGGTTGCAGGATGAGGAATCTGAGAGCCAAGCTACAAGTGACGAATGATACTTGAATGGCAAGTGAACAGACTCACGTGTATTCCTCCCTGTTCACTTGTGCTCCACTTGCGCTCCACTTGATCACGTAGCGATCAAGTGGAGCGCAAGTGAACAGGCAGGAATACACGTGATTCTGTTCACTTGCCGTTCAAGTGTCATTTGTCACTGGTAGCTTGGCCCTGAGAGAAGACAAACTACTTGCAATGTCTCTGTCCAGGTCTCCCCCCTCCCCGCATGTATAGTGGGACTTGTGATGCTGACCAGGATGCCTGATAAGGCATTGTCAGTCTTTCCAAGACATTCTTCTCTGAGCCAAAAGGGTATGACCTTTGTTGGCATCACTAACATTTAATGAAATAATGCTGAGTCATCATTATTGTTAATGCTGTGGTGGTATCCTGTAGTGTGTAAGATACGTTTATTTTGTCATAAGTTGACACTGTTGGAAGACAGTACAATCCTAAGCAGAGTTACTCCAATCTAAGACCATTGAAATCAATGGGCTTAGACTACAGTAACTCTGCCTAAGACTGCACTGAGAGCTTGTTGCATTAGGTAGCTACTTGCACATGAAATGTACATGTAGTGAAATCAACACGAGTCCTCTTAGGGAGTATAAAATGTAGAGATCGGTTTATATAGTATGCTATGCAATGGGTGAATTAGAAAGAATTTTTTACTTTACTCACTCCAATCTCTATAATTTGAGATTATCCAGTGAAATGAATAGGTTCAGATTGAACCATAGCAGTATTGTCCATAAAAGGAAGATGCTTTTAGAAAAAGGGGACTGGTCTCATTAGCTTTGATAGTGGCTGAGGGAACCTTCTTTCTATACTTCTAACTAATTGATGCTGAATATGCGACAGAGAGAGTAGCCAGCCACTATCAATTTATACGTTGCTGAAGAGCATCTGGCCGTGCCCTGTAGCTAGATCAAAGATCTGATTCAGTGGGCCAGTTATTTATGTTTACTTGGTAGTAAGTTCCAATCTGTTCAATGGTTTCTTCCTGAGTATGTATGTATGTATAGGACTGCTACTTAAGTTCACAAACTTAACTTAGGTCTTTGCTGCACTGGTCTTGTTCATTGGTTCTGGACCCATACTGCTTTGGTTTCTCTTCCGAGTTCAAAGGGCATGATCAAATACCCCGATTCAGTCTCCAAACTGCTTCCCAGATTTTTTTTGCATTCTGCCTGGAGACAGGCTACATCTGCCATAGAATCGATTCTTCCCTGGATTTTCTGAGGGTTTTCTCCCTGCACACATACCCCGATTTTTTTCCAGCAAAGTCAAACTGGGGCTTTTTTGAAGTGCAGAATGCTTTCTTCAGGGTGAGGCCTGGCCCTGCCTTTCGCCCTCCCCTTTATCCCCCTGCATCCTGACCGGTTGAACAACAACCAATCCATTTTTTTTCTTGATTTGTAAATTTTTTTAAAACACCAACATTGCCATGTTGGTGCTTTAAAAAAAACAATCAAATAACAATAACAACAAAGCATCTTGCAACTGAAGGAGGGAGGGGTGAAATGCTGCAGTATGGCTAACGCAAACACTTTGCAGAGAGCCGTGAATCCCACCTGATATTTTAAACTTTCTCTCTGTGCTTCCAGTACTTTTTAGTCCATTCTTTTTTGGTTATAAAAATATTAGAACAACGTTGCAGCATTGCCTTATAACAAACTAACAAATGAACAAAACTCCTTCCAAGTTTCCTCAGCTGAGCAATTAACAGAACTGACTGCTCAGCTGATCAACTGACAAAAAAAATATCCACACTAGCAACGGGGCGTTTTTCTAAGTGCAGGAGGGGAAAACAAACCCAACACCACTTTGGTTCAACTCCCCCAAGTGTGGAATTACAGAGTCCCAAAACAGATCTGATCCCCACGGATCACATATCCAGAAAACCTGGTGTAAGTGTGCATGTAGAAAGCACTTTAAGTTACCTTAAATTCATAACTTAAAATCTTTAGGATTGTACTATTAGCCATGAAATTTGATTATAATTCTTTTTAAAGCCAATTATATCAGGTGAATCTAGAAATAAATGGTTTCTGCCAAAATTTGACTCAGCTATGAAATAAAACTTTGGCCAAGGACTGTGCAAATGTAACTGTTTCAGCTTTTATAACTATATGCTGATTTTATAATCAGCATGCGATAACATTATGTTCTTTTTGTATGCATGTTTGAACAAACATTTTAAAATTCCTGATCAAGTATCTGTGATTAATGATCTTTCTGATAGGTATATGTCAGAAAGAATTACATCAGAATGCTTTGGCGGGAATTAGGTGTAAATGGATAATAGTCTAGACTTCTTCAGGTTTGGAGCTCTGTCCTGGCACAACTAAGGCCTGTGCTGCAAAAACCAGTGATTTGATGCCCTTGGGGGGAAAATACCTGGTGACCTTAGAGGACTGGATTTATATCTGGTTTTCTATACAGTATACAGTAATTTCGTATATACAGACATATGCATTCATCAAGATGTACATTTAGACAGCAGACAAGTAACTTGGCATATCTCCCTGGGTAAGAAGTTCCCAAGAGTAGGTGCTAGTACAGAATATGCTCTGCTCTGGATGAAAGGCTCTTGACTGGATGAAGGGGAAATGAGCAAAGCCTTGTTCAGATCTGATCGGACAAAAAGGAAGCCATTCTCTACAGTGCTCAGTACCCAGGCCATTTAGGGTCAGAAAGGAACTATCCAGCATCTTGGAGCATGAAAGCAAATTGGAAGCTTGTGAACATGAGCCAAAATTGCTGTAACATACTCCTGTTGGTCCTGGTTCATAAGCAGACAAGCTATAGAAATCTGCACCACTGTGAAGCTTCAAGGGCTGCTCTGCACAAAATGGTATGCAGTAGTAACAAAATACTATGTTACTACTATGTAGTAGTAGTACTACTCTAACATTAGGGTAGAGTAGTACTAGTCTAACATTCGGGACTGAATGTTCCACTGTGATGCCATAATGGATAGGCGGGCAATCTCCTATTCTAAATTATCCCAATGGTTTAAACTATTCAAGAAAAATCACGTTAGAGCCCCCTGTTTGGTCAATATCCTTCCTCACAATGTTAGAACAGCCTTTACCTCAATTTGGTTCCAAACTATGCCCACAGCATGCCCATAACATGTTTATATGTTAGATTGTTTTACATGTTTTATGTGTGTGGATTGTAATGGCTTTGGCCACAAACAATAAACCTACCTTGTACCTAGTAACTCTATTTCATGGATGATGGTGGCATGTTTTTGTTCAGAAAGGATGATTGCTGTTTCCTCGGTCATTGGTGGCATTAGAGACCACTGCCACCACTTGAATGTCTAGTAGAGATGGGCACAAACTGAAAAACCCCCGAACCATGTGGTTCGTGGTTCATCAAATTTCATGAACCATGAACCACGAACTTTCATGAACCTGCCCCTGGTTTGCGAACCGGTTCGTTTGGTTCATGAAAACATCACATCCAGGTCAGAAAACCATCACTTCTGGGCCAGCAGAAGTTCACTTCTGGGTCAGCAGAAGGTCTGCAGGAAGTCCATTCCCTGTTGCCTAGGAAACTGATTGATTGGCACCAGGCTGTCTGCAGTGACGAACCAAAAAATGAACCAAATGAACCAGCCTAAAAGTTCATGGCAGTTCATCAGAAATGGGCTCTGACAAACCATGGTTCGCAAATCACGAACTGGCCTGGTTCGTGCTTAATTTTGGTTCGTGTTTCGGTTTGTGCCCATCTCTAGTGTCTAGTAGCAAAGGACCCAGAAATATTCCAAGGCTGAAAACCTGTTCCTTCAAGGACAGAGTGAATCTTCGCTAGAGCAAATACCTGCAACTGTAACAGCCTATTTCCTAGGCATGTTGCCAAGGTGAATTAGGGAATGCCTCTCATCCTATACCTTCTCCCTTATCTTTCTATATCAGCTGCCAAAGCGTTCTCTGCAATGTGATTTACACATTATGGAGAACTCCAACCCAACCTGTATTTTGTGTGATGTGTTAATTTTAAAGAGATTGCCTTTAGCTTTAGCAGGCACATGTAGGAATATATACAGAAACTTCGGTTTTGGTCTCTTTGATCTTTAATATTTTTATTAATTTTCTTTGCTATAAATGTTGCTCCTGTTCTGGATTCTCTTCCCATTAATTTCAGCGCAAGATGACATTTTGCTGTTAACATTGTTGTTTTTCTTTATAGGCGGGATAAAATCCTCATCCAAGAAATTCTCCCCGCAAAATTTAAGGTGAATAGGCAAAACTATCCCTGATTTAGGGGCAGTTAAAATTCTGACTTGCATTAGAAAGTGTGAATTACTGTGAAAGTAAGCTTTTTCTTCCCTCCTCTGCTGAGTTGATAGCAACATTTTTTCCCAATCTTGGCTGACTTCTGGTATTGGAGCCTGTAATGAAGAAAATTGGTTCAGGGATCCAGATGTGCAAGTTAGAGCCTCTCCCCTTTCTTTCCTCAAGATGTGGAAGTGGTAGGGGTTTTCTCTTTCTGGTGGGTGATTTTCTGTAATACATTGAGTTTTCCATGTATCTTTGGATATTTTCCTTCTTTTTTCCTTCATGGATTGGTACTTGCCTGTGCCATTGCCTCTCAGAGCTGCTTATTGCTAGCAGTGCAGTGGGCAAAGCCTGAGCTACTACCTTTCCCTCCATTTCCCTTTGTGGCTCTGTCTGACTGTGGGCAAATGTAGTTCTGTGATGGCAAGTAGGCAGGCCAAGTTCTAGAAGCAAAATAGCTGACATAAATAGTGGTTATATAAAATCAAAAAGAGTCCAGTAGCACCTTTAAGACTAACCAATTTTATTGTAGCATAATACAATACAATGCTACAATAAAATTGGTTAGTCTTAAAGGTGCTACTGGACTCTTTTTGATTTTGCTACCACAGACTAACACGGCTAACTCCTTTGCATCCATGACAGTGGTTATATAGAACTGGAAAATCTTTTTGAAGTCCAAGAGAGTGCTGTGGTTGATGAGAAACTGCACATGCTCATTAAGGTGATCCTGCTCAGCAGAAATCTGCACAAACTCTTGTCGTTGGCTATTCTCCCTCTCAGACTCATATCAGCTGGGTCACTTTCCCCCTTTGTAGCTTTGAGTCTTGTGGAACAGAAACAGCACAGTGATATGCCGAGGGTTATGACCTTTCCTCCTGATTTCTAAACGTAGTTAATTTTTTCTGTTTGGAACAGTTATATTATCAACGAGTTCTGTTTGGATCAGATTTGTCTTAATTATTGCCTAGATGCTAGGAGTATATAGCTCCACCTATAAGAAGCCAGTTTAGATAGAATCCTGTGAAATGAATTTTATATATTGTGGAAAGTGTAAAGGTGGTGAAAGCATTTCCTTCAGTAGTCAGATAAAGGTGTGAATAGGACACTGGCCTGAAGCCTGCCGTATACTTATCCTGTGCAAATTAAGGAAAGGCGGGCTCTAGTGTAGCAGTGCTACTGGCTTCTGTATGTGCCTGTCTTGCTTCTGTTTGAAGTAAACAGGAAGCTGCTGCCGATAACGTTCCTGATTACGTAACTGGGGTGATTCTGACTTCCTGTGCATGACACAAGACTTACTCACTGCTTTAAGACTGCAGTGTGTACTTTCACATTTTCTGTGCTTTTGTTGTGAGGGAAATTTTAATCATTTAATTTCCTTTATCAGACTCACCATGTCTCTTTTTCCTGACCCTCTGGGTAGGTTTTTGATTCTAGAAAGATGACTGGACTACAAGACCAAACAAAGAGATGGGCTGATCTAGGATGACACATGTCCCTTTGGGGGAAAAAAAAAAGACTGAGAGAAGAACAAACCTCACTCGTCTTTAGTTCTTCAGTGGTGAGAATAATTTCCTAGAGTACAAAGTGGAATTATCTGAACAACTGATCTATGTCTGATAAATGAGAAACTTGGATCCAGTTATCTTAGAGGAGCAGCTGCCCAGGGGGCTACAGGTGTAAAGTGTGTGTGCGGGAAGAGAGTTCTGGGAATCAAAATTACCTTGCAATTATTCAGAGTTCATTGAAGATCATGTCTGCATTTGGAGGCAAGTTAGCCATCTGAGTGCCCTATGTGGGCTCAGATGGGTAGTTGTGTTATTCTATAACTGCAGAATAAAACAGGATCCAAATAGCACCTTAAAGACTAAACAAGATTTATTCTAGTACAACTTTTCCTGTATCAAAGGTCGCTTTCTTGAAAGCACTGGAGACCCCATTCAGACCTATTTTATATACACAACAGAAAGTAGGGGAGGGGAAGTTACAAAGACAGACTGGTTCAAAACAAGAGCCAACCTCAAAAGTAATTTGTTTACTTAGAATGGCCACAAGGCACTCTCAATTATTAGGTGGGAATACTGTAAAAAAAATGCAGGATAAAATGAGATAAGCAGATACAACAGGAAGTTACAGAGCTGAAGTAATTATCATCTGCAAGTGGTAGGATATACAAGATAATCAGAATAATAGATACCCAGCGTGGTATAGTTGTTAAGAGTGTTGGACTAGGATCTTGAATTTGTTAATGAATACTTGAATACTGATTTAGCATTTTATTATTGCATTCTCCCTCCTTTATAAGAGAACTATAACTTTACTGATTGGTTTGAGAACATGTTCAATACAATCCACAGCAGTTACTCCAGTCTAAGTTCATTGATTTAAATGGGCTTAGACTAGAGTAACTCTTTTTAGGATTGCACTGTTAATCTTATAATAATGATCTCTCTTAGAGTCAGGGGCATTATCAGAATAGACTACTCCAGATTCCATCAAAGTTACTTAGATCTGGATAAGTAAATGAATAATATTATTGACTGGAGACATTATTGCAACTTCTCTGAGCAAATTGGAAGAGGCCAAATGGAGATGGCATTTGTTCATGTTAGAACAAGCTTCAAGGCAAACAGCCTACATGATTTGTCAGAATTTTCTAGAAGATCTTTCAGCAAGGGTTATTTGTGGTTTTTGTGGGGAAAAACAGAAACGTAAAGGAGATGAGAAGAGCTGTCAAATCTATACAGGCATTTAGACTTCATTAGCTACCAGAGTAGGTGTCTTTCTTGGGACCTAACAATAGGGGAGAAATAAGGTGTAGGCTGTAAATGGGAGCACTAAAAATTAACGAAGTGAATCATTGGCAGGTCCTTGTGACTACTGTATTTGAACTTGGCCAGGTATGGAAGACAAAAAACATTAACCGATCAGTTGATTTGAGTTAAGGCAAGTCAGGCGAGGCCGTGGACTTGTGTCAGTGTCAAGGGGAAATTGATTCTGAAAATGGGCTTTGGAGTAATATCAGTCATACTGAGCCATGCGGCAGAGTCTACCCTCCTCACCTTTCCCTACTCATTGGATATTACTCATGTTTTGTTTAAAACTGAAGCCTTTTGAATAATAAAGAAATGTGGCACTTGGATCAAACAAGGCATCTGTTCCAGCAAAATGTTATATTTTGATCAGTTAAAAAAATAAGAATTTTTTAATGAAGCCATGTGGATATGGGGATGACTCAACAGGTGGAGGGATTACTGTATGCAAAGTTATTTTGAACGGTGCCAAAATTAAAAATACATTGGAAGGCAGTCGTGTATCTTAAATATTATTTTATTGTTACTGTTTGACGCAATGTTATTTTTAATCTGCCATTGACACTGACCTAGGAAGAAAAAGAAAAAAAGAAAAGAACCTTGTATTGCCCACGAAAATCGAATTATCGATTTGAAAGATTTCTGAATGGAGGTTAGTGAGGAAATATGCTTTTTTCAGCACTTGTAGAATTAAATATAACTCACAAACTTCTGCATGCTTGCTTAGAAAAGTAAGCCCGACTCCGCTGAATGTAATTTATTCCCAACCATGTATGCATCATTGGACCCTTTTGTGCCTGAAGAGAGAGGTTAGAATAACACTCCCTTCACCATTAATCTTAATGATACACAGAGATGTAAGCTGGAAGCAGGAAATGGCTCCCCAGTGTGTGTGAGTCTTGCAAGGGTACCCGCACGCACACATACAATTTCATGGTAGTTAATGTCCCCAATGCAGCCTCTGCAAACTGTGGGGGATTTGGGTGTGTGTGTGCCTACGGAGAGTAGAATTTGTAAAGCCTATGATGTTCCATCCAGGTGATGCTCTAGGCTGCTTCCCCTAGTCTCTGTGGCCATTTTACAGAAGCTAGGGGGAGTTCCTAGGGCACCACTCTATGGAGGCTATTTTGTCTCCTGCTCTTCAGTTCCTCAGGAGTT
Source organism: Eublepharis macularius (assembly GCF_028583425.1). NCBI lineage: Eukaryota > Metazoa > Chordata > Lepidosauria > Squamata > Eublepharidae > Eublepharis > Eublepharis macularius. The sequence goes on along the minus strand of NC_072800.1, from coordinate 23,621,414 downwards.
GGAAACTGGGGCTGGGTGGATAAATGAGAGGCCTACCAGTAGTGCCAACTTTCCTTCTAAGTTTTACCCAGCAAAAATGGGGGGCATGGGATATTAGTCACAGAATGATTCCCCAGCAGTTGTTTCTGAAGCACAATTTTGGGACCCATGGCTAAACACAATACATTGAGATGGGTAGCCATGTTTGTTAGTGGATCGTGCAAGACGGATATGTGAGCCGCACTTTCTCAATGAGGAAATTAATCATCTAAACCACGCACTTCAGGCAAATGGCTACTCCAGAAATGAAATCCGAAGAGCAATCAAACCCAGGATGAATCAAACAACCAAAGAAAAACAGTCTCCCACAGGAAAAGTGTTTTTGCCATATATCAAAGGAATTACTGATCAGATGGGAAAGCTTATGAAAAAGCATAACCTTCAAGCAGTATTCAGACCCACCCGAAAAATACAACAGATGCTACGATCAGCAAAAGACAGTAGAGACCCCCTAACCTCTGCAGGAGTATACCGTATACCCTGCAGCTGTGGACAAGTTTACATCGGGACCACAAAGCGTAGCATCCAGACAAGAATAAAAGAACATGAAAGACACTGCAGACTTGGACAACCTGAAAAATCAGCAGTGGCTGAACATAGCCTAACTCAAACAGGGCACAGTATCTTATTCCAGGATACCAAAATACTGGACAACACTTCCAACTACTTTGTCAGACTGCACAGGGAAGCCATTGAAATTCACAAGCATAAGCAAAACTTCAACAGGAAAGAAGAAACCTTAAGAATGAACCGAGCATGGTTGCCAGTTCTGAAAAACACCAGGCTAACAAAACATTCTATCCCTGACAATAGCCCTGCAGAGAAGATTAGCACATCAAGTACCAATCCATATGCAAAAGAACCTCCTCAGGATACAGTGAAGCCTCCCGCCATTAGCATTCCACACCCTGGGAAACTCTTACAGGATGACTCAGCTCAACCCCACCCCTCCTGAGTAGATACAAATGACCTACATCTTTTCCACACTGTGACACTGAGAGATCTCTGTCTTTTGGTGCTACACCTCTGAAGATGCCAGCCACAGCTGCTGGCGAAACGTCAGGAACTACAATGCCAAGACCACGGCAATACAGCCCGGAAAACCCACAACAACCATCGTTCTCCGGCCGTGAAAGCCTTCGACAATACATGTTTGTTTGTTTGTAGCACTGGAAAAGAGCAAGAGCCCAGTAGCATAAGACTAACAAAATGAGTGGTCAGGTATGAGCTTTCGTAAGCCACAGCTCACTTCTTCAGATACCATCACTGAAGAAGTGATCTGTGGCTCACAAAAGCTCATACCCTACCACTAATTTTGTTAGTCTTATAGGTGCTACAGGACTTTTGCTCTTTTCTGCAATAAATTGATTCATAATTTGGGGCATTTTAGGCATCTCTGTATATGTGTGCCCATGGAGTGTTTTGTTTAGTTGTATGGTTTTTTAAAATAAAAAATATTTTGAGATGATTTTGAAACTAAAATAGGATTGGGTTGAAATAGTCTGGTTCCTCTTCAGAAAAAGTCTGTGATTCCCTTGCTCCACCTCATTGCAGGAAGCTCGTTAGGGTTGCCAGGCCCACTCGACCTCCCGGCGGGGGACAGGGGCCTGGCACTTACCTTTGGGGAGAGGGGGGTGAGTGCACACAGAGCGCATGCACGCACCCCCCACACTCATGATTATGTCACTTCAAGAGTGATGTCATCGCGTGGCCCCTGGGCAGGCTCATTTTCAGGTGCTGCGGAGAGCTCCTGCACTCTGCAGTGCTGGAAACGGGCCGTTCTGCTGCGGCTCGGGCCTGTTTTTCAAGGCGCTGCAGAGTGCAAGAGCATGAAGCGCCTCAAAATGGGCCCAATCTGCAGCAGAAAGGGCCCATTTTGGGCACTGTGGAGTGCAGGAGCGTTCCTGCTCTTCGCAGCAGCTCAAAAATGGGCCCAATCCGCACCAAAAGGGGCCCATTTTGGGTGCTGCAAAGCACAGGAGCATTCCTGCGCTCTGCAGTGTCTCAAAACAGGCCAAATCCGCACCAAAACGGGCCCATTTTGGGGCAATGCAGAGTGCAGGAGCACTCCTGCGCTATGCAGCTGCTGAAAATGGGCCTGGTTTGCTGTGGATCGAGCCCATTTTGAGCTCCCGTGGTCTACAGTGGCCCCAATCTGGGCCAAAATGGGGCCGATCCCAGTGGCTGCGGCACATGGGAACGTGCCACAAGATGCGGAGGTGCGCAAGGAAGGTATGAGCCCTCTGCTGCTCAGGTAAGTGGGGGTGGGGTGTGGGGAGCGGGGGCGGGGATCCCCCACCCCCACAGGGGGTCTGGGATCCCTAAGACTTATGCATGTGCTCAGTGAAGCCTTCTGTGATGAAGAATCAGCGAGACAACTGGGGCAGGATCTGGTCCATTCCTGGCCTCCTGATATGGTTCCTGCTTGGAGAGAACTAAAGACTCACTGCTGTATTCCACCAATGTCAGAATTAGGCAGCATCTCTAATAATAAGGTTTATCCATATATAAAACACAGACACAAAGGATAGGGCTTTGCTGGATGCAGGGCGTTTGTTGAATGCCAGAGTATTATTTCCATAAGTTGTCCATTCTTGTTTCAGACAGAAAAGAGATATTTGAAGAATGATTGTGATTCGACTTGTGGTGCTTGTGAGGTTTTCCTCATTCCTTGGTATGCAAGAATGTCTGTATCTAGAAGAAGGCTTTCTTGTGGGGAACATGTGCAGTGCGATGGAAAAAGAAAATACCAGCCCTTGCCAGAATGCAGTTGCATGTAGCATCAATAATTTTTGGACATCTGTTGTGTATATAAGTGTGTGTGGCTTTGTACCAACTATAATTAAAGGTATTCCTTGTAAGCAAGGATGCCTTCGTTTCTATTAAAGGAGAAGTTTTGCCAACAGGAAAAACGGAAAAATACGCACAGGCTGATCTCACCTCACCTTTATTTGTGGAAATACTGTGGCTCACCAGATGGTGAAACAATGGTTCCTTTTTAATCCTCCCTTTCCCCCCAAAGAAGAATGCCCTGAATTTAGCCAAGGTAGAATCTAAAAACACTTGTGCTGGTGGCATTCTTGGTAGAGAAGCACAGGGTCTCATCTAATCAGACTTCGTAGAAAAAGCTTTAAATTATTATCATCTTAAACAAAAGAAGACCTACAGATACAGGAAAACTTTCATAAAGTTTTCTTGTATTTCCGTTTGTATACAACATGAAGTATGTGTACATTACATAATGCACAGGGGGGCCCATAGTGTGGGAATTGGCCATAGGGCAGTGGGAGAGACCATGCATTGCATCAGGGTTTTTTTTCTGGGAAAAGAGGTGGCAGAACTCTCAAGAGGAAAATGAGGAAGAAACACACGGGATTCTTTGAAATCATATAATTTGCAAGCACTATTGCCGAGTATTTTCAAGAGGTGCCGGAACTCCGTTCCCCCACGTTCCCCCTGAAAAAAAGCCCTGCTTTGCATACAGAAGGATCCCTGGCTTTTCTCATGAAAAGCAAGGCTGGGAAAGATCTATGTTTGTGACCTTGGACAAATGCTGCCAAGAGTAAACAGGATTGAGCTAGATGGGCCATTGATTTCATAGAATCATAGAATCATAGAGTTGGAAGGGGCCATACAGACCATCTAGTCCAACCCCCTGCCCAGTGCAGGATCAGCCTAAAGCATCTCTGACAAGTATTCATCCAGCCTCTTCTTGAAAACTGCCAGTGAGGGGGAGCTCACCACCTCCCTAGGCAGCTGATTCCACTTTTGAACTACTCTGACGTTGAAAAAGTTTTTTCCTAATATCCAGTCGGTACCTTTGTGCATGTAGTTTTAGCCCATTGCTTCGCGTCCTACCCTCTGCTGCCAACTGGAACAGCTCTTTGCCCTCCTCCAAATGACAGCCTTTCAAATATTTAAAGAGAGCAATCATGTCCCCCCTCAACCTCCTCTTCTCCAAACTAAACATTCCCAAGGCCCTCAGCCTTTCCTCGTAGGGCTCAGTCTCCAGACCCCTGATCATCCTCGTCGCTCTCCTCTGCACCCTCTCGATTTTGTCCACATCCTTTTTGAAGTGAGGCCTCCAGAACTGCACACAATACTCCAGGTGTGGCCTGACCAAGGCAGTATAGAGAGGGGCTATGACCTCCTGCGATTTCGATGCTATGGCCCCTTTGATACAACCCAGGATTGAATTAGCCTTTTTTGCCACCGCATCACACTGACTGCTCATATTCAGTTTACAGTCCACTCTTACCCCAAGATCCCTTTCACATATACTACTGCCCAGAAGTGTATCCCCCATCCAGTATTTGTGCTTCTCATTTTTGTGGCCCAGATGTAATACTGTGCACTTGTCTTTGTTGAATTGCATCCTATTCACAGCTGCCCACTTCTCCAGAGTATTCAGGTCTTGTTGAATTTTAATTCTATCTTCTTGGGTGTTTGCTACCCCTCCCAATTTGGTATCATCAGCAAATTTAATGAGCAGCCCTTCCACTCCTTCATCCAGATCATTGATAAAAATATTGAAAAGTACCGGGCCCAAAACCGAGCCCTGCGGCACCCCACTGGACACCTCCCTCCAATCTGATGAAATGCTGTTGACCACCACTCTTTGAGTGCGGTCCTC